>NC_072732.1:128373444-128706886 GCF_026930045.1 Uloborus diversus
CAATTTTTCATCGTGTTTGTGGGAAGCTTTTTTTTTTTCTATTCTTCTGAAATTACATTGCAACATAAATTGTCTGAAGCTTGTAATTTACCCCAAAAAACACATGGAATGGAATGTTTTACTTTTTTCGGTAGTATTGTTAATCACCGTAAGGTAGCGTATTCGAGCTCTGGTATCGCGAATTAAAAACTATTAATTATGATAACTTAGAATTTCGACACAAAATCCCTATTTTTCGAAGGCTTTCCTCCAGTCAAATCATTATTCAATGCTTCATCTCAACCTTATGTTTGGCTATTTAACATAAGTGTAGAAAATCAAATTCGAAACCTATTTTTCGAAGGCTTTCCTCCAGTCAAATCATTATTCAATGCTTCATCTCAACCTTATGTTTGGCTATTTAACATAAGTGTAGAAAATCATTGAAAAGAAAAATCTGTTGCCATTTTTTTTCTCGAATATGAACAAAACAAATTCTGCATTTTGTTTTGAGGTTTTTCCTGTAATCGGGGGATTTAAAATGTTTCCTTTCTGGTTATTTTCCCGCAATCTACCGCAAAATTTTACTGATTATTTTTTTCAAATTTTTTTTTTCAAGCCTGATTGTTGAACACGCGTCATTTGACATAACTTTTATTTTTGAGATAGACCGTGCAAAGCCTGTCGACGCAGCTAGTTTTTGAACGGGAATAGATATCGAACTTGCATAAATGCATTTCTCAAATATGAGCAAATGTATTTTTTGAACCTGTATGAATGTTAAGCAAAAAGGAACTATCAAATATGATGCATAAAAAACAAGACACCTATTGAAATTAAGCCCTAAGTATATTTTGCTACAAAAATTAAAATAAGACCGGGTCTTATTTTTTGGAAACACGAAATATTGAATTTTCCTTAAGACTCAAGAAATAGTTTACCTGGACCCTGAAATTTTTTTTCTAGCACCTAGGATTTTAGTTTTTGTCGGTCTATGGAGTATGACTTTAACAATCTCACTGACCATCGTCGCTTCAAATTACTTTTCCTTATTTACTTTGGTTCTGACATTGTTTTTCATTCTTAGTTACAAAACGGAGAAAAAATGTTCTGACTATACTACTAACGATTTGAGCTACAATATTCATCATTTAAATTGTATCTTTGAATTACAATTCATTAGATAACCAATTTCCGCAATAAGGACCTCTCTTGTGGCGAATGTTATAAAAACCAGGACACAGAACTTCAATCAATGATTGATTGTTTAAAATGATCAATTGTTTAAAAGTAAAGTATTTCCCTGAAGTAGTCAACCCCTTTTTGAACTCTTTGCTTTTCAGTTATTAGTAAATTTAAGACTCCAAAAATGAGCTTTTTGAACCCCCCCCCCCCCCACCACCCTTTTTTTAAAGCCTTATACAAATCAGGCTCAACCTTTGGCACAGTGGTAGACTCTGGGTCAAGGGTTAAGCCGAGTTTTCACCCCAGCGTTGATTCGCTAACTTGAGAAGCAAAGACAGGAGTGCTTGTGCCGACAGGTTAACATTATATAATACCCTTTTAGGAGTTTCCCTGATATACAAAATAAATTTCTTAGGTGGAGCATATTCCGTTGCAATTTACACTTTAAGGTCATTAAATACAAAACAAATGTCACGAACTTTCGTGATTAAAACGGTTTCAACACTTGCAAAGAAAAATATAACGCAATACAAATGAACTCGGTTATAACGTTAATCATGTAACCAGAATGCTTTTATAGTCAAGTTACGTTATAGACCAACGTTTCTCTACCTTTTTTTACTCGCGGATCGTTCAAAAAATTTTTTGGACCGGCTGTTTTTTCCCCCCTTCTTCTTTCTTTTTCAGAACTTTTTTACGAATATGAAAAACATTTACGAAAGACTAAGGTTTTTTCCTTCTTTTACAAAATATAAAACAATATAAATAGAATCATAAAACAAACTTGGTGCTGAAGAACTGTACAAAAAAATATTTCAATGTTAAGAATAAGACAAGTATTGTAACAATAATGCAGAGGTAATAAACATTGCTGAAAAATCACAGAAAAGTACGAAAATTAACCACAAAATTTCGCGTAAAAGATGTCGCATAGGATATTATTTTCATTATGATGGTGATTTCTTTTTTGAGCAAGGAACAGTTTCTAACGTGATCGAGGAAAAATCTCTGGGGACCGGTCATATATAACAACGGTTCTCAACCGGTGATCGACCGGTATCGGTCCGCCGACCACTGGTTGAGAATAGCTGTTATAGACGATCGTCATTTCTGTTCATGGTCGAATGAAGGGAAGGAAAATTTTTTGACGTAAAGCATCGTAAAACAAAGTCACTACAGCCAAATTCAACTGTACAAGCACCAAATCGAAAAGTTCACAATGTCGAAGAACATATAAAACATTTTCATCGAGGAATAAATACGCAGTAGAACAAAAATTAGAACAGAACTCCCGTTGCTTTGCACCGCTAAAGAGATGCTCTCTCACTTCCCATCTAAATGGGAAAATGATGGAACCTTTTTCGAAAGAAAAGGAACAAAGAGTGTCTGGGCAACAAAAGACACGAAGGACCCCTGCCCGAAAGAAAACTCATTCATTCTTCGCCGGCAGGAGCAAGACACAACTTGTCACCGAACGTTTTCCCTTCGAGGTCACGTCTCGTAGTTTGGAGATCCCCAAAAGGTCTGAGGAAAAGAAACGGTTGTTGACATTTCAGAACCAGAACCATAATGTAGGTTTGAAAAGAAGCTGCGAAATCTTTGTGATTATGGAATGTTTGCATTCAGTTTGCTTAAGATTTCCTTCAGCGATGCTACTTGGTGATAGTGGTATATTTCATTCCAGAGTGAAGAACTTAAAGCGACTGTTTTACTTCTCAGTTGAGTTCTAAAATTTCAATCTTATAAGTTTTTTCTCTTTGGCAGTCTGCCCGAAGTTGCGAAACTTGTAGTTTCACTAGTGGCATAATAAATTTTTTGAAAAAACTTTGGTAATATGATCCAAAGTATATTTTCACGTTCTTCCTGTTCAAAATAATCATGAAGTTACAAGGGTACTAGATAAAAATATTAAAAATGCTTTTTTTTTTTTTTGATAATTTACAAAAAAAAAGAGATTTTAAAAAAAATCATAGAATTCAAAAAGCACAAACAAATAAAACGTCAACTGATTTTTTTTTTAAAAAAATATCCAATTCAACACAATGTTTTTGGTTTGCTTTTACACTCCTCACTTCATCTCAAATTTTTAAATGTCTAACTAAAAAAAAAAAAAATCCAGCAATTGTGACTGAAAATTTGCCATTGATAACACAAAGGAAATTGAAGTATAAGAAAGAAAGAACGTAAATTACGCAGTAACTTGTGTTTTTACTCGATGAACTCTTCCCATGTGTGAAAACATCCATGAACATAATAAACAAAAACGAAATATTAAAATAAGTTAAAATAAATGTTAAAATTAAAAAGAAAAAGAACTTCTGAGGTTTGATACCAGCAGTAATCATGCGAAGTAAGATCAATTAGCACACGAATCCTATCCAAGCCGCTCCCCCTCCCCCCCCCCCCATCCCCCACCCCCACACTCCATATTCTTCAAAACATCCACGATAGTTCATCCTCGAATTGAGGCTGCGGTAGAGGGTAGAGTAGAGTCTTTCCCCAAACATTCTGCTGGTGAGAGATCAGGCTATATTACATCACAAGACTTGTTTATAACAAGCCTTGGAATAAGCACTGATTTACTTATTAACTAACTACTAACCTTGTTATTTTATATAACTTTAGAAGAAAAAAATAAAAAGTACAAAAAATGAATGCATGCTAGTTATCAATGACCGATGTCCAAAATACCATCTCCAGCTATGTTGCTAAAAAATTCGTTAATTTATATTTATCCGGGATTAAAAATTTGTGCCCTACACAATAAAAGGTTGCTGACAACGAAGTTAATTACACCGTTGATTAAAAAAAGCTTTTAAAAATTCATTTGTTTGAAAAAACGACATGACTTTCCGGTCCCCCAAATAATTTTCAAAATTATTTTTTATTCAGTATAACCTTGATTTACACAAAAGAATGGCTAAAACTTTACTTTAGCAAAAGACAAAAGTTTGATCGATACCCATAATGTTACCTCCTGATAGACATAAAAAATCTTTTAATTTCTATTTATCCGGGATTAAAAACTTGTGTCCAACACAATAAAAGACTGTTGACAACGAGGGTAATGATATCGTTGATAAAAATAAAAAATTAAAAATGTATTTGTTTGAAAAAATGACCATTACTCTCCGGTCCGCCTAATAATTTTCAAAATTATTTTGAGTACGGTTGAACTTCGATTAACCGAAACGATCTGGCCGGACCTATATCAGCAAATCGGAAATTTTGAACAAAAGAGGGCATTTAAATATGACTATTAGGAAAAAGCAAAAACTTTTAACTTTGGATTTAAAAATGCATGGGAATGTGGGACCAAGTGAAAGTTAAGATCACTTACCTTTTTCGAAATGAACAAATTGGAAATTAGTTTTGAAACTTACAGTAGATAAAGAAAGAACAATTTTTGAATAATAAAACTTGAATTTGGATATTGTTTTTCATTTTTGGCAGAAAATTTGTACCTTCAAAAAATAAATGGAAAATTTTATCTATTTATTTATTTTTGTATGGAGCAAAATGGAAAATAAAATATTTTTCAAAAGAAGTATTGTCTATTTGATCAAAAAAATTTTTCCTCAAATGAATGAATAAAAAAAGCGAATATATAAATAAAAGAATAATGAAACAGTAAACGAATTAATGAATGAATAAATCTATAAATGAGAAAAAATAAATAAGCGAATGAAATAGTGAATGAATAAGAAAATAAGCGAATTCATAATTGACGGAAAGTAAATGAAGGGAATGAATGCGTTAGTGATAAATGAATGAATAAATAAACGAAATGATCTATTTCACTTTGCCCCACGTGCATTTGTTGAATTGTATTAAATATTTAAAATCAAAACATGCTTAATCTTCACTAAATAAGTACTGCACTGGGCATCAGTAGATCTCAACTAATACTTAAAATGTTAATTACAAAAACTTCATCATTTATAATGGCAAAAAATATATTTGGTAAACCACAAAATACATTAGAAATTCTGAAAATGACTAGTATTATTTTTTCCCGTAATCTTTTTTTTAAACTGGAATCAGCTATATCGTAGAACATAGTGGAAATATTGCTAGATATGCGGTTCAAACTGGATATAAAGTTCAAACTGTGAAAAAAAAAAAAAAAAAAAAAAAAAAAAAAAGACATTTCACTTTATCCTATGTCTTCTTATATATTTACAAAAATCTACTAAATAGAGGTTTTAATTTACAAAAAAAAAAAAAAAAAAAAATTGTTCAATAAATTTCACACAAAACCGAAAATGCGATGTAAGTTAAGACATACCATTTTGTTAATTTAATAAGACAACGTTTGTTACATAACTTTAAATTTATTGAGTTATTAAAAACGCAAACAGTTAACTTGATTTTTTGTTCTTTAATTTTGGAAATGAATAAATGATTGGAAATAATTACTTAAAAAAAGAAAAAAATAATACTTCAAGTTTAAAAAACTTGTAATACTTCAAGTTTCGTTGAAGTTCGTATCTAATGGCATTTTAAAAAATATAATTATTTACAGTGTTCAAAAAATGCAGTGGTGTGTTAGGAGAAGGTGAATAATAGGAATGAACAGTTATTTTGGTGTCCGCGATAGTAGAAGCGGTATTATCTGCTTTCCAAAAATAAAAGTAAATTAAAATCTTGCCAGAAGTTATGCAGTTAAACTTCATCGGTTCGAGGTTTCAGTTAAACGAGTTTCGGATAATTGAGTTTATGTTGTATATTTAATTTGATTCCATACTTAAAGTTATGACACCTTAAAATCCAGTTTTTAAAAAATCTCGAAACACCTTTCATTATATTTCATCATAATACCATTACGATAATGAGAAATTTAAGCGCAAGATTAAAATTAAAGTTCAATATGTTGAGACGGTAAAAGTGCTATCCATTACCAAGTAAAAATACCAAAACCAATCCTTTTTACTCCCTAAGTAATGCTCAGACCTCGAACTTATTATTTAATCGAGAAGCATTTACGAGAAAATTCGATAACATCGTTAATTCATGCATCATGATCCATGTCTATTTTAGTTCCATTCTTGTGAAAAAAGTAACCAATTTAATATTAAAATCTAGATTTTTCAACCATTGTGAAAAAGTTCTTTTTTTCATTATAATTTTTTAATTTTTACCTCAAAGCCATGACTAAATTACCAATTAAAAACACAAGTATACAGCAAGAAAATTATTACCTAAGTTCAATGTTTTTAAATGATAAGAGCACAATCAATTAATAAGTAAAAATAACCAGAATCAAAAAAGTTTTACTTACTCAATAGAGCTCAAAGGCTTGAACTTATTATTTAATAGAGAAGCAGTTACGAGAAAATCCGAAAATATCGGTCTGTTATGCCTCATGATCCATATTTATTTTAGTTGCATTTTTTTGCATAAATCAATCCAACCATCAATTGCATATTAAAATCTAGGTTTTTAAAACCTTATGAAAAAATCATTGTCCTTTATCGTTGTCCTTTTTTATCTCAATATTATAACGAAATCGTCGATCTAAGCGAAGTTATACAACAAGAAAATTATAATTAAAAATCGATTTTATAAATGATAGAAGCACTATTAATTAATAAGCAAAAATACCAGAACTAAAACTCTTTACTCTCTCAATACTGCTCAAAGACTTCGAACTTATTATTTAATCGAGAAACAGTTCGATAACATCGGTCAGTGATGCCTCATGATCCATCAATAGAGGATGGTGTCTCTGGAAGTAATTGCCACGATTTTGAATTTGATAAATTACCAAAGTGATGTAACCTTTAAGAAAAAAAAAGGATCTTGCTTTCAGACTTATACATTGTATCAAATTTGGATCAACAAAATAAAAATAAAATATATTCAATGCCAATTCCTTTCCAATCATTGTTTATTTTTTGACAAGGTAGGTGTTAACCTTTGGGCAAATACTCAAAGTAAATGAACAATATTTAATGGAACGACTTTTCATTTAAAAACATGACTAAACTACATGCGATTAGATTTAAAAAAATCAAACAAGCAAATTAAATTAATAATTGTTTTTCTATTATGAATTATAAATCTATCTTCATCTTTTGAAGTTATAATATAATACCAAGTTCTAAATCTTATATAACCTCGGGGGTTTTTTGTCATTCATTAAATCTTTAAAAATATGCAAAGATATTTCTGCAATTTCCAGTGCCATTATAGAAAGGCAAAAAAAAAAAAAAAAAGCAAAAGAAAAGGAAAATTGTTTTCAAAATCATGATTTTTTTTTTTTTTTTTTGAACAATGCAGAAGTTAATTCGATCCTCCCAAAGTAAAATTTAATTTTTCTCTTTAAAATGTTACAAATTATTTCTAGAAACAAAGTCTCCACAAGAAGCAAAAAAAAAAAAAAAAAAAAATCCTATCAGAATTTATTTAAAAAACACATTGAAAAAAGAATATAAGCACAAAAATACCATTTTTTTTTTCAAATTACAAAAGTCTTGAAAAGCAAAAACAAGTAAAAATCAACGAAAAACTTTTTAATACTTTTTTCTTTTTGTATCTAATGTTTTTTCCCCTTTAGATTCAAAAAAAAAAAAAAAAAAAACATAAAGCTATCACTCATTACAATATATACGAGATTGCATAGAAAAATAATTTTTCTTTACCATCACGGGAATGAGAAAGGATGAAAGACGCCGATGTAGGGGAAAGTTAATTTTCAGTTTTGATTTTTTGAGCGGGAGACCGAACCCATGAACTGTAAATAGTGGCACGTTCCAGTTGCATTATTTAGTTTCAATGATTTTATGAAAGCAAACTGATGCCTGTACGATGCGTGTGTTTTCGTTTTGACATTTTATTTTTGCAGATCTTGAAGATTTGAGTGCAAATAATTGAAGCATCATTCTTTTATGTCATGTATGTTCTATTTATTTATGTATTTTTTCAATATTTTTTACTTTTTATTGTTATTTTTTCCTTTATTTAATATTTTATTTTCTGCTCAATTATTTATTTCATATTTTATTTTATATTCCGAAAGCAAACACTGCTATCTGTTTCAGAGTATTTTGAACATATATTCTCCTTTTTTTTTTTAAGAACAGCAAACTGCTAGTAATTATGATCTCACATAAAAAAGAGAGAGAGAGAGACTTTAGAGAGAGAGAGAGAGATAATATGGAAAAATACAATCAAAATGTTTTGAAGTATTTTAATATTTGTGTATTTGAATAAAGAATACTTAATTCCTTCAGAGGTAGAAGAAATTTCCATAGTATTTGACATCACTATTGATTAATATTGATCGATTTATAAAAATTATGTATTACATTTTTTTTAAAGGTAACTTTAAGTCAAAGAAAACTTTTTTTTTTCTTTCTTGTTATCAAACCTTTTGGATGCATCTAAACCTTTCGCACTCTGCATGTTATTAGACACGACAACAACAACAAGTCTAACCGTCCCCTGGTCTTATTAGTATCTTCCTCCTTGTCTCACACAATACCGTTTCCGATATCGTTGATAGAAAATGTTGGACATAATTTCTCCGTCTTTTAAAACAACAGCAAACTGATAACAATTATCATCTGACATTTGAAAAAAAAAAAAAAACGATTTTAGAAGGTAATATGAAAAATACAATCAAAATGTTTTGGAGAATTGTGTATTTTAATAATGAACAGTTTTTAATTCCTTCAGATATAGAAGAATTACTTCCATAGTATTTGATATCACTATTGATTAATATGGATCGATATAAAAATAATGTATTTCATTTTCTTAAAGGTGATTTTTAGTCAAAGAAAACTGTTTTTTTTTTCTTCTTCTGGGAAAGCAAACCTAACCGTTCCCTGGTCTTGTTAGTATCTTCCTCCTTGTCTCACACAATATCGTTTCCCATTTCGTTGATAGAGCATTTTGAACATAATTTCTCCATCATTTAAAACAACAGCTAACTGATAAAAATTATCATCTGACATTTAAAAAAAAAAAACATTTTATAAGATAATACGAAAAATACATTCAAAATGTTTTGGAGAATTGTGTATTTAAATGAAGAAAAGTTCCCTCAGAACCATCCTTCACAGATAGAAAAAATTATTTCCATAGTATTTGGCATCACATATTGAATATAAATAATGTATTACATTTTCTTAAAGGTAATTTTAAGTCAAAGAAAACTTTTTTCTTTCTGGAAAAAACTTTCCCTTGTCTTGTTTGTACCTTCCTCCTTGTCTCACACACTACCGTTTCCCATATCGTCGATAGAGAGAAATATCAATCCTTTGCAGCACTCGTTTGAATATTTTGAAGGTCTATGCCGGTCAATTCCTTCATAAAGACAAAATCGATACATCAAAATTCCGGCTTAATCGATAGTGAAACGGCGTCCCTGGCAACGGGAGACAAGACAGCTGCGTGAAACCAGTTCCCAAGATTCACTTTATTACGTAAACATTGAGAACGAGTTTAAGAGAGCGACGTACAAGGCAAATGTCTTCGTTTTAATTCCTCGTCCCGTGTGTGCGTGTGTGTATGTCTTTCCTCATTTCTGAAACCTACCCATTCACAGATGCACACTTGTTACTTCTTTCGGTAGAAATTGATTGGAAATCGCTCTCGAATTTCCCTAACCAGAGAGCATCACTTATTTCGGAGAATCATAGCAGATCCTCGAGCTTTCCTCTCTCTCCTGAATAGCGGTGATGATTTCGTTGCATACCACCAGTCAGAGACGCCCCGAACTTAAATTTTTGGGAGAGGAAAATTTCTCAATTTGCCGAATGAAGCTTCAAATTTTACCGGATGATAAAATACGATAATGCTCCCAAACCTACTTCAAACTAGTGATGTGCCGGATCATTAAAAAAGTAGATCCGCGGATACGGATCTCAATTTTTTTTTTTTCCCCAATTCAACTATCCAAGTGTAAAATTTGTTACGGAAGGTATTCCCGTCAGAATAATGGCAGTTTCTTCAAAAAATGTCAACTGCGGCAAAAATATAATCAAATCTATGATTTACTCTTTAAAGAAATCTCCGTTAAAATTGAGGGAGAGTTGGAAGGAATGGGTCAGCGCTGCATTAATGCTTAGATGGAATGTGAAAAATTATTTCTAGCTTACTCGGTAGATGTAGGATACAGGAGCAAGAGTGTAAAGCTGCTACTGGACAGGCTAGAAATAATTTTTCCCATTTTATTTCAGCGCTGACCCATTCCACCGAACTTCTCCAACCGACGAAATACAAAGCCGGGAACACCTTTACAAACAGTAAATAGAGAATTTAGTCTCACTTTTTTAAAGGATGCCGAGAAAACAAAAATTGAAGAATAACAGAAACCCCAAATCAATAACAAAAACTAATATTAAATTAACAAAACAGAATATGTCCCAGAGAGCCGACCTCATATTAAGATGAATTTCGCGGGCCAGAACACACGTTTGTTAACAAATATAAACTGGCAGCAGGTAAATTTTTTTAAATCATTGAGCTTTTTCTCCTATCTTCCGACTATGAAATAACTACCAATCACGCGTATAAAGGCTTAGAATTGCATTTAAAATTTACTTAGCAAGATTATAGCTCTTACTGTATATAAGTTGAAAGTTTCAAATAAATATCAAACGCAGACACACTTTTAAAACTTATATACCCTTCCTTTCTGCAAAGGGGGGGGGGGGTTCAAATTGTCTTCTGAAATGATACTTTATAATTTAAGTAGGGAATAAAACCTAATTTAAACGGAATTTAAGTCTTTTATTCAAATATTTAAAAAAAAATTGAATAGAAATGATTCGTTTAAGATCCGTCAAAAAAGTAATGGATACGGATCTTTATTTTCCCTCGGATATCCGCGGATACGGATATCCGGAACATCACTACTTCAAACGAGAAAATATAATGTAGGCACGAAAAAAAAAGAACTCAATTCTGCTCCAGTATATTCCAAATTGCCTAATCATCAAAGTGCCGAACATGGAATTTTTTTGGGAGGTCACAGTGACCTCCCGTTGGGGTACCCCTGCACAGCAGTATCGATTAATACTTTCAAAATAGCGAGATTCAAAGCGAATGACGGAAATAAGAAGTGATTTTTTATGGTCGGTTTCAAGTTAAATACTAGTTTGACCGGAGGAACAGCATATAATGTCAGCTATCTCAAAACAGTTCTCTTTTAACTCTGATTATCAATGGGACATATAAGTCACAGTACTGAACTGCATGGTTCTTTAGTTACCTAGATAGTGTTAAAAATGTACAGATAGTTTTCCTAAACGCTTTATGTGCTACTAATAATAGAGTTTTACGAATGGAACGAAAGTGCTCCCATATTACGGTAACATAGAAGGTCTTTTAGAGAAGTCTTTCATAGAAGATAGTCTTTTTTTTTTTTTTTTTGAAAATATATATATTTGAAATATTTTTGTTGTTTTATGGTGGAGTATGAATCGAAAATTGCAGCTTGAACTGTAACGAACTAAGTGTGCGGAAAATATGCCCGCTTTGTTCATTGATTAAACATAGAAGAAAATATTTTTTAAAAATCTTGTGTGGTGTTAAATGTATAACAACATTTTTGAAACGCATGCATATCTATAATTTTTGGGGAGACAAAGGAAAAGCGTGATATATTTCCAAAACAGCGATATTCAAACGAAACGCGAGAGGCGCGATATAACGAAGGGTTACTGTATTCAGGATCGGGATGTACGTCACGGCCACTAGATTGAACTAGTATGACCAGAGGAGCTTCTTATTACGCTCGCTATATATGAAAACAATTCTCTTTCAATCCATTGACTGTCAGTGAGACATAGGTATCCCGTTGACAGTATTTTGAGTACGTAGTATTTATGTGACTGTTATACATCGATTTTTACGGCTGCCACATATGAGGAAGTGAGAAGCAAAGGGATGTAAGTGCCAAAATTAAAGATTTGGAGGTAACCAGTAAAATGGAAGGTGAACCTCTCATCTGCCTTGAAGCAAGAGATAGTACTAGCAGCCCTGATAAGTGTTACTATACAGCATGATTTAGAAAAAAAATTCAGTGAAAGCCTATCTATGACCGCAACTTTAAAACGAGTTTTACTCAAAACTTGAAAATGTCCACTTATATCCCTTTGCTTCTTACGGTACGCGCCCAAAATGTCGCAGCCAAACTTACTGCCTCATATGAGGAAGTGAGAAACGATGAA
Source organism: Uloborus diversus (assembly GCF_026930045.1). Taxonomy (NCBI): domain Eukaryota; kingdom Metazoa; phylum Arthropoda; class Arachnida; order Araneae; family Uloboridae; genus Uloborus; species Uloborus diversus. Next base: position 128,385,792 of record NC_072732.1, read on the forward strand.
ACAAAGGGCTGTAAGTGCCAAATTTAAAATTTTGGAGGTAACCAGTACAAGTAGTAGGAGAGCTTTACCTCTGTTCTAGGGCAAGAGATGGTACTAGCAACCCTAATAAGTGCTGCTATACAGCACGATTTAGAAAGAAAAATCAATAAAAGCCAATCTAGGACCTGAACTTTAAACGCATTTTACTCAAAATTTTAAATAGTCCTCTAACATCCTTTTGCTTCTCGCTGCCTCATATGAGGCAGTGAGAAGCAAAGGGATGCAAGTGGCAAAATTAAAAATTTGGAGATAACCAATACAAATGGTAGGTGAACCTCTCCTATGTCTTGGGGCAAGAGATGGTACTAGTAGCCCTGGTAGTTGCTGCTATACAGCCGCATTTTACTCAAAACTTGAAAATGTCCACTTACATCCCTTTGCATCTCACTGCCTCATATGTGCTTCCCCCTTAACAACGACCGTAGATACCAAAAACGACTTTTGAAAAAAAAAATATTAAAAAAATAGTTATTTGATTTCCTTAATTAAAAAATAGTAATAACTTACACTAAATAAATTAAATTAAAATAATTTGAAACAAACGACGAACTAGAATACTTGAACTAGAAAGTTGATTACGAAATACAACGTCATCTTTACATCCATGAGTTCCGGTAGGGATTCAAGGGAGTGCACACACCCCTCCGGTAGGGGGTATCACACCCTGGCTTTTAAAAATAAAATTTAATTAATCAAACAGAGACAAACAACAAAATACTTTGAAAACTAAAAAATACATTATGAAGAATGTTAAGCTCTCGTTTATGTGCTAGGGTGGGTCGAAAAAGACTTTTTTTTCTTTTTTTCAATGATGGGTAGTGCGGAAAAGGTGCCATTAGTGGTGCTAAATACACACAAAAAATTTCAAATTTTTTGAACAATTCCTTCATCTGCCGCAATTGCGTTAAAGTTTTGGTAAAATGCAAATTTTTGGTGTTTTTTGAAAAATTTGTAAAAAAAATAATAATTTTTTTTAAAATTATAAGTGGCACAGAAAAAGCGCTACTAGTGGCACAATGTTCACATAAATATTTGAATGACATAGGATAATTCTTTCATTTCCCTCAATGCGAAGAAAGATCAAAAAAAACTCTTGTTTTCTCTTATTTTAGTGGGATATTGTTTACATTAGTATAAACGTATTCTCTTTTTTTTCTGCCCTTTTCTTACTTCATTTCTCAGTTTACAACGATGAGTCATTTCTGCTAGTCAAGTGCAGGCGAATAGTCAGCAACAGGTGGAGCAGAAGATGTGGGGGAGAGGGGGATTGTTTATTAAACTAATGTAATGGGATTGCGCTTGCGCAAAGAAGTCTCAGCAAAGAAGGCACAACGTATCTTTTTCAATCAGTTTCGTGGGTATCTTCTTTCAATTTGGTTCTGAAATATTCCTCTTGTGCGATATAGTACTCTTGTATTATTTTTTATTTTCTATTTTGATCTAAGCGCCTTTGTTTATTAAGGCAACTTTACCAATGGTAGCAGCAAAGGTTCATAAAACTCGCAGAAGCATAAGTATTAAGTTATTTGGAGCACCATGCGAATTAAAAGAGTTGTAATTGCCAACCTATGCTGACATCATGCGACACTATTACTGGTTGCCAAATGAAAACCATGATGTTCATCAACTAGTGGATGATCTTGTTAATATGATCGGTGAAAAGGTTATGGCAATCTGGACAAAGGTATCCATACCTGTAGTTTCCAAACGAACTGTCAACGGAAAAGTTAAAGACTACTACAATAAGTGCCGATCGGTTGAGAAATCAATGCACCGTGATAGTGCAAATAAGAAAAAGAAGCGTGAAGATTTTATAAAGAACGCTGAATCTTCTCTCTTTGACATTTCATCTTGCAAGTGTAAAAATTTGAACTTCTGTTCCTGTACAAAGAACCGCAAAGTTCCAAAACGAGAGGTTACGTTCCTGCATGATCAAAGAACTGCTCGAAAAATGTGTATTGGAAGCATTGACAAGCAAACTAGCAAAACCCTCACAAAAACAATGGCTAGGAAAATGAGAAGGGCTGCACGTTCAAGAACTTTTGTACCAAGTCCTTCAACGAGTAGAGCTCAATCTGCTATTCAATGCAAATTTTCAGAAGATTCATTGCACGTCCTATCTGAAGAGTCCGACTCCTCAAATGAACCCTATCCCAACGAAGTGGAATATAAAGAGACATTAACTCCAGGCCCTTCCAAACATCTCCCTTTCTCATACAGCATCTGCTGCATTTAGAACTGGTGTTTCAGAGAGAGATGTGACGCTAATTGCTTCAGCCGTGCTGCAAGACGCAGGACTTGTCACAAAAGAAGATACGAATCTTGTAGTCGATAAGAGTAAGATCAAAAGAGAAAAAATTAAACTAGGAAAAAAGATACAGAAGGAAGAAAATCTAGAAGGACTACAAATAAAAAGCTTATTTTTTGATGGAAGAAAAGATAAAACGTTATTTATTGAAAAGAGAAAGCACAAGCGATATCGTCGACAGAAAACTGAAGAGCATATCACTCTGTTGTCTGAACCTGGTTCTCAATATATGGGACACGTGACACCTCGTTCTGGTCATGGCGAAGAAATAGCTGCGTCATTAGTTGATTTTTTCGATAACAACAAAATAAATATATCTGAACTAATAGCAGTCAGATGCGACGGAACTTCCGTTAACACTGGGAAGAACAATGGTGTTATAGCCTGGCTTGAAACAAAATTAAAAAAAGAACTGCAATATTTAGTGTGCATATTACACACAAATGAGCTCACACTCCGACATCTGATGAACAAGTTGGACGGAGGAACAAGTGGACCTAAGACTTTTTCCGGCCCAGTCGGAGTCAAACTAATGGAATGTGAAAAACTGCTTGCGCAATCATTCGAGCCTATCCCTATGCCATGGATATCAGAAATGAAAAACACAGAAGACTTGAGCACTGATCAAAGATATCTGTTTGATATTTGCGAAGCTGTTTCGACTGGACTCTTCTCTCCAGAGCTGCAGAACAAAAAACCAGGGCCCATTACGCAGTCTAGATGACTCACGACTGTCTGCAGAATTTTGCGCTTGTACGTTACCTTGGAGCCAAGTGAAACCCTGAAATATCTTGTGAATTACGTGGTACGTGTTTATGCACCAGTATGGTTTGCAGTGAAGAAGCGACCAGGGTGCGCGGATGGACCTAAACATTTGTGGAAAATCGTTCAACTCTCTAACTTCTTCCCTGAAGAGTTAAAGAAGGTAGTACATTCGGTGGTTCAAACGAATGCATACTATTCTCATCCTGAGAATTTACTATTAGCAATGGTTATTGACGAAAACAAAGAAATCAGAACATTGGCGAGGAAAAGAATCAAAGAATGCCGCCTTTCAAAGAAGAAAGAGATCAGGAGAGTGAGGCAATTTAAGGTTCCAAAACTGAATTTTATAGCCACTGAGTACTACGACAGTATTGACTGGCACTCAACCGATCTTTGTGAGGCTCCAATTACAAAGAATTTTACATCCGAAGAGATCGAGAGAAATATAGAATCAGGCTCGATTTTAGATGAATCTTCAGTCCGTTTTCCAAGTCACACTCAAGCTGTGGAAAGAACAATTAAAATAGTGACAGAAGCGGCTATGCACGTATGTGGCCATGAAGGCAGAGATACATTTATCAGAGCAAAGATACAATCCAGGAAAAAAAATGCCAATCTTTGATTCGAAGAAGGATTTTGTGGTGTAAAACATGCAAAACAATGTGAATATAATATTTTGTAGGTGGGAAGCCGGGCGGAACTCGTTGTACAGCACCTCCTCGTGGTAAGTTATGAATAGTTGTTGCATGAGATTTGAATGCATAACAGGCTAAAGCTGTGCACTGCAGTGTGCAGCACTTTTAATTAATATACTTTACATTTTTAAATTCAATTGTAATAATTAACTAGTTTGTTACACAAACGATCTCTTAAAAATAAAAATGCAATAATTTGTTAAACTATTTCTCATTGCAGATTATCAAATGTCTCGTATCTATAGGAAGAAGTTTTTATAAACCTTTAAAAAAAAAAAAAAAAAAAAAAAAAAAAAAAAAAAAAATTATTTATTTTTCATGCCAAAACTTTCCCGTATTTGCGGCAAATTAAATAAATATCATTCACAATTTAATTTTTAATGTCACTTTAGGGCGAATAATAAACTTTTTTTTGCCCTCCCCATCGCTTAAAATATTTTACAAAATATTTCCACAATTTTTTGCTGAAACATAAAAAATTAGCATTTTTCTGAATTTTCTAAGCATTTATGGCAGACCAAGAAATTTTGCAAAAAAATCCAAATTTTTTATGTGAACTTTGTCACACTTGTAGCACCTTTTCTGCTCCACCAATCATTTAAAAGAATTTTTTTTTTTTGTACAAAGTCTTCAAAAAACATATTTTTTTTTTTCCAAAACTTTAATGCAATTGCGACAGATGAAGAAATTGTTCAAATAATTTCAAATTTTTTGTGAGTACTATGTGCCACCAATGGCACCTTTTCCGCACTACCCGTCAGCGAAATTAAAAAAAAAAATTGTTTTTCAACCCACCCTATTATGTACATGACCGACGCATGCACTTTTACCTCCTAGCTTTTGAAAATAAATGAAATTTATTTTTAAAAAGTAATAGTTATTTAATGCCTTCAATTTTTTATTTTATAAAATAATTATTCATTTTAAATAAGTGAAGTTAAAATTATTTTAAGCAAAGAACATGTTATAAATTTTCAAAAATATTGTTATCAGAGAAAAAAGACAAAGATGAAATCTGAGAATTTGTTTTAAAATAATTGAATTGAATAAAAAGAAAAAAATAGCAATGAAAATAAACAAAGAATAAAAATAAATAAGTAAAAATGAGAAAAAGAACCAAGCAAAAAAAATAATGTTAGCTTTTGAAGCGATTGAGATCCAGAATAATATAGTAGAGAAGTTGGAGAGGTCGGAAAAGGAAAACCTTCAACTATTTAAAAAAGGCGATAATTATTCTGATTGTATTGACGCACACAAAAAATGGCTACCAAAACAAAAAGAGAAAGGGGGGGGGGGGGCGACTTTCATGAATAAGAGTAAATCAGTACAAGGAATGACAAAAAAAAAAGTGTCGGTAGCAATTAATACGTGCAAGAATCGAAACAATTTTACCCTTCCCTTTTAGAACTAATGCTTTGCTGAAAAAGAAAAGTAACAAAAAACATCCATAGAAAAATATGGGGGGGGGGGAGGAGAGAGAGAGAAACTACAAATAACCTTGTGAGATATACTCAATACATTTTTTATTCACGAAAAAACTTGAATGCTATTTTATTCACACTAATTTAGTTTTTTTTTTTTTTTTTTTTTTTTTTTTTAAACCTGGGTCATTATTTATTTCCTGTAGGATAAACGGAAAATTAAAACACTGAATCAGATTAAGTCAGTGGTGCCAAAAGTGGACACCGTAGCACCCTGGGGTACCGCAGACAGAGGCGAGGGACACCGTGAAGTGTCTGTGGTATGAATACATATGAAATAAAGATATATTTAGGGTGTCGCGAGAAAATTCAAATATTTCAAAGGGTGCCGCGAAACGGAAAAGTTTGGGAAACCCTGGGTTAAGTACGAAATAGAGTCTGAATCTAATGTATTTCCTTTTAAAACATGGTAAGCGGTGAAATAAAATCAGCATCTTAGATTTGAAACTATTAATGAAAAAATAACACACTCTTGAAGAATAAAATTTACTATTAACACAAATCAACAATGAAATAAGTATAGTACGTGAAGTAAGCATAGTTTCACCTACTTTTCTGTACTGCATGCTTCTTATGGAGAGAAAAAATACATAAGTTCAACTACGTACAATTTCGTCACATATTAATAAAATTATGAAAGACAAAGCGCGAATGAAATTTTGAGGCGAACTTCCGATTTTCAATGCGTGAAATACGCTTGTAAAGAACATCTCTGAACCAAAGTAAACAGAAGTAACATGTAAGCTCAAAGGCCATTTCACAGAATTTTGTTCAAATGTACACTAGAAAAATTTCGAAACGTAACTGATTATTTCCGTGGAACATAGCAGGATTTCACGGGTTTTCACCTATTTCCCCGTAAAATCAAGCATGTTTGCAAACATGTTTTTTGAATTGCTTCTAGTTGCACGAATACACACTCCTCACTGCAGTGAAAAATATTTTTAGCTACCAGTTAAAATATTAATTGAGTGTATTTATTAAGTGTATCGTCTTTAGTTCAATTACGGTACGTCCAGATTGTCTAAGTTTCCAATGAGAGCGAGTAAGTCACTGACACTTTTTTTGCCATAACTAATTAGTTTACTGTTTCATACGCACATCATTTTATTTTGAGTTAATCCTACCAAAACACAAATTTAAAATAAAGCAATGCGCTAATCAAACAGTAAATTAAATAGTTATGGCAAAAAAAAAATGTCATGTTGCGGTTGCATTTGGACAAAATACTGTGAAAAATGGCCTTCAAATAAAACTAAATATAACTTCGTGACAAATTGATCAAATTATTAGAAACAAAAGGAGAAATGCGTTTGACTAAATTTTTGAGGCGCATTTCCGATTTTCAATGTTTGAAATGCGCTTGTAGAGAATATCTCGGAACCAAAGTAAACAAAAGTAACATATAAGTTCAAATTAAACTGCGTACAACTTCGTCACAAATTAATAAAATTATTAAAGACAAAATGCGTTTTCACTAAATCCTTTTTGGCGTATTTCCGATTTTAAATGCGTGAAATTGCTCTTGTAGAGAATATCTCTATACCAAAATAAACAGAAGTAGCATGTAAGCTCAGATAAAACAACAAAAAGATATTCAAAACCGTTATGTGGATGCATCCTCACATTGTTGAAAGCTATTGACCTTCAGTTAATGGTCCTTAAATTACATCCTCAGAAACATTTTCGCACCAAAATGCAAGAAATCGTTTGCAGCACGCAATCCTCAAAGCTGAAATGCCAGTCTTTCGTAAATTTGAGTTGTTTGTTGTAATCAGCGTTATCATCATCATCGTGTAACGTTAAATTACGATCCCGTAAATTTTGGCAAGGTGAAAACATGTAACTCGTCATTGCTTGCAAAGGGAAAATTTACTTTTTCGGAGCATATTATCAGAATAGTAGAACCTCGATTGTCCGAAACTGTTTTAACCGAAACCTCTTTTAACCGAACTATGTTTCCTTAAATTTAATTAGTTTAGTTATTTTGATAAGCAAACATCATCACTTCGAGGTCAATAGAAAACAAAAATTGCCTTTTTTGGCGCATAATATCAGAATAGCAGAACCTCGATTATCCGAAATTCTTTTAACCGAAACCTCTTTTAACCGAACTATGTTTCCTTAAATTTAATTTGTTTATTTTGATAAGCAAACATCATCACTTCGAGGTTAATAGAAAACGAAAATTGACTTTTTCGGCGCATAATATCAGAATAGTAGAACCTCGATTATTCGAAATTCTGTTAACCGAAACCTCTTTTAACCGAACTATGCTTCCTTAAATTTAATTTAGTTATTTTTATAAGCAAACAATATGGCTTCAAGATTATTAGAAAAGGAAAATTGGCATTTTCGGCGAATAATATCAATATAGAAGAGCCTCGATTATCTGAAACTTTTAACCCAAACCTCTTTTAACCGAGCTATATTTCCTGAAATTTAATTAATTTAGCTATTTTAATAAGCAAACAATATTACATCAAGGGTATAAGAAAGTGTAGCCCCCGACGAAGGCACCGCATTATATCCGAGCATTTCCATCATTTTTTTCCCATCTCATTCTCGCCATAAAAATTTTGAAAACATTCTAAACAATATTAGTTTTAAAACGCTAGTCAAGACGAAAACGATCGAAACTAAGAAAGTATGAGTTAAATAAATACGTTTGTGCATAAAAAGTAAAATAAGAAATAACAACGTTAAATAACTTTTTGAAACTTCAATTTTGAAAAGTTGATGGAAGGCAGATTGGAACCTCATTCCTTTTCTTACCATCATAAAAAAGGACCTGCACTTGCATTTTAGGACTTAAATCTGGAAAAGTTGCCGGTGCGTTGTCACTCAAGGGATTGGCAATCGCGTCATCGCCCCTCCCTTGTATCCGTGTATGTCATTTGAAGAATTCACTCAAATGTCTGCAATTCCCAGTTTAAAACTTGCGTGCTAATAAGTTGCGCTTCTCTAAATCCGCTGTAACAATTTACATTTAAGTTTCGAGCGGAGGTTAACAAATAGGAACCTTGTAGATACTTGTTTTCATGCTTTTAGTTATGCATGAAACGGCACACCCACATGTTGTTCTCACTCCGCAACTTAATAGCCGTCATATGCAAGTGGTGAAACTCTGATGAGGCTGGATCCCAGTACCATCTATCATGGAGCTGACATGCTCCAATGGCGAAAGGTTCCCGAAACAATCCAACTGCTGAGATAAATGCCCGTCAAGTAATGAGAGGGAATATCAAAGAGTGGACCATGAGATAGATTTTGCTTTCAAACTTCAGGGTGCTCTTTCATTTGAAATTCAGATCTGCTCGAATTCGATTTCTGTTATTCATTTATGCAGAATTCTCGAAACTCTCATCTGGATGCCACGGGAGACAACTAGTATCAAAGCGGATATCAGAAACGATGCCTTTGTGTGGTTTAAAATGAGCTAAGGTCTTTTAGTGAAGTTGATTCAATGATTGGTACTTAACCTTTTCGCCCAGCGTTATATCACGTCAATTGCAGTTGAAAATTAAAAAAATAAATAAATAAAGGTAAGATTATAGTCCTTTTGGAAGGTAAAACTTTGAACCTAGTGGTTCAATTTTATACTGCCGTGGGGCGGCAACTGCAAATTTTCATTTTAATCCTTTTTTTTTTCTTTTTCGTCTTCTATTGTACGTTAGCTTTATTGTACAAGCTGGCTTATTTCTATTCCGCTGAAAAAAAAAAAAAAACGCGAAAAAAAACGTCGAATTCCAACATTATTAATATTGAATCGAAAACCAGTTTCTTCAAATATCTCGCAAACTGATTTCTGCAGGTACTGCCGTTTACCTGCCCACTGCAGTTCACTTCACCACTAATTATAAAACATTACATGATAAATTTAAATATTCGTACACCCAGACATTAAAGATACATAGCAAGGTTGTTTCTTTTTTCTTCCAAGGCGTGAAAATACTCCTTGGCATTTTTTTTTAGGAGGGTAAAATTTGTTTTTAAGAATGAGACACACGAAATCAGTAAAGCCTATAATGCAACTTCCTAAGGATGAAAGAGGAAGATGGTCGGGAAAGAAGTGATTTTAAAGCTAACTTAGGCTTTTAGGAGGTATTCAAGATGTTCGACATTTTTTATTCAAAAAAATAACAAAACATTCAAATATAATAATTTAAGAAAGACAATCCCCCCCCACACACACACACTTCAACGTCACACTTCACCCTGCTCCCCCCCCCCTTGTCATATGTCATGTTATTTTTTATTATCCTATTCTAATTTTCAAAAAAGCATAATATCACATTTCTTGCTGCTCCCTCCCTCCCTCTAGTCGCAACCTCACAATTTGATGAACATCCTTCCCCTCTCAAAGCATGCATCATTTAAATATGTGTCCTTGTTTAAGTGCGTGAAATACTTAAAAGCATTTCATTCAGCGATTACAAAACTAGCGAAAACAATCGTAAAACCGAATATAAGAGAAAAATATCTGTTGAAGTTGATTTAAATATTTAACATAAATCCGATACAACAACTCAACACAAGTTTGTTTGTGCGTTTATTTTTGTAAAATAAAACAGAAACATGTCAGTGTAAAAGAAGTTTTGCCTCAAGCAAGAATGTAACCATCTTTTTTCAACAAAAATAACGTTTTAAAAAGGTGTTATCAAGAAACTAATCCTTTGAAATGTCAAATTTCAAATCCCGTTCTTTTTGAAATGTTTTTTTTTTTTAATTTAATTCTCATCTATACGCACAAACACTGATACACACAACAACGCTAAACATACAAACTGTGTAAAATAAAAAAAAATACATTACACAATATAATAATTATTATGCTCACAGATGTAACTGAAAACTGCGAACCTAAAAATGGTCAAAAGAAGAAAAATAAGTAAAAATCACTATCTGCTCTATTTATGGAGGATTTTTTTTTTTTTGGAGAGAGGGGGGGGGGGGGCAAATTCTCAAAATAGACATTCTGAAGTATCACTGGATATAATTTACAATTTTGCACAAATGAGTAAAACACGTTTAAATATCTTCCCCTTACAAGTAGAAATGCGAAAAAAACAAGTGTAATTTTTTCGAGGTTTGAGGAACCGCATTAACATAAAAAATAGCAGTTTAAAATAAATAAAAAACTGATGAATAACTGCAAAAACGATGCTCAACCCCGTCCATGTTAAATTGTTTCACTAGAATTACTTCTAACGCGAAAATAATAGAATGAAGTTACTTTGAGAAACTGGAATGCCGCAAACGAAGACGGCCGCATCTCGAAACTGCTAAATTCTGACTGCTAGTAAATTTGACAGGTTTGTTTCAGGGAACACTTCCACGTGAGGGCAAACTTATCAGCATTTTTTGACATTTCAGTTCAAAGTTACTCAGTAAAGTTTGGATTTTCGACTTTTGGCCAGCTTTTTGGCTCAATTTTAGCTGTGCGGCGTTTAGTTCAGTTCAAACCTTGCAAAATCTTTGTAATGAATAAAACTGATCATTCAAAAGGGGTAAAGAGCTTTGTTTTGGTTACATAGCACTATGTAATAACAGTCAGCCACCTTTCCTATTTCATGGTAGGGGGCGCGGTGGGGAGGTTGAGAAAGCAATAAAGAAATGAAGTGAAGTGAAAAGAATTCGTAGTTTGACAGCGATGGAGATGAAGATGAGTGTTCGATGTTTGAAGATTTGTGTGACGTTTAGTGCTTGTTTACTAAATAAAACTGAGTCCATAATAAGGATTTGTTTCGACTTAAAATTGCAAATATGATTACCGTTACTATTTTCATTCACTACCGGAGTGATTCGCATTGTATTACGGTGAGTTTTTAATTTAATTTTTCAATTAATTAAGTGTAATTGTTCACATGTGATTTTTAATCACTTGACGTATTTGTCAGTATCATTGCATTTTGGTGTGTTTTTAATTAAGTTTTCAATTTATTTAGTGTAATTGTTCAGCTGTGATTTTTTAACAACTTGACGCATTTGTCTGTGCCTAACACTGCCGAAAATTACCAGCAAATTTGCACATGTCCGTATTTGACACGAGCGATCAAATTTCACGTTATTTCATTCCTAATGCCTGTCTGAACTCTGTTCTAGAAAAATAGGTTAGATTATTATTGATCTTATTTACCATGAATGGCACAACTGTGCGCTATTTTTCTTGTTTAAACCACGTTCTCTTGTGCCGTCCCCCAACTATTATGCCTCCAAATTATGATCTAACAATTTATGAATAAAATGCAAACAATTGCCGTATTCTTTTTTAATTCATTAAAAATAATAATAAAGTAAGCATTTGAAATGGTACTTCTTTTCAATGTTTATGTTACGCCCTATTTGGTGCATTATTCCTGACCGATTTGGTGCTTTTTATTGACAACCAAGCAGTTTCAGAAAATTTTCGCACCCAAATCCGTAGTTTCGTTCGTAGGGTAGGAGGGCAGGGACGGATACAAAAAACCATTTTAGGGGGGAGGGGGGGTCACGCTGAAGAATGACTCCCCTCCCCCTCCCATGAACGAACCTACAGTTTTGGGTGAAAAAAAAATTCTGAAACTGCTTGGGGGATAATAAAAGCACCAAATCTGCCACGGATAAGACACCTAATTGGGGATAAAACGTTGCAAATCAATTTCATAAGAAAATGAAACGAAGTAGTAGTAGTTTCAAATATTTACTTTCAAAAATAAGTAAAAAATTGAAAAGGTAACTGTAATTGCTTACATTTTATATAAAAGTGTTTGAACACAATGTGGACGGATACTGTTGTCGACGGTTGAGAGGGAGGTGTCATGCCCCCAAGACCTTCCCCCTGCATCCGCCAGAGTAGGAGGGAGGGGGAATCGTTCATCAGCATACTGCCCCTCCCCAAATGGTAATTTGTGAGTTTATAACATTTACATTATTTACTGTCATAGTTAAACAAACCCTTATTGTCCATTAAATACCACACTTTATGAGTACACTTACATTTTTTCTGTCTTCTATTTAAACTTATTTCGCGACTTAAAATTTATATCTTCGCAAGATTAAAACTTTGATGCCATTAAAAATAGTTGTTTTGCTAGTGTAAGAATTATCAGAGTACAAAAAAAAAAAAGTTTAAAAAACTGAAATATGACTACACAAAAAAACTACTAAACCGTACGAAACAAGGTAGGTGCTGTTTGCTATCATCGTCTTATTGAGTAAAACAAGTCATTTGTTACGTTAGATAATAGCTTCGCTTTAACAATACCCGAACTAACGATTTCCTCAATTTAAAGATATATTTCACTGGTCCTGATTTAACGGTGTATTGAATGTATATGCTCCTCGATATAACTGTATCCTTCATTTAACTATGTATAATTTTTACCAGTCTCTTGTCAGTCGTTAAATTGGGGCTATACTGTATTCCTGTTTATTTAGTTCTATTCTATTCTATTCAAGAGTCAGAATTGACTACAACTGTATTTATGTCGAGGACTGCATACTAGTGCCTTGCCTCCATTATTTTATATACCGATAGATGGCAGCACCATCACCGGATCGAACAGTTAATGAGAATTTTAGAACTAGTCCAAGAGCTAATAGCTACCTGGTACTAGCACCCCCAGAGGTATCGTTTCACTTGGAGGACATTGAGACCACGAGCATATTTAACGTCGCCCAGTCCCCTTTAATGACGACGGTGGGTCTTCGACCAGCGGGGATCGAACCCGAGCCCCTCCGGCCCCGAGTCCAATGCCCTACCGATCGTTTATTTAGTTCTATTGAAATAATCTGTCATTGCCACACTAATAACATAAATTCAATTCAAATACCATGGTCGTGCGTTGCCAAATACAGATTTCTTTTTTTTTTTTATAAATACTGTTTAAAGAAGACGGATAAACGTTTTACTAGTCAAAAAAAAAAAAAAAAAAAAAACATGCAATAGATTCGCGATTGATGATGCGAATTGAACATAGGAGATAGGGAAGTTTCCTTTCAATAGTAAACCTATATCTTAATTTTTAACATTGAAAATGCATTCGACTCATTTACAAAAAACGCGAATAAAGGAAAAACCTAATTGGATAAAGAGGTTGCAAAAGGACATTTCGTCCTTTCGAGAAGAAATGTTATCTTAAATAAATGCATTGAAGATAACTTCGATATTATGAATTGAACTTTGTAGGATATCGGGAAGTTTCCTTTCATTAATAAATCTGTATCTTAATTTATAAACATTAAAAATGCATTCGAATTCCGGGGGGGGGGGGTACAAAAAAAGCCTTGAATTATAAGAGGCAGTAAAAAATAAAATAACTTTAATAAATAAATGTGTGTTTTAATAAATATACAGCGAAGATGCATACGATGTTATGAATTGAACATTGTAGGATACCGGGATGTTTCCTTTCATTAGTAAATCTATATCTTTAATTTATAAACTTTAAAAATGCATTCGACTTCCGAGGGAGGCGGGTTACAAAACAAAAAAAAATCTTGAATTAGGAGGCAGCAAAAATAAAATACTTTTCCTGAATAAATGAGTGCTTCAATAAATATGCATCGAAGATGCATACGATAAATTACAGAATTATTTTATTAATAAATCTTAACTTAATTTATAAGCATTGAAAATGCATTTGAATCACGCAACAAAATGATAATAATAATAATTGGATAACAATAATTGAAAGACATGCATTTAATTTTTGGGAAAGCATTTTTTCCCTGAAGCCAGTGCTTTGTCGTTGCGTGTGATATTTTCAAGAAACAGAAGATGATTTTCTTCCAACCTTGGCCTGTTTCATTTCAGAGCAGGTTTAATGACGATGCACGAGAAAAGGTTCAACAAGACGTCAATTGACACATTGGTCGAAAAGTTTGGTAGACAGACAACTCAAATGTAAACACACCACAGTGAATGAACAGTTTGTAATAAGTCTAAAGGAAAAAGAGTTTCAAAAAAGAACTACAGTAAAACCCCTCCTGACGGACACCCCTCTTATGCGGACAATTTTTAATTCCCCAATTCCATGGCAAATAACATTATTAAACCCCTGTCTGCGGACAAAAAAATTTGTCCCGTTAATGTCCGCATTAAAGGGATTTTACTGTATTTCTTTTTATGAATTGGCATCAGCAATGTCTTTCTTCATTGGGTTGCTCTACCAGGGGTGCCCACCTGGGGGGGGGGGGGGTCATAGCGCAGATTGCGCCATTGATATTTTTAGGGGTGGCTATTTTCAGCAGTAATTTTCTACTTGGGGGGGGGTCTTGCTTTTTGAATGGGGGTGCTTCACGAGATTAAGGGGGACGCACCTTTGCTCTTAAGGAGGACACATTCCTGGGTTGCACTACTCTTCATTTTGTATCCCTTAAAGTTCTCGAACCTCGGGGGGGGGGTCGCATTCCCCAAGGGGTGTTGAGGAATGTCAAGGAAGGTGTCAAAGCTTCAAGAAACAAAATGAAAACATAAAACTAACTATGATTTGCTCAATTTTCTGGTCAAAAGAAAATGTTTTAGACAACATCGATAACTGCTATCGGCATTATTATTGTTTAATTATTTTATATTTTTATCTATTTATTTTTTTTATTTGTGTATTTTTTATTTATTTATTCATTTTATTTTATTTATTTATTTAGGTTTTAGGTGTAGTTCTCATCCACATATCTCTGTTAATCTCGGTTTTTAACTTTAGTTTACAAATGTCAAAAGATGGAGCAAGGCATTAAAATTGAATTGAGGTGCGCCATCTCACAACATTTAGAACTTAATGTTTAAGAACTAACAGTGGCAACACTACCGTTGATGTTGTAGAAGCGACTTGTATCACATGCCACCCGCACCTAGATACCAGATTACATCTAATTTGTACTTAATTCCTCGATTTGATGTGCTCTAATAATTAAATGATCAAAACAAAGTTGTGCAACAATGCAATTTTGAATGGAATTTTTTGCTTAACTAGCATATTCTGGCATTGAGTCGAAAGACAGCATGTACACAAAATCACCTTTCAATTTTCCAAAATGACAACTTTTGTTTTTTACTTTTTAAAGGACAATTTGCAATGTACAAATGCAATTTTCAAATATTATTTCCATGAATTTTCTTATATTAATTTATTTGCTTAAAAAATTTCAAAATAAAAATAAAACTCCTAATTGTTATTTCATTTAAATTTTTATTTTCCTATTATTGCGAACATTTTTTCCCCCTACAAAGGTGGATAATAATACAAAACAAAAAAAAAATGTGAAAAAAAAAAAGAAACAAAACGTTTCAAAATTCCGATGATTCGAAAGTTTTTAAAATTCCCTTCTCAACAAAACCAAGTCATTCCCGAGTTTTTTTATCCACTCTTTACATTCCTATTCTCTAATTAGACGGAATTCAGGCCTATTTACGCATTTAATGTAAATTGCAACTATAGAGCTTCCGTACTTGTTTTATTAGATTTTAAGCCCTGCTAGGTAGACCACCCTGTATTTCACGTGAGAAAGGAAATGGGGCAAACAATTTGAGTGCTAAGATATAAAACCGAAAAAGGAAAAGGATATGGGGAGGGAGACGGAAGACGGCACTGCAGAAAATTCACCCTTGGATTTGTGTGGGTAAACAGTGGAGGATTTAAAAATTTGGGGTTAGTCTCTTATTCTTGAAATAAGCGTTTTTGAGAAGTATGCGTTGTTTACAAAAAAATTATAGTCATTACAATCTCAGTTCATGAAGATATTGCGTAGCATTCATATGAAAAGCTGCTTTGTAAAAGGGGTGTTTTTTAACATCTTCTAGTCATACATTATGTATCCACAAGAGGGTGCCCATGAGGAAGGGTCCATCTCCATAGTGCACACTGCGCCACTGAGAGTTTAGGATAGTAAATTCGAGAGTGCTTTTGATATCTTGGAGTGGAAGAGAGGAGGTTGGACGGCTCTCGTTCTAGTGCGTTTCGTAGCATTGGGGTAGGGGGTCCCCTATATCACCAACATAAGTCCAATGCATTTCTAAAATAAATTAAGGTGAACTGAATGAAGCAAAACAAATTGTTTTAAGAGCTTATTTTGAGTGCGTCGGGGCCCCCGTATTTGTTACCCGCCACTGAGTGATTATGTCACTTTTACAAACACGTTTTATTTTTATTTTTTCATTGTCTGTAAGTATTCATGTATCAGGAATTTTCACCCTCTTCCTGAGATCGGATTCTTATGAAATTCGGTATGCGGCCACAGATTTGATTACCAAACTATTTATAATCGGTTTATTTCAATTTTAAGCAGCATTTGCGCATAAATCGTCTGATATGAGGACGAAAAAAATTGCTCGCAACGTAGGGGTGCTCACATGGGGGAGGGGCATGGCGCAGACTATGCCATTGAAAATTTGGGGGGGATTTAACAGGTATATTTCTCATTTGGGGGGGGGGGGTGGCTCTTGCTTTTGGCGGGGAGTTTTAGGGGAAGTGCGCCTTGATCTTAGGGGGTTGGGCACACCTGGTTATCAGCATCGGACATCGATGGAAACCCCCGAAATTTCTGCATTCGATGAAATTTGTTCTCCTTAAAGTGAACAGCAAGAAAATCTAAACTGAGGAAATGTGTTCTCACCTCTGCCGTATCCGTGCGTGTGTTTGGCGAAGCTGTTGACCACGGCGTCCACCGCCTCTTTGAGGATGGTCTTGGCGCGCGCGTCGGACACCGAACCCGTCACCGAGCGCCGGCTCGGGGGCACGGGGGGCGCCGCCTTCGTCTTCGGGGAAGAGTGCGTCGTGTGTCTCGCCATGTTCGACGTCATCTCACCCTGGCTCGCTCTCGCCCCGATCCAGACTTCTCTCCTCTGCCACAGCACTCGCGAAATTCACAAGACAAAAAAATATACGTATGGATGTGTTTATCGGAAAGCCGACTGTTCGCACCCTGCCTACACACGTGCGATCGCCGTCGGACCTCGAGTGGCCTACTTGATCGCAGACGAGCTCTCCGGTCGGCGGACGCGACGGTTGTGTTGTGCGGGATCGCGTTTCGAGAGGTTCGCAGAGGAGTTCATAGATGGCGCCTCCGGTAAATACCTTCTGTTGCTGTTATTATTCTAGGGTGGGGCCGGTACGGATGGAGAGAAGAGACCACGATTTGGCATCGAAGCGTAGCTTTTGGCGTTGTTGATATTTTCAAAATTCATGTATATTTTTGAACATTATGAGGGATTCCTTGTACTCCTCTGTCGTCAGTTGCATAACAAAGGGGGGGGGGGAGGGGGATAGGCGGTCATACCCCCTCCATGAAGCAACAAAATTTTTGTATGAACACACATGCAAGCGAGGGTGCCCATTAGGGGGGCAAGTGGGGGCTCAAGCCCCCTCTTAGAAATTAGAACTTCCTTGCTTTCAGTACTTTTTTCTTTGCAAAAATATAAAAACATTTCTTCTCCAGCCATTAATGAATCATTTATTAAAAATATCAAACAAAATAACTCTAATCTGTACTGAAATCGGATTTCATGAGGAAAATATTCAGCTTAACCACAGGGAAAATATCTGAGCCCCCCCCCTTAAAATTTTGCATATGGGCGCCCATGCATTCAAGGGCTTTAATTGCGCTTGTCGACCTTAAATTTGAAAAAAATTCATGTGCTCCCTCTCCCCCCCCCCCCTCCGTTGCATGGAAAATTTCTCGCTACGCCATTGATGCACGTTTCAGAATTTGAGCCAGTGGTGAATAGAAAATTTTTTAGGGGGGGGGGACCTAAATTTTTCACATTTTTAAACTGCATTGCCTCTTAAACAGTGACGGATTTGTCATGTCGCAATTAAGAGGAGCCCCCGCGACAAAAACGGTTCCAGAACTACGCATGCAAAAAAGTCTGTTCCACATAGCGACCCCCCGAAAATGCGTTGTGACGTGTCCGCAGTTGAATTAATCCGCCGTCCGACAATGAAGTTGGGTACGTCATTTAGGGGTGGGAGGAGGACGAGGGCAAGAACGGATTCAGTTTTTGGTTTTAGAACACTGTTAAAACTACAGGTTGCGTATGACACCTTTCAGGGGTGAAACGCTTGTTCACCAGTGATACCCAATACGGAGCCGAATGGCACCTCTTACTAGGGCGAAAAATGGGCACCTTTTAAAAGACAGGCAGCGCGGGGGAAAAGAAGGAACCTTCGGAGAGAAAAATGGCACCCTCACTGATTTCTACAGTAGATCCTCTTCCCCCTCCCCCCCTATTGTGTGCGTTTTTGAATATTATTGTGTTCTATTTATTGTTTGGGTTTATGATGAACAAAGTCTTGGTACTTTTTTCACATTGAATTCATTTTGGATTAAAACTTGTCATTTAAGGCATTTGATCACATTTCAGACTTTCCAACATAATTTAGAAGTGTTCATGACTTCAATTCCTCTATCTGAGTTCTAACTCTCATAAAAACCCTTGGATTGTTCAGTAGTTTTAAATGATATTGACATTTACTATAGCATGATACTAAAAAATAAGAGTGTAGGCATTTATGGATAATTTACAAGCACAGCCAAAAATATTCAGTTATATTACAATCACGGAAAAATCAAATCGTTTCATAAAATGCAGGCGTTTCATAAACGTTCAAAATATTTTAATCAAGAGTAACATATTGATACGTATTATACAGTTCGACATTTGAATATTGTATTTGAACATAAGTAATCTAAAAAAAAACACTTTTTTTTCTTTGTTAAATGGAAACTTTTTTGACATTAAAAATCAAAACAAATTTTTAGCATCCTACATAATGAAAAGCATTGGAAATAGAAATTAGAGAGAGAGAAAAAAATAAACGAGTCTAAACACTGCATTCGGTTTTTGAAATAACACCAACGAAATATTTTCACGTAATGAGTCATGGTATGAAACACACAGAGAGATTTCATTTCAAAGCTTTTTTTTTTTCTTTGCTACGTCTACGCAGTTATTTTATTGAGAAGATAAAGACATTTAGTGTATCTGCTGTAGCAGTTAGTTACATCATTGAATTTTCATCTCGGTTACTTATTAATTATTTCGTATTGCTAACAATAAACAATAAGCAGTACTCAGTTTACTTTGTTGAAACACAACTCTGAAAACACTAAAAGCCTGTTGGAAAGCCTTAAATGCTATACCATGATTAAATGCCTGTACTTACGCAAGGTTTTGAAGGTTTTTCCCAGAAATGTGGAATTTTAACCCAGTTTTGTTGTCTATTCAATGTGAAAATTTAATGTACCAACAACTACGTTGCAGCATCGTCGTCCGCCATTAAAGTGGCTGAATTGAACTTATGCCGGAGTGCACAGCGCATGTGTGAGAGAGGCACCTTTGCGGAGGAAAAGAGTCGCTATTAGCTACTGCGTGGGCTGATGGCCCTTCATTACCTTCTTTCATCCACTGAGGTGCTAAAAGATATCGGAACAATATTTCCTAGCCTCTATGGCACCCTGTGGCTCCGTCTTTGCACCCTACGGCGGGAAATCGCACCCAACTGGCACCTCTGGTTATAACAGTGAAGATGTCACTTCCGGTAAATGGGGTCACAACTCAGTATTGGACATAAATAGGGCGTTTGGGGGAGAATTTTGCGAAGTATTGTTTCCCCGAAACGCAGTTTTAGGCTATCTTTAGCCACGAAAAGGCAGGTCCACCGAGAAATTAAACGGGATCCTGGAAAAGTTGTAAAAGCTTGCAAGGAGGTCCTTCGTAAAAATAAAAAATAAACACACACACACACACACACACACAACTCCGATTCCAAGCCGCTCATTTTGAAGCTCCTAACTGCTTTTTTGGAGTGCCCAATGAATTTTTAATAATTCCTTTAGTTTTTTCCAATACGTTCACTTCTGCTTACGTCCATAATGTCTCTTCCCTTTTTACTTTCTTCTATACCTAATACTAGCAGTACCCGCACAGCGATGCCCGTGCTAAAAATTTAATAGAATTCCGTTGAATAAAAAAAAATGACGCCCCCTCCCCCTCTGATGTGAAATGATCGTTTCTCTTTGTATAAAATGCGTACGCACCTTTTCAAAAAAAAATATATTTAAGTTTCTTTGGAATGTAAAACTTTTCGTCAAATCATTAAATTAGATGTACAGTTGCTTTAAAACTCGATTTAGCGAGTGAAGCGGTTTTTACTGCAATTTTAAGTATTTCGCCAAATAAACAAAAAAAGACATCAAGTAATATCTTTCAAATGTAAAAATAATTACACAGCTCTATTGTTTATCGCCAAACTTGCCCAGCAACCACGCTATCATAATCCATCAGTCCAACGAAAAAAAACATCCCGTGGAACATTCAAAAATCATCGTCAGAAAAAAGAAGGAAATGTCGTACATTTCACTCGGATAAAAACAAATCAAAAGTTTCTTTTCTTTCAAAACAAATCGCTAAATCCTAGACTGAACCTGCTCAGCGCCTAACGTGCCAAGCGACCACGCTACCGAACCCAGACTTTTTGCTAGTGAAGCGGATGTTTTTTCTTTGGCAATAATAAATGTTTCGCCAAACAAACAAAAAGGTATAAAATCACATTAACAGTAGCTTTCAAATCTTTATATATTAAGAGCTGCGTTGTCCAGCTTTGCGCGGTCTACCTTGAGAACAAAAATTGTGTCAAGTGACATATATTAAACAATTAATTAAAAGAATAACTTAAATAAAAGAAAAAACACCATGCAAAATTACCCTTTCAAACAATGACGACAGATATTAAAATACTTTTAAGAAATTAAAATGCGAAAGATGGATTTTAAAAGCGTAACCATGGAAACATGAAATAAAATAAGTTTAAGAAATCAGATGCAAAGGATTCAAAAAGCGTAACCATGGAAACGCGAAAATAAAATGGTTGACAACCTGAATCAAAATGACATATTTCGAAATTGATTTAAAAACGCTTGTAACTTTTTTTCCTTTGAAGATAGAAGCTAATTTTTGCGACCAAAGGTCGAGAGAGATCTGGAGTAAAAAATCTCGCTTTTTCCAATGCTGTCAAAAAGAAAACTGCGGGAAAATTCCTTCACTTTTTATTGATAGATTTAATGAAGAAAGTATTGCCTAAATTTCAGATAAGCCTAAAAAAGTTCGGGCTAAAAACGCAAATTACTCCCGCCGTAATTCAGTTAGAGCATTGAAATCAATTGTTTAGAACGCAGAAAATTCTACCCTTTTTAACGATAGATAATATTAATGTGTGCAAGTAATTTTTCACCACTTTAATAGCCAATACTAGGCAATTTACGTGAAATTTGGGCCTAAATTTGAATAAAAAAAGAACTACTCATCGGATTTTTTCGAATTGTAGCCTATGTTTCTCAGTAAGAAAGTACCTTTCATATAGCGAAAGAATTTTTCAAATAGGTGCAGTGGTTCCGGAGATTACTTCGAACATATAAACACACAAAAATCCGCTCTCTCTCTCTTTATAATATTAGTAAAGATATCGAAGAAAGTATTGGATTCGTGCAAATTTTCGAATTTCGAATATTGACGGATTCGAACGTTTTGAGGTGTGCTGAGTCCATTTCGACTATTTTTGGAAAATGTCTGTCTGTCTGTCTGTGTGTGTGTGTGCTACGTCTGTGTGTGACCAGTTTTTTGTGGCCGCTCTACAGCAAAAACTACCGCATGAAATCGAACGAAATTTGGTACACATATGTGCCCCTATGTGAACTTGTGCCCATTGGTTTTTGGCGCGAATTCCTCCAAGGGGGGTGGAGCAGTGGGACGTTTTTTGAGTTACGCGTGCTTGCTATTCCTCAGGAAGTAACAGGCGGAATTAAACAAAATTTGGTCCATATGTTGCCATTAACAGGAACAGGTGCTGATTCAATTTTGGTGTCAATAACTCAAACGGGGGTTGAGCTATAGAACGTTTTTTGTCGTCAATTGTGACTGCTGTATCTCAAAAAATAATGAACGGAATGAAAGAAAAATCTATCGGCAAGTAACCCTTAGTGGGTATAAGAGCTGATTTTATTTTGGTGTCAAAAGCTGAAAAGGGGGTGGCGCAATCGAATGTTCATTTTTTTCATTGTGAGTGCCATATCTCAAGAAGTAATGCTATGTTCTGGATGAAATTTGGAATAAATGTGAATCTATTTGTAAATAGGCGTTGTTTCAATTTTGGCGCCAATCGCTCCATGGGGGGATGATTTTTTTTGTGTAAATAAAAATAGCTTTATAAACTCAACAAAAAGAAAGATAAATTGTAATATTGTCTTCTACTTATTTCAAGTGATTTTAATTTTTGGGAAATAATCGGAAATGTTATCTCAATGATTTAAAATTAATTACTGTTGCCATTTTATGTTTGTTAACACATAAAATATCTAATTAATTCAAGCAAGGCTTTTAAAATAACTTTCAAGTCATTCTTTGCTTTGCTTTTGCGGGAATTCAGGAATTCGGACGGTCGTCAAGTTTTTTTTTTTTTTTTTTTTTTTTTTTTTTTTTTTTTTTTTTTTTTGTTGCTGGGAATATTGCATTCTCTTCAAGCCTAGGGATTGATCAGAATTCACAAGAAAGATATAGAAGAAAGTTTTGTGATGGCCACAACATACTAGTTCGAGAAGGGCCCGCTTTTTTTTTTCTTTTGAGCTACCCGTTCTTTTGAGGGATGTTGTAGTGATCATACATTTTGAAAATGATTCATTATGGGACATAAAAATGCTATTTTGGAGGTGGTGCCCTTTTCAATACCTTTCCCGCCCTGCGGCTTTCGCTGTAGAGCCTAGAGACAACACTGTGGGAATAGTCCAGGGCCACCCAGGGATGGAATGAAAGAGAGAACAATCAACGCTAGAACATCAATTTCAAGAAAAACTTCTCCACAGACTCCCTTAAAAGATTGTTCCAATCCTCTAAATGGTTCTAGGCCCGCGATTCTTAACCGGTGGTCCGGCACCGGTCCACAGTAAAATTTTGCCGGTCCAGAGATTTTCCTGATACAGACAAACTTGCTTATAAAGAGCCCTGATTTAACGAGAATCCGTATTTTATCGAGGAAATCAGGAAGATTTGGTTGGTACAATGTTTAGTCCATGGGAGCATAACCCGCTTTCAACATGCAAACCCCCGCTTCAAGCGAGCAATATTTTTTCGATTCATAAAATTTCTATTGATATAACTTACAACTCAGCTTTTATTCTTAGAAAAAATCCTTTGACACTCTGAAGTCAACCGAAAGTTAGTAATGAGTCATACGTCCTGAGGAAAAATTATAACGGTCATTTATTTTTAAAAAATATTTGTGAAGTAGTTTGAAAATTAAATACTTGTTGGCGTGAATGTGTTATAACATCCGAGGTATGCTTACGAGGATATTGTAGCTTGAATTCAAGCAAATGCAGATGAAAAAAAAAATAATGAAAACAACAGCGATATTGAGAAATGAGAAGAATTTCAAACTGAAACCACCTTCAACGTCAATGGCTTTTGATGCACAGAAAATCTTGAATCTTTTTTTGAAATCAGAGGTGCAAGTGTCGATTTTTTTCCGGAGCACAAGAAAGATACAATTAGATCACAATGCAAGTCAAAGCAAATTAACTAGAAATATAATAATAATAATAATCAAGTGCGTATGTACTTTTGTGAATTTTTCACAAACTCGTTTTTTATGAGCACTCGGTTATAACAATCAAATATTCTCGTCCCTTCGGTCTCGTTATATGCGAGTGTGACTGTACATAATTAAAAAAAAAAGAAAAATTTAATGACATCATATATGACGTTTTTTGCTTGAATTTTGTGATTAATTTGCAAAATTGTCTATGATTTTTCTTAAATGCTTACGCTTTTTACTGTTACATTAAATGCTAATTACAATAATTAGCTATCTACAATCTTTACATTTAATTTTCTTGTAACAGATCTTCAATATCAAGTAAAGTTTTATCTATTTATGTATTTATTTATTGCTAGAAGGTCGTCTGTCAAGGTATGACGAGTGAAAATTGCTTCTACTCTTTTACATTTGAACGAAGCAATTGCTTGTTTGGTGATATTTTTGATATTTGAAATTTTAACCCTAATTTTAGTGGAATAACCCTAAACGCCAGTAGATAGCGCTCATTGTTGACCATTTTTTCGTTTCTTCATTCCCCTGAAATGACAGTCTTACCAGTAAAACAGTTAAGTCACCGGATCGAGTTCAGCCTTGTCACAATAAAGCCTTTCCCTGTATATTAAACATTACGAAAACATATTATCGAATTATCAAGCCGTGGGGCGAGTTTCATTGTTGAAATACGCGGGCTACTCGATCATCGGCTATTATTTATGTGAGGATTATTTCATTAATTTATTTATTTGTTTTGTAAAAAAGAAAAACCCCTCAGCGGCCAGCTAACTTTTTCCACAACGATCCGCGATTCGAAAGTTTTTTTTTTTTTTTGAAGAAGAAGAAGAAGAAGAAAACATGAAGAAACAGAAGAGAGGGAGGTGGGAGAGGGAACTCTCCGGTACAAACGCTTTTTTTTTAAATAAATTTTTGACGCTTTGCGAGTCAATTTTTTTTTAAATAAATAAATAAACGCCTCTTCGGTCCGGAAATGTTTTTCTAAAGGTTTTACCGGTCCGCGGGTCAAAAAATGTAGAGAAACACTCGTTGCTCTAGGCAGCTACCTACATGGCAAGAAAAGTTACTTGGCTTATAAAATAGAACTACTGAAAAAAGAACTATTTTTAAAAACATAACATGTTTCTCAACAGTTAAAATAGTAATTTCCAGTTTGTGGAGCACGCTTCACTAGAAGGGCTGTTATTGTGAGAGCTCACTCAGCTGTTAGCAAAATTTTTGAACTTCTTCCGAAAAAAAAGTAAGAGACGAATCGGTGTTGTAAAAGAAGGATCAGCAGAACGTCATCACTATGCCACACAAGATAGAGCTGTGATACCACGGTTTGAGGAAATAAGCTCTCAAAAGCGAGCTCACTCATCGCCTGAATATTTTATTAATATTTCGATAATTTTTCATTTTAAACAACAAATTTCTTTGTAACTTTGTGCCATTTGTACTCAGTCCGCAGTAAAACTCAGTACTCATATTTCAATACAGTCGACTCCCGCTACAACGCGATCCGACTTACGCGAAATGGCTAAAACGCGAATTTTTCACCAGTAAAGAATTTTAGACCTAACGCGAATTTTTGGCGCAACACGAAAATTTTCGCAAAGGAATCGTGGTGTGTAAGTATCGGCTTTGCTATTGGCTACTACATTTTTCTTTTCCTTCATCCCTTTAGCATCACTGTGAGCGGAATTTCCCACACCGTTGCTTATACAAATAACTACTCCTCATTTTCTTTTTTTTTTATTTTAAATGTGAAAGTTGATAAAATAAAATGACATCTAAGAGCGATGTTTCATCTAAAGTTTGTGAAGATAGAAAGAAAAAGAGAAAATTTCTGACAGTTGTAGAAAAGCTAAAGATTATATGCTTGAATATGCTATAAAATGTGTCGAAGACAGCATGACAATTAGTTATGAGTGAATATTCCATTTATACAATTAAAAGTCAAAAACAGGAAATCCGTAAAAGTTT
Source organism: Uloborus diversus (assembly GCF_026930045.1). Taxonomy (NCBI): domain Eukaryota; kingdom Metazoa; phylum Arthropoda; class Arachnida; order Araneae; family Uloboridae; genus Uloborus; species Uloborus diversus. Next base: position 128,411,626 of record NC_072732.1, read on the forward strand.
ACCGAGTAATATCTAAGCAAAATTCAAAAATTATGAAAATGGAAGCTGCTCTCGTATTGCGAATTTAAGAAATCATTAAGAGGGATTTTGTCATAGATGGAAACGTTATAAAAGAACTGGTGAAGCAACTGTATTGTGTATTTAACAATATATAAGAATAACGGTTTGATCACACAGCATACATCTTAATTTTTTTAAGTTACAATTATCATTACTGTATCTACTGTACATTACAACTATAGTGCATTTGTTTTTCTTACTACATACTGTGCGTACCGTAGTGGCTTATTTTATGTCTTTCTTTCCCATTAATCATTGAATTTGTGCATCGTAGCAGTATTTTCTGTGGGAAAAAACGTTATTTTTTTAAAAATACAAATATAAACTCAGTTTTTTAAGTAAGAAACAGTAATGTATAGTTAAGAAATGGTTTTTAACAGTTTGAGGTGGTGTTTACAAGTGTCTAAAATAATTGGGTATATTTATAAAAGTTTTTACACATACCCTTTTCCACAACACGAAATTTCAACTTACGCGAGTGGTCTTGGACAGTGGCGTAGCGAGAAAAAATACTTAGGGGGAGGGGGAGGGTTAATTTTTTCTGAAGTTTAAAGTATATATATTAGGGTGGTCCTTATTTTTGAAGTTGCAGATATTTTACGCGACGCCCCCTCATTTTGTTACATTGTACAAATAAATGATTCTTGCAAAATTTTAAGTCAATCCATGAATATTAACACGTGCCCCTAGGGCCCCCTTCTTTGATTTTCGAAGAAAAAATTGCGGATTTTCTCACTTTTATGTAAAAATATTCTAATGTTTTATATTTAAAGTAATTTTGAACCTCAATAGGTGCTGCTATTTCCAGACTGACCATTCTCTCACTTTCATTCTGTAAAATTTAACATGTTACATAGAATAAAATGTACACCGATGACCTTGGGTCAAGCGTACCGCTCTTCTGCGCTTGTTCCAAACAAGCGGCAGGGGAACGTTTCTTCCGATCAAGATGGACACAAGGGATTCTGAAGGCCATTAACGAATGGCCTAGGTCAATAATGAATGATCTTTGACAACAACAAATTGCCTCCTCCAGGCTTTGAGGGTGTTGATTTAGAAAATTTTCTGTGTATGTAATAGGTGTGGCAAATAGAGTCGCAAGGTTTCAATGCTATAAATATAAGTAATTGCAATTATATTTTAATTCACTGTTCTTTAATTATAAACATACCTCATGCTCATGCAATTTTAATTTTTAAAATATAAATTTCGAAAAATCCTCGATTTTTCCTAACATAAAAATATTTTGTATTTTCCATAGCTAAAATATAAATTTTAAAAAATATCCAGATCGGAACAATGTAGAAATCTATACTTTAAATTAATTTTCTTCTATTTCAGTACATAGTTATCATCAAATTCTTGCGATTCACAAGATTTAGAGACCAAAATGTGTATTTATCCTAACCTGTTGAACTTTTGTTTTCTACAGGTGGTCTATCACAATGCAAAAAACATGGACAACTATTGATATCTGCTCGTCTTTCATCACTGTTAGACACATGCCATATTAGGGATAAAGATGTTGTTCATTTATTTACAATCTATGTAGATGCAGTAAATTTAAATCCAAATGACCAAGTGATCAATCGTACATTCCTTAAGAGAGCAAAAGAAAATCTTCGAGAGGTAAAATTAAAATTCATGAATTTAAATTTAGAAATTTAGATTTTGTAGTTATTCACTGGGATACAAAGCTACATCGAGAAGTAACTGGAAAAAGAACGCCGACAGTATTACCGTGATAGCTTCAGGTCCTAATATTGAACAGCTACTCAGAATTCCTTAGATTTTCTTCAGTTGTATACGATGTCTTAGATGATAGCTCTTTATTGCTAACTGTTCTAGCTGTAGTGTTTGATACAACGACTTGTAATACCAATCGTATAAATTGTGCATGCAATTTTTTTAAGCTAAAACTGAACGGTGATATATTACGTTTTTATTGCCATCATCATACACTTGAAATAGTACTGCAGTGTGTCCTTAAAGAAGTTCTTGCCTTTCTTAACTCTAGATCAGATATTCAATTATTAAATCGCGTCAAAATTTTGTCGAAAGATCTCCATAATTCAGAATTTATAACATTTCAATCAAGTACACATACCACTTAAATTCTAAAAGACGAAGTTGATGACATATTATTGTTCGTAAAAAGCGGAATTGAGAAAGATTACAGAGAATTCTCATAACTTGTAATAATATTTCCTGGTGAATTTCCTCCTACAGGGGTATGTTTTTGGGAACCTGGCGCTTATCCCTGAGCCACATGGGTGGCAAAAGGAATTTTTGTTTGAAAATTTTATATTTAGGAAACAATTTAAATTGACCTTACATGAAAAGAAAGCCCTGCAATGCTGTTTTACAAAGCTGTTTTACCAGGGGCGGCAAATAGGGGGTGCGAGAGGGGGCGGTTGCACCCCCAAATTTTTCACTAAGAATAATATAAAATGGTAAAATTATTTAGATAACTTAGAAAATCATTTGCCTGAATTTTCAGAACAGAAAAAACTGATGGAGGATAAGTGTTCGCCTTAACTAAAGAAGTAATCTCTTCATATGGGTTAAACATTTCAAAATTGAGTAATCTATGTTATGATGGAGCATCTTGTATGTGATACCCGTACAGTGCAGAGTCTGTGCAATTTTTACGCGTAAATTCCATGTCATTTTACATAAATTTTTATGCTCATATTATGACTTAATGTTCATTGACGCCATGTACTAGAAACACATTTTAGCAACTCGGTGTATCATATGCTTTCATGGGAACTTTTTGTAAAGATATGCTATTTTGAAAAACATCTCACATCAAAAAATACTTTCACATCAACAAATGTATCTTGAGGCTCTTTACTTGACAATCTCTGAGTGAAACAAAATGGTCTTCTAGAGTTATAAAAGCCCCCTGGAAGAATTACTGGAAGGCGACCTTTTCATTGATAAAAAATTTGATGTCATTTTAATATGTATGCCTTTGTCTGAATTTTTTGTTTACTTTATTTATACTGCGGGACTTTTTTTGATAAATGCTACACTCTATCATAAAAATTTTAATTCGCTAATCTTAATTCTTGGATTGACAATTGAAACTCTTAGTAATTTTCGCATTAATGCATACTTGAACAAGGTGTGGAACTTTATGACAGAACTTTTCGTAACAATTTTTAATGTATGCCAATGTGGAAGAGGTGACAAAACCCAGATGAAGTTTTAGACAAAATATTAAATCAATATTTTGAATAAACTTATCAATTCAGTTTCTCAAGAAATTGAGACAGGATTTAATGAGATATATTTATTATTGGTCTTAACTTCAATATTATGTAGGTCGGTTATATATAGAAAGCGAAAAAGAAAATATTACACTTATAAGTAATAGCATGAGGGAAGAGGAATTGTTTTATGAATTGTGATTATACTTTTTAATGACACAAAATAAATACTAGCCTATTTAAAAAGCTTTCTTGGTTATTTTAAAGAGAGGAATCTAAAGGAAATGTGCTTTTTTGTCACACACTTTCTTGCTTCCATTGTTTTTTGACTGTTTCAATCAGGTCAGTCATTTGAAAGATGACTTCCGTGATTAAATTGAAAAACTGATGTAAATAAAGCACAAATTTACACGAAAATACAGCATATAGTTATTTCAAGGCTACAATAATGGAGGCTCTTCATCGGTGTAAAAAACTACGCACACAACCAGAAAGTTGTAGGAGAACTGAACGTCAACCAATTTTGACTTTCGTGTCTCAGGAGGTTAGAGAATTGCCTTCAAGGCGCAATGAGGCAAAGCAAGACCTTCCTCTTTAGTTATACTGGCAATAAATTAAGTCATTGGATATTGATTAACTATAGTTACAAAATTTTCTGTTCTTCCTGACTCCAAAAATAGCAGATTAAAACTTTACTAAAAAATAAAAACTAGTACCAAGATATTTTGTGAGATAACTTATAACAAAATAAATTTAAAGCTTCGGTCGAAAAAATTTTAATTGTTCTTTACAAACCTAATTATTCTTAACATTAAAACAATTTAATTATCAGTTCTTGTTAAACAATATGTATTTTATACCGTTCTGAGGAAATTCATGTTCAAGAAACTCGACCCCCCAAATGAAATGCTGAAATGCCGCCCCTGTGTTTTACAATTAAATGCTGTATGAAGATATGGTTTTTCGCAGCAACCTAATCGAGGCTCCTTTGAATAATATAATATGTCTGAAAACTAGCAGCATACAAAATGACGACAAACATGCAGCAGAAGCAGTGATAGGAAAATTCATAAATCACTTATGATATTTAGGGGATAAACTAGTAGCTTAGTCCGTATTAGATGAAGGAATTAACTTTGAAGATAGGAAAAGACTAGTCCAGAAAATGCTTGCGATAAGGAAGACGTGTCTGATGACTGTTTAACAAATTTCAGATAACAGTAGATGATTTGGAATACTTTCTTAGTAAAGATCTTCCTCTTTATAAAATCAATTACGAGTCAGTAAAATTGTTTGGATAAGTTACAAATACTAAATTTTTTCCTATTTGATCCTGATTCACGGCAAAATGAAGGAAGCTATTTAAAGGGAAGAGAGATCGTTAAAATACTGAAAATTGTGAATGATACAACTGAAAGAGGAACACAATATTAATCGAAGAATTTTTACAACTACTTTACCAAATATGAGTCACAAAGCAATTTATTTTACAGACCGTCCAAGACTATCGGAAAAAAAATACACACTATCGAGATACATTGAGAAAAGCGTACCATTAAGGAAAGTTTTCTAAAGCATTATTTCATTTTTATTCAACGTAAAATCTTTAGCTGATATAAAGTAATTGAAAAGATTAATTTTAGTGCTACCTCACTGTAAAAATATTTTGCAAACCTAGGAGAAACGATGTACTGTGTCTGAAGTGAAAACTCGAAGATTTGTGAGAAAATTATCAAAAGTGTTTAAGTTCAACGGCCTAGGGGCACGTGTTATTATTGACCGATCGAATTCAAATTTTGCACACGTTACTTTTTATTATAGTGTCACAAAACTAGGGGGCGTCACTTGTTCCATTCCGAAAAAAATATTTTCCCATATAAATAAGGACCACCCTAATATATATATATATATATATATATATATATATATATATATATATATATATATATATATATATATATATATCCTACTCTTTATCAATTAAACAACAAAGGACAACTGCTGTCATAAGAAGGAAAGCCCTGTCTCCAAGAGAAAAAATGTTGCACAAAACAGAAAGACATAAGCTTTTTACCGTCATAAAAGCTATTATATTAAATAAAAATCTTTTAGCACATAAACAAAACCCTTCAAGTTCGACTGAAAAATGATTTTTTGGGGCTCATGGGGGGGGGGGGGGGTTCTGATCCCCCTATCCCCCCCCCCATGGCTACGCCACTGGTCTTGGAAAGCATTCCTCGCGTAAGTCGGGACTCGACTGTATACGTTTACAATAAACGTTAACTTATGTTTTGGTACATAAAAAATACTTTATGTAAAATATGTATTGATTTTTTAGGACCATTTAATAAATTGCTGCATCAGGATTCGAGATAGCTTTTCTGTAAACCGATTATCACGAAAAACTATGGGGGCAGAATAATTTTTGAATGTCTAAAGGGGGCGTGAGTATAAAACATCTGGAAACCAATGAGTTTAATATATGCTACCTTTTTGTTAGTTTATTTATTTTTCCACCTCTGGCTGTAAATAATTGTGCAATTTTCACTCGAGTAATTTTTATTGTGTAGCAATATGTGTGGAGAGTTTAGCTAAACGGGAGGGAAAGTCTTCAAGATTCCTGCATCTCAAGAAAGGTCTCTGCAGATAGAATTTAAAAATCATTCTGAGAAATCTGAGAACCATAATACAATTAAGACACATTACAAAAAAAGAAAAAAAGTTTAAAATAATATTTAAAAAATTGATATTCTTTTGTCTCTTTTTCCATTTTTTCCCCATTTTTTTAAAAAATAAACCTATTTTTTAATATTATTATTCGAAAATCTTCGGCAGTCAATTTTTCCCTAAATTTTCGAACTATTAAATAAATATAAAAAAATCGTAATGTGACATGTAACGCCCGTGACGAATTTGGAACTTTTCTGAAACAAGTATTTCCATTATAGATTATGATCATTTTATAACATAGTTGTAATGTTTTTCGTGTAGTTCTATAATCCTTACAAAAACACTCGCAGTTTCATATCCATTTATTCAGTTTTTTACTTTATAGATATTAAAGAATATTTTAAATCCGTTTTACGATATTTTTGATAGAAATTCGGAAGGTTTTTAAATTTCATATTTTAGAACAAATATCTATAACTGAGTTTAAAAAAAACTTCTTTAGTGTGCAATATATATTTTAGTCTAAGTTAGTATATCATTCTAAATGGAAAAAAAAAAGCCTTGAGTAATTTAGTGGATAAGACTTGCGATTGGGGGGGGGGCGGGGGCAGAGCCGAATTTAGCTCCACACCTCCTCTACGCAGATTTGAAATCTATCGTCCCTCAGTCCACCCGCCCCCCCCCCCAAAAAAAAGTAACATTTGTCTCAAAAAGCGAAATAAATAACCCAAAAAATAGCACCAAAATTTAAATTGTTGTGCTTATGAAGAAATGATGTCGTTTTACGTCACTGTGACCTTCTAAAAAAATGTCTTATTAGGCAAATTTTGCTGACGATTCGTAAAATTTTAGATAATATTGCAACATTGAGATTCTTTTATTTAAATTTTAAAATTGCTTCTTTAATGATACCTATCGTTTCTTCTCATTGGTGTATTATGGGTGTATGCTGTTCGTATTTTATCATTCGGTAAAATGGGAACTTTAAACGACGAACTGAGGATTTTTCCCCAACCAAAATTTTTAGTTCGTGGCTCCCCTGTTTATATTGAACTTTGTGCGTCGTTCATGGCGAAGTACTGTTCTAGTGTAAGCTATTAAACGATTCACACAGACCAATTTGAATAATATTTACAATTTGTGCATGTATTTACATATATAAATTAATAGATCATGATTATTATTTTCTCACGGCCCTATAGTTTTGTAAAACTTGTATTCTTTCATTCTAAAATTCATATTATTATAAAATGATATAAACGATATAAACATAAGTTAGACCCATAAGGAACAATATAATGATAGAGAATGGGAAAATAAACAGTAGCCGACATTTGTCTCAAATGCTAAGCATAGAAATTTATTACCTTTGAGTTGTTTCATTATTCGTCATCTTTTGTTCAAAAAGACATCTAATAAAAAAAAATGATTACATTCCGATTTTTTTTAAAAACTTTTTTCAAAATTACATATTGTAGCGTTATTTTGATCAAAACCGTGTTTTGAAACGGAATCTCTAGCTTAGTTATTTAAGCTGAATCTTTGCTGAACTGAACTTAAGTCTTGTGCATTAACCAAATACCAACCACCATTTTATCAGGTGCCATCTTTATTCATAATAGCATCTTTATCCTGTTAATTTGATTTCATCTATACGAATTAACGAATTGAATAAATTCCTCTGTGTTATGAGGTTGACTTGAGTTTCATTACACTCCTCACTGTTCGATAGTATTTCACGTGTAAATTGTAACTGGATTATAGTTCAAAGAGTACAAAATTTCTGCTTTAGAAAACTGGCTATTTAAAAAATAAGAACAACGTTTTAAAAACTTTTTTGTTCTTTTGTTCTTAATTTAGCATGTTTCCTTTATTCAAAATCATTCCGCCTTTTTCGCTCTTCACTCATTTTCATTTGCCCCGAGATTTAATATTAACAGAAACATTTTTTTAAATGTTAATAATATAGAAGAGAAAATAAACGTCAATCACTTAAGGTACCACAATTGAACAAACTTTAGTATGGCACTAAAAACCTTAGTCAAACTCCAATCTTTTTGGAGCTTCTGGTCAAACGCAATGACTCTTGCGTTTCTTCAACTGATGGTCGCTTATCGTCTTCACACTTATTGTTTTGCACTATTCTATTACCATGCTTGAAAAATATTTTACTTTCATAAGATGTGTGAAAGTAAACGTTATTCATTATTAAATTACAAGAAAAGGATGCCAGAATAGAAAATAAGTAATACTTTGTTGAGTAATAATTTAAAAAACTCTGGTTAAAGTAAACTTTTCTGCCCCTTTAAAATTGTCTGCCATAGGCTGCCTACTCTGCCTATTGGAAAATTGGGACTTGGCGATTGGGGTGTCCGAGATTCGGAGGAGACCAAATACCCTCCTAGTGTATGAGGAGTATGTACTCGTAATATATTGGGGTCCAAATGTTTTGTGTCTGATTGCTGGTAGTTAACAAAAATGTAAGGCTCTTGAAGACTTTCCATCCGCTCTTGCTAAACTCTCCATACTGCTAAACTGTGAAGGTGGTGATAGATGGTGCTGACATCTATCGAATGAAGCCTATAGATAAACTTCTGTTCCTTTGGAAGTCTCATCTTCGCAGAAGTCGATACCTTCTACCATAATTCCTACCCGATATACAAAAGGAGTTTGGGCCACCCATTTGACATTAGTAATAAAAGCAGCAAAGTAACTCTTAGTAAGATTTCAAATATTAAAAGTTTTCTTAATTTATTGGATATTAGATTCACTTTTCTTGTCATGGAATGTTCTTAGGAAACACCCAAATATGAAAATGTGCAAAAAACGAAATAAATAAACTAAATTAAATAAAAATAGAAAATAAATTAAAATGAAGTAAATAAATAATTAAATAAAACAGTGTAAACCATTATTTTTAAAATCGTTTTTCAGCGGGTGGAGTCCACGAGCGGCGTTCATGGCTTAAACTGTAGCGAAATTTGCGGGACCTCTAGGGAGGTAGATTCTTTTAGGAGGAGTCTAGGGTTGGTGCACCACTGGTACTCTGTAGCCTTCAAGGAAGTTATCGCTCTTCGGTGAATGACCACACGCCTGCTTTCAGTATTTTCAATTCTTTGAGATTTTAATAATGGAATGTTAGGGGAAAAATTGCACTTGGATGAATTTAGCTTTATCGCAATTGTAAAATTACGTGAAAGATTGTTGTTCATCTCATGATGTTATTGTGTGTTTCTTTTTCCGTTCCTCTTCAACTAACTAATAGTATTGCCACTAGATGGCAGCATCAGAGCAATTCAAAATTTGAAACCTTTTTAAAAATTTAATTGAAACTCGGGTCAACAATAATTTTAAGGATTAAAGAATGGGTGTTTTCAACAGTTGGTTGGTTGGTTTAGGGGGAAAGGTACGAAAACTATCTTAAGAATTTTGAAAACAAATATTACGATTAATTTTCAAGTTAATCTATATTTCTTTGCAAACAATGCTGTCAAAAAATTTGGGATTCCGTAGAACAAAGGAAGCTGTTAGTATCAAAACTACCGTAATTGATTTTTGAAGAATTTGCGGGAAGAAGGAAAAAACCATTCACGCTCTGCCTACTCAATTCTTTCGAAAGGTTTTTTCTTTTTCCTTTTTGAAAAACATTTCATGTACGACTTCATTTTTGTTTTCTTTTCCAGATTAGTAGAATTGTCTGTAATCATTTACAAATAAAAAGAACTTCAATCGAACTGGTTTGAAGCAAACGGACCTCATTGTATTTTGGTTTTTTCATATAAATTCCAATTAAAGTCATGTCTTTTTTCACTTTTAAGCCATCTACTAGCCTATACAATCAAAAAAGTCGGTTGATTAGGCAATTTATTATAATGATGCTGCTGTACCTGTATACGTTTTTACAGTGACGTACGATATGGTAAAAGCATGGATTGAGATGCTTTTTGGCAGTGATTTTTGGCTTGATTGAGAGCGATTCGTTCCAAATCGCTTTGTATCGTGATAGCACAGACAAAAAACTATCAAATGCATTCAAAAAATAAAACTTTTGTAATTTCGTGAATAGAGCTAATTTTGATACTAAAACGCCTCCAGCATTATTTAACGAATAAGAAATACAAATGTATTACGTTGTATCGAGCAAATTTTCCTAGAAAACTTAAAATTCTATCTCGAAAAAGAAAAATCTTTTTGTTCGCATATATTTACAAAACGTTCTTCTCATTGGTTCTACAGGGTTAGTATAAAAGAATATCCTTGTTTTAAGAATTAATATTTCACAAACTATTACACTTAATATTATAAATGATACATAAAAATAAAGAAAGTCCAAGTACCTTTTCGCTCACAAATGCTCGATGTGTGCACCTTTCGTAACTCGACACACACCTAACATACATTTTGGAGTGTTTCATTGTCAATTTATCGCAATGCTACACATATCTGATCTTTCAGTTCCTGCAAAATTGTAGGCAATGGTGGTGTACAAACAGTCTTTGACGAAATATCATTTAAAAAAAAAATCACATGGGGTTAGGTTTGGGGATCTGGCTGGTCAACACATAAAGATTAAACCATCATCACCTGCACGGTCAATCCAAAGTTGCAGAACGTCAGTGGCACAGCGAAGTAGGGGGGAGGGATAAACCCCATGTGCGTGTCAGGACTGTTGTGACCAAAAAACCCCTTCATTTCTGACTGCACTAGCGCGGAACGTGCACGTTTAAGTAGTTAGGTACGTTCGAAAAAACATGGACAGTTTATCTTTATTAACACGCTTTTATTAGCTTCACCTGTATGTATGTATGTATGTATGTATGTATGTATGTATCTTGTAATGGAATCTTGCAGCTCAAATTTCGCCCACTTCCTGCGATCGGATTCTTTTGAAATTTGGCACGCGATCTCAGCCCCGATGACAATGCAATATTCTACAATCAAATTAATTAATTAACTCTTTTAATTGTTAGTTTCCTCCAATTTTAATTAATCTTTTGGCATAAATCCAACAATGTGAAAAGGAAATTTTTTTTAAAAATACATTAAAAAATGCTCGCAAAAATTGTTTAAAAATATCTACAAAAACCTTTCATTTTTCTGCATCAGACAAAATTTGTTCCAATGTTCCAAGGTAATTAGAACATGAAATAGAATTGTTTTTAACTAATTTCATGCCAAAATCTAGGTGAGCCTTCAATTGGAAATTCATTGCTGATCAGACCATTGTTGAACAAAACTTTTATTCAAATGCATCTCAAATTTTCAAAATAATATAAATATGATTTCCGCAAACATACATCGACGACTCACAGTAGCTTCCCATCGGGGTGTCCTTGTCCTAATTTTAAGATATTACCTCGCACTCGTTCTATAAATAATTTCGTCACCTGATAATTCTCCAACATTAGACTAAAAAACAGAAAAATAAAGTAATAGTTTAAAAAACTAAAAAAAACACGCTTTCGTAGCAAAATGAACTAAAAAGTGAAAAATAATCTTTGAATGATAGTAGTTGACCAATCACTTAATTTTAATGTAATACAAAAAAGCGTGGGGGGCTTTTTATCAGTTGTCTTGAATTTCTTCCATTTGTTGTCCAAACAAAAATGTAAATAGATAGCACCCCACGCTTTTTTGTATTACATTAAAATTAAGTGATTGGTCAACTACTATCATTCAAAGATTATTTTTCACTTTTTAGTTCATTTTGCTACGAAAGCGTGTTTGTTTAGTTTTTTAAACTATTATTTTATTTTTTTTAACACGCTTTTATTAGCTTCACCTGTATGTATGTATGTATGTATGTATGTATGTATGTATGTATGTATGTATGTATGTATCTTGTAATGGAATCTTGCAGCTCAAATTTCGCCCACTTCCTGCGATCGGATTCTTTTGAAATTTGGCACGCGACCTCAGACCCGATGACAATGCAATATTCTATAATCAAATTAATTAATTAACTCTTTTAATTGTGAGTTTCTTCCAATTTTAATCAATATTTTGGCATAAATCCAACAATGTGAAAAAAGAGAAAAAAAAAACATTAAAAAATAATCGCAAAAATTATTTAAAAATATCTACAAAAATCTTTAATTTTTCTGCATCAGACAAAATTTGTTCCAATGTTCCAAGGTAATTAGAACATGAAATATAACTGTTTTTAACTAATTTCATGCCAAAATTGAGGTGAGCCTTCAATTGGGAATTTATTGCGGATGAGACCATTGTTGAACAAAACTTTTATTCAAATGCATCTCAAATTTTCAAAGTAATATAAATATGATTTCCGCAAACATACATCGAATGACTCACAGTAGCTTCCCATCGGGGTGCCCTTGTCTTAACTTTGAGATATTACCTCGCACTCGTTTCATAAATAATTTCGTCAATTAAGTCCCAATCTGATTCAAATTTTCATATACCGCGCAAAAAAAAAAAAAAAAAAAAAAAAACCTTTGCCTGATAATTCTCCAACATAAGACTAAAAAACAGAAAAATAAAATAATAGTTTAAAAAACTAAAAATACACGCTTTCGTAGCAAAATGAACTAAAAAGTGAAAAATAATCTTTGGATGATAGTAGTTGACCAATTACTTAATTTTAATGGAATACAAAAAAGCGTGGGGGGCTTCTTATCAGTTGTCTTGAATTTCTTCCATTTAATGTCCAAGCAAAAATGTAAATAGACAGTACCCCACGCTTTTTTGTATTCCATTAAAATTAAGTGATTGGTCAACTACTATCATCCAAAGATTATTTTTCACTTTTTAGTTCATTTTGCTACGAAAGCGTGTTTTTTTAGTTTTTTAAACTATTATTTTATTATGTATTATTTCAGTGGTAAGCGTAATAGTTTATGAAATATAAATTTTTAAAACCGATATATTCTTTTATACAAACCCTGTATTTTTTGAAAAAATGGCATGGTACCTACGCTTCATTCAACGTCTCAACCAGGCCCGACCATGAAGGGATACGAGGCTCTTTAGGGGTTCTACAGTCAGTTTTTTTGACATTAAAATTCCAAAATTATTTTTTAGACAATGATGCGAAGACTTTAAGGGAGCTCTCAACCGGAAAGGCTTCGGAATATTCCAAACTTGAGGTCTTTTTTTTTTTTTTTAATTTACAACCATCTTTGGTAACGCTAGAGCAGGGGCGGATCCAGAAATTTTTGTAAGGGGGGTCAAGTTTCAATTCAATGGCCAACGTTATACCTCTTATGCAAAAAAATTTAGTTAATAAGGAATACCTCGCCTCTAAGGGTGATGGTTACCCCCCTCCCCTCTAAAGGGAGCACAACACTTTCACCCTCCCCTCATCCTAAATTTTAATGACGCAACCTGCGTCATGGATCATATTCTCTCAAATTTTCATCAAAACTCGACTACCCGTTTCTTTAGGCAGACAAACTGGTCACATTACCGTAAGCTTTGAAATATATGAGATTTCAGCTATAAACTAGTTGGAAAAAAGTGAATATTGATTCCCAGAACTATTTTTTCGGCTTCAGAAAAATGAAATTTTGTTATAGTCGTAAAAAAATTATTGTCACAGGGGGGGGGGGTCAGCTGACCCTTTGACCCTCCCCTGAATCCGCCCTTGCGCTAGAGGAAAGAATGAGGTTAAGCTCTTTCATTTGCTAATTTTTCGAAATTGTAGTTCCAGAAAAGCAATTTTAAACGATATTAGATTATAATAGGGGCAGAGGGTTCGGAAACTCTCTGCAATTTTTCCAAAACTCAACTTATAAAAACACAATTTCCTACTTTCCTTGAAGAATTTTCTGTGTCCACCCTTGGGTCGGACAATTGGCCATGTCAGAAGTCGGAAACCAGGGGCCCGGTTCGGAAGCGGAGTTGCATTAAATTTATGAGTTTTATAGGGTTAGGGGGCCTGCGACTAAACTGACAAGTGGCCCGACTTGGCTCTCGGCGGGCCTGTTTCAACGCAACATTGTAATTTGACTAAATTTGGGGATATCCGATAGGTATTAATTGTACTCTCCACTGCTCATGATGCAAAATAAACGAATAAATAAATAGTGTGAGGCTTTCGTAGAAGCACTCTAGTCCATTTAACATTGAGAATGTGTGGGTTAATCACTTAACTAAAAATGCACCGGACATTAATTTCATGAATTGTAATGTAATTTATTAACATAACTAATTAATACTAATCATAACAGTGTAATGTGACAATATTTCTGGGTTTTTCAGCTACGAAATTCTCTTTACTCACTCACATGCCAAATAAATGAATAAATAAATAGAGTGAGGCTTTCATGTGGGAGCACTTTAGTCCACTTTACATTGAGAATGTGTGTGTTAGTCACTAGACAAAAAAATATCAAAGGCTTAACTTTCATCAATTGTAACGTAATTTATTAGCACAACTAATTAATACTAAACAGAACAGTGTAATGTGACACCATTTCTGGCTTTTTCACCTATGAAATTCTCTTTACTCACTCATGATGCCAAATAAATGAATAAATAAACAGAGTGAGGCTTTCATGTGGGAGCACTTTAGTCCACTTTACATTGAGAATGTGTGGGTTAGTCACTAAACAAAAAATATCAAAGGCTTAACTTTCATCAATTGTAACGTAATTTATTAGCACAACTAATTAATACTAAACAGAACAGTGTAATGTGACACCATTTCTGGCTTTTTCACCTATGAAATTCTCTTTACTCACTCATGATGCCAAATAAATGAATAAATAAACAGAGTGAGGCTTTCATGTGGGAGCACTTTAGTCCACTTTACATTGAGAATGTGTGGGTTAGTCACTAAACAAAAAATATCAAAGGCTTAACTTTCATCAATTGTAACGTAATTTATTAGCACAACTAATTAATACTAAACAGAACAGTGTAATGTGACACCATTTCTGGCCTTTTCACCTATGAAATTCTCTTTACTCACTCATGATGCCAAATAAATGAATAAATAAACAGAGTGAGGCTTTCATGTGGGAGCACTTTAGTCCACTTTACATTGAGAATGTGTGGGTTAGTTGCTAAACAAAATAATGTAGCAGACTTAAATTTTATCAATTGTAATGCAATTTATTAGCACAATTAATTAATACTAAGCAGAACAGTTTAATGTGACAACCTTTCTGGGGGGGGGGCGGCGCCTATGGGAAGTTGCAAAATAAACGAATAAATAAATAATGAGGCTTTCATGGAAGCACTCCAGTCTATTTAACATTGAGAATGCGTGGGGTAGTCACTTAACTAAAAATGTACCAGACTTTAATTTTATGAATTGTAAAGTAATTAATTAGCACGACTAATTAATATTAAACACAACAGTGTAACGTAACAACATTTCTGGGTTTTCCGCCTAAGGAATTCTCTTCACTGATCCAATGTCAGGGGAACTCAATAAGAAATGTATCCTCAATCGATTAATAAAGAATCACCCAAATCGCTTTATTAAAGGAAAATTTGTGGGAAGGAGGAAGAAACGAAAACGACATACGAAAAAATAAATTGATGACTTCTTGCTTTGGGGCTAAATGTAAACAAAGAGATAAAGGAAGGATCAATTTTTAAGGCTTGCAGCAATCGAGAGTTGACTATTTATCTCACAGCTTCAGTTGAGTTTTTATTTATCTGTTTATTTTACGGTTCTAGCAGTTGATAGTTCCAATTTACATTTTTTAAATAACTAGCAAACCGCCCTTCAAGGTATGACGGGTGAAAATTGCTTCTACGTTTGAACGAAGCAATTACCTGTTTAGTGATATTTTTTGATAGTTGAAATTTTGATCTTAACTCCAATAGATTAACCCTAAACTACAGTTGATAGCGTTCATTGTTGACCACTCTTTCGTTTCTTCATGCTCCTAAAATTAGTCTTACCAGTAAAGCAGTTAAGAAACACAGCAGACACGTGTTTCGGAGTTATAAGGAACCCCCTTTTTAATGCAAAATAAGTGAGCGTATGGATGAAAAAATATCCGACAAAAGCTATAGCAAGTCTGAAATCTGCAGTTTGTGCTTTTTTACGCTGTTTCGTATTTTACTATATCTTATACTTCAACTACTAATCATTCATCTGACTAAAAAAGCAATTTACGTCATTTTTAAATGAGCAACGAAAACTTTTTCTGTCGCTGATTTAAATTGTATATTGGTGTTTTAGTTTAGATCATCCAATTTTAATTTGCTGTTTTTTAATTTAAATGATTTAATTATTTATCTTCTATTACACATTAACTAGAATCCTGAAAGTGAGAAAGGCTTAAAAAAGTAGTGCTGCCATCTATGATCACATTCTAAAGTTATTTCAATAAGATGGATTCCTCCATCTTATTGAAATTGTAAGCATAATTTAAATTGAAGTTTTTTTGACAAATTTCTGTTCAAACTGAAAAAAAAAAGCTCCTGATATTTGCTTTCATTCCATTGAAGATGTTTTCGGTTGAGCAGATAGAATAGCAGCTCTAAAAACTTCAAGAGTTAACGTAAATACAAAGAAAAGCTTTCATATTTGTCTAATTCAAAATGGATTAATAAAAGAAACCGATTTGCCTTCACGTTTGAAATATTTGTAATCATGCTGACATATGATACTACATAACGGCTGTCTCGGTATTTTATACCGTAAAAGCACTTACTTTCTCCTGTCCATCGAAATCACGAATATTTAAGCTTCACAAAATATTTTTTCGCGGCAGGTTTTTTAATTTGATGTTCATATAAATTTCACGAGATTTTCAGTTCGCAAATTCACCGGCATTTTCATTTTCGCGAAAGTTACTGCTCACGAAACTAATAAGTGCTTTTACAGAATACAGATCCTCTCTCAAAAAAAAAAAATAAAATAAAAAATAAATAAATGAATAAATAAAATCAAGTCATTTTTCTATTATTTCATTCGTGATAACAAATGAATGTTAAAAAAAATAATAAAAAAAAAACGCTAGGAATCGTAAAAGTTGCAAAATAAATTTTTGGAATTCCTTAACTATTAGAATAGATTTTTGTTGCAAGGGCCTAAATTAACTGATGGGCAGTGTTGACTTACCAGGGTTCATACACTTTTGTTTAAAAAAAGTTCCCTGACTTTTCCAGGTTTTCCAGGTTGTTTTTTAGAAAATTCCAGGTTACTCGCTTCATTCAAAATTTAAGTTTAAATAGTAATATTTTCAAAATAATTAAAATTGTTTAAAGTAGCGATGCAGAAGAACTGAAACTTCTCCCCTTAGATTAAAAAAAAAAAATTGTTTTTTTTTTTGTTTGTTTTCTCTGTCAAAATTTTAAGTTTTTTTTAAACATTTTGTTCAAAATTGTCTTAATTTGTATACTATTTGTTGAAAACAGAGTACTTTCAACTTATTTTAGCGTTTCTTTGATGTCACGCGTAATATTATAGCGTTTTGCTGTAGTCCTGCTGCAACCTTTTAGCATCCGCTTTTGGTTTACAATACTTTTTATTTTCTTATAAGTAGGCTACACGAAACATATTGAGCAAAATGCAATGCTAAATTTCAGTATAAATATGATTAACTTGTTGCATCAATCGGCATACCATGTAATTCATAGTAACAAAAATCAACATCCGCCAATCATAGGCCAATGCCAATAATCTTTTTTTTTTTTTTTTTTTTTCACATATTAAAGGACGCTTACATTAAAATTTCAAACTTTCTTTTCCAGAAAGTAATAGTTAATTTTCAAAAATTCATTACTTTTTGCACATTTAATGTTATTTTCAATATTACACATTGATATAAACGTCCAATTCTGTTTCTGGAAGTTTAAGTCTACTTCCATTGTGCAAACGATCAAATATGGCGACAAAGTGAAAAATTTAAAATAATAAGTAGATTTTGGGATTTGTAGTATAAAAGTAGTAATAAATAATTAATAATCCTTAAAACACTACAATAAAAGCAAAATAGTCAGTATTTAGCACATAAGAGCCTAAATCAATTAAAACAAAATAAAAGTTATGAAGATTAAATTTTGCATTTTTCCAGAAAATAATTACAAATTATCCGGAAAAAAAGGGCACAATTTGTGTTGTTTTCAATAGTTTGCATTGCAATTAACATCCAATGCCGTTTTCGGGAACTTAGGCACTTGAAAAAGTCTTGTGTACTTCCATCTTGGGAATGACCAAATATGGCGGCTATGCCCAAAAATAAGAAATAACTTTTTTTTAATTTGTTGCATGAAGACAATTAAAAAATAATAAATCTTCATGAAACTACAATTCATTGAAAAGTTTTTATCACATTTGCGTCCGAGGCAGTCAGGATAAGATTAAGTTTTAAGAACAAAATTTTTCATTTCTCAAGAAAATTATTTCAAATAATAATAGAAAAACAATTTGCAGACCATTTTTTGTTGTTTTCATCAGTTTTCAATTAAAGAAAACATCCAATTCTGCTTTGTTTTTAGAAACTTAGGCATTTTTGGATCGTATCTACTTCCATCTTGTGAATGACCAAAGATGGCGACTACGTTTCACACGTAGCTGAAATGATTTTCCGAACAAAAAAAAAACCATTTTCCCCGATCGACCCTCCCATCTACAGGTTGTGCTTCCGAAGCAGTAAATTGTTTTCTCTCCTGTTGAGTTTGTGCATAATTGCTGTTCACCTGATTTTTTTTCCCTTGGGAACTACTGAGAGCCAAAAATGGCGGCTGCTGAAGATTTTTTGAGTCGCCACTTTTTTCATTGCTTTAAAATTGTTACAATTTTTTTTAAATACATCGATAAAAATGAAGATTAGATCTTATAAAACGAAATTCCCTGGGAAAAAATTGGGAAAAGAAAAATTTTGGGGACACATTTGGAAAATTCCTTGACATTTTTGACTAAGTCATTTTCCCTGATAATTCCAAGTTTTCCCGGAGCGTACGAACCCTGAACCGAACAGAATGTTGTGGCAACCCATCTAAAACTTTAGGCAGTAGAAAGAAATGCGTTCCCCTCACTGACTCCATGTAAGAAAATCTTCGCTCTTTTGGCGCATTTTTCGTTGTGAAAAAAAAACGTTCATTTTTCGATTGCAGTTTTTAAGTGCCAGCGTCGGTTTAGATAAAAATTTACAATTTTTTCGTGAAATCACAATAAAAACGACGACTAGATCTCATAGTACTTAATTCCTTGGGAAAAAAATGGAAAAAAAAATTTTTGGAGGACAAAATTTGAAAACTCCCTGACTTTTCCCTGACATTTTTGACAGTGTCATTTTCCCTGACAATTCCCGGTTTTCCCGGAATTCCCGGAGCGTACGAACCCTGCTTACGCCCTTTTAGTAAAAAGAGATTCATTTTCAAGACGATTTTTTTTTTTTTTTACAAATATTAAGTTAAGAGGAGAAATTTCTTCATCTTTGCATCACGAAGGGACAATAATCCTTATCCGAAGATGAGCGGTCTGCGACTTACGGAGTAAGGAAAATGTCAAGTTGGAATCTCAAGAGCAAAACTCTTCACAAAATTATTACCAAACACTACTTCGGAACAATACTTACGAAGACTAGCTAGCCACTAGTGCATTCATTCCGACAGAAATCTGAACATCCAACAAGTGTTCCACTACACTAGTCGAATCCGTTTTTTTTTTTTTTTTTTTTTCCGCCTTGACAAAGCCGCGCCGGAACCACCTTTTATCTGGCCATCATGAAATCACCCTACACCTTCCTTAGCGTCTCCAAAAGTCTCAGTGTTTCAATCAAACATGGACGAAATTCAATATTACAGTGACGGTTTTGGAAACCCTTTCCCTCCCCCATCTACGAAGAGCCTCTGCTATTTTTAGGAAAATTCGGCTGCAATCCCTTGACACGGCTGAAATTATCCAAGCATAGATTGGAGTTGGAGAGGTAATTGAACGCATTTAAATCGATTTTACTTAGACTAAGTTCCCGAGCTTTTGGAACCTACTAATTTCTGGACTGTCAGTAGTAGTTTTTTTTTTTTTTTTTTTTTTTTTTTTTTTTTTTTTTTTTTTTTTTTTTTTTTTTTTTACGGAGTAGAGGAAAATACTTTGAGATAAGTCAAGAAATTTTCATTATTTCCGACCATTCCAGCCGAAACAGAATTTAACCGACTCTTCCAGGCTGTACCAGTTGGGTGAACATTATTGTTTAATCAATTTAATCGATTATTTCAGAAAGGGCATAAGTCCAACTAATGCAACTTTTCAGGAATCAATAAAAGTAATTCTTTCATTCAGAAATGAACTAATTCTACGAAAATTCTTATGACTTATCTAGCAACAAGTAGAATCATTACCTCACTTTAAATTACGTTGCATTTCGTCACTGAAATTATTATTTTTTTTTAATTTGGACTTATTCCCTTTCTGCAATAAATGTCCTGGAAGAATAGTTTAGAGTGATGAAAATGTAAATCAAGTGAAACATTTGTTTCAAATTGATTTATGATAGTAAAAAATAATATAACAAAGTGTCAAAAATAATTAGTGAAGTCCGTATTCATAAATTGATTATCTTAACTTAATGTTAAGTCTGGTGTAAAAAAAAAAACTAAGATAAAAAGCAAAAGTTTTACATGTGTATAAAACTATATTCATATAATACATCCTCCATGGGAAATTTTTTCTATACCTCTCGTCTAGTTTTGTGTACCAAGTTAGATGTACATATTAGTATAACTATGTTCAAAATTGCACCAAATAATCATCTTGATATTTGTTATTTCTTCCAACAATATGAAAATTTCACTTTATACTCAATATTGGCAAAGGTAGTTCAGCCGACGAGTGTTACTTTGCAATATTCTCTTGAAAACCTTCTATAAAATAGCTAGCCTGAAACTGTTCCTTTGATGTTCTATCGAATATTTAAATATTATGAATGTTGGTAATTGAAAACATTTGTCGCCCTTTAGAATCTTTTTCCAAAATCTCAATTTGGGAATCCTCTTAAAAAATGAAAAGCACCTATTTTAGCAGATACAGAGTTCATTGTTTTCAGCAGATTTGACGGTGAATCTTGATGCAATTTCAGGATTTCACTTATAAGAGATTAGATTTTACATGGTTATGATCTGTCATATCTGTTTAACAGTCGCTTTACTGTTCCTAAATCCCGGTCGCAAAGGATAAACGAATGTTCTCTCAGAGGAAAGTCAAAAGCAATCTTGTTAAATTTCTTCAGTGTTTTCTAGAAAATCTCCTGCAGTGTTGTTCCTGTTTTGACCAGCGCACATCACTGAAAGCAGTTTTTTCGCAGTTCCTAGAGTGATGTTAATAAAGCCCTTGAGAAATTAGCGAATTTCATTCCGATTCCATGATTTCGAATCCCCCCCTCCCCCCACCAACCTTCCATTACCGAAATTATGCTCTGCTACTACTATTCTACATTTATGAAAAGACATCACATAGGAGTTATAAGAAAAGTTAGAGTTAATTTAGCTTCGCAGTAGTCTTTTTTACTGCCATACATAGGAAGCCTCTCATTTTTTTTAACATGTTTAGTCGAAAGATATTTAAAAGCATCTGTCTTAATGATACAAATTACAATTAGAAGCTATTTTAAAACTACCATCGTTTGCATCCCCCCTCGAGACACTATTTTTGAGTGGGTGGGTGAGTGGGGGGTTTGATTAGGAAAATTTGAAATTTGCATTTTATCTAAATGCATCAGCCAAAACATGCATTTTATCTAAATGCATCAGCCAAAACAAAGTTCAACCAACATTTCCTTTCTGTCAGTTGGGGGACAAAAAATTTAATGTGTAAGAATAACTTTAATCAAATAAGAGATACAGTAATCAAACGCATATTTATTGCTGTCAAATACTTACAAAACCATAACAATATGAATTGAAAAATCGACAAAAAAATATATACACATCTATGTACAAAATAGTCCTGTACGTCCATAGAAGGGGACGTAAAAAAGGTAAACTGCATTTTTATCAAGAAAAAAAAGGCTGCATTGTTTTTATTACATTACATAGTTTTGAAAAGATGAAAAAATATATTCAAGTGACTTACTTCACTTTCAGGAAGTATAAGCAGAAAATGTAAACTGCTATCCCCTCAAGGAAAAAGTATAACAGGCCGTGCTTTAATTACACTTCAGTTGTTTTTGCAATGAATAACAAAATACACTTAAGTGGCCAATTAGGTACAAAATATTACAAATGGCTCTTGCAATGAATCAAAATAACTGCAAAGCAACAACGCGAAAAATGTAAGACATAAGACGTTATTTGTTTATTCCAAAGTAGAGAAGATAAAGTCTTACGCTAACAAATAGAGCAAAGCTTAAATATGAAATTAGTAACGAAAAATAAACAACACAAATTAAATAGCTTAAACTTCTGAGGCATAGTGGCTTCAATTGAATCTATAGGCTCTCAGTTCAGCACACAAGAAAAAGTGTTTTTATGTCCTGTGCTTCAAACGGTTGAAGGAAACTGTTTTGGATAATGTTTTCTTAGTTTCTAACACACTTTAAAAATCAAATAATCTTAGCCATCGACTCAACTGCTTTTCAAAGGTAAATTTTAAACCATGAGGAAATATAACAAAAAAAAAATGAATACATGCTTCATGATTTATTGTCGATGTTTTCGAATAATGTAAAGTAGAAAATTAAGAGAGGAATGATCAGGTTACGTGACTTTAGTCGAACGAATTAATTAGACTGAAAATAACAATTTTTACCTTGACACATGTTACGTTATTGAACATCATAGTTGTCATGACCACGTCTCTTTAAATTCAAATGACGAAATGTGAAGATTATCTGAATTAGCTTTTGTATGTGTGTGATAAATTTATCATTTCCGTTATGTGCATATTTTAAAAGCAAAAAAAAAAAAAAAAAAAGAGAATTGATGCAACCAGAAGCAAGGGAGTGAAAGGGACTAGAAGCAAAAAATACACAATGCAAAAATACAGATCAATTAAATTATAGTCTAAGTAATGAGAATCGCCGTGTCAAGGTCAAATAACTTCTCCACTCTCCACGCTTTTTTTCTTCTGATTGTCATGGTTAAGACACTAGACTAGGAACTTTTCTCCACGTTACTTCAGCAAATGTTATGTATTGCAGAAGCAGCGTGGGGGGAAATGTTCCCACTGACTAGAAAGGGAAAATGGTGGAGACTGGGAAGTTATTTGAACATGACACGCCGATTCTAGTTACAAGACTATATAGATAAAACAATTTATTCCAAGTGCATACTTTGGATCCCTTTCTGAGCCCTTATGTCGTTGGGATTTCTCACAGTTGCGATATAGAAAGCACGTCACTTGCTGAAAGTAAATGCTTTTTCACTTTCATTTTTTTTCATTTACACTCCTTCGTTTCTTGGTGCCTCAATTCAACTTTTACATAACATTCTCATAACAGATTACATTGCATCAAGTTTGAAGTTGTCTAAATAAATCATTCCAGTTATATATTAGCATAATTGTTAATTATAACGCTGTCTTCAAGTGAAAATCAGATTTGTTCCTTCGGATGCCATTGCTTCTTGCCAATTTACTAATTGGCTACATTCAACAAAACTAATATGAAGTTATGAATATGTACATGAAGTGTAGTCCTACTCAACATCAGAAGGCTAGTAGTAGGTAGAACGTGACATCGGCACATTTTGACTTTTCTTAGTCGGTTGCTTTATTTCCGCCATGGTATGACGTAGTATAACAGAACAGCAATAATGGCCAGCAACACGAAGCTGCAGATCAAGATGCCAATGAGACCTTCGATGTAGAAGCTGTTGACGATGCCTGAAATGAAAAGCAAACAAAATCTTACTCTGCACGATGATCTTTATTTTAATGCAAACGAAACGGCAAGATCAAATCTTAAGACTAATAAAGTCCTTAAATTAACTTTGTGCCAAAAGTTCTCTATTTTACACTGCTCCAATCCTGCTTTGGCATTTTAAGGCCAAAAACTTAGTTTTTGACGTGACAAGCGTCAAAATTAATGATTATTATCATTTGAAACGTATTCTAGATTCAAAATCACCTCCACTTAGAAATGTTAATTCGTTAGCTTGACAAGTGTCAATAAAAAGTTATTATTTTTGGAATTTGTAAATTTAGATTTAAAATATAAATCTTAGAAAATATTTATCAACAAAACTATTTGCTGTCAAATGCTAGATTGAAGAAAGTTATAAAATAAAATAAAATAAACACGTGTATCTTGCATCGCGCGTTATGAATTTCTAATGCCCGTCTGAGATTCGTTCTAGTAAAAAATAGACCAGATGATAATCAAATTTATTTGCTATCAATGACACTACGTCTGTGGCATTTTTCTTGTGTTAATCACGTTGTGCATTTTGATGATTAACCGGATGAGAAATAAGTTCGTAAGGAATTAAGCAGTTTGGTATGGAAAATGTAATATATGTATCTTCGTTGAATCTTTAGCCATGCTCATGTTGTACGCATGACAATTTGATTTGATTTTAATGTTTTGAAATTCAAAATAAACATATAGGGGAGACCGAGGCAAGATGACTATGCTAACAATTTTTGTTGTTTATTAATTTATTTTTAAAGAATGATAAAATTTCCTTTACACGAGCTGTTGGAGTGGTCCTTTGTAATATTAAATATAGTACCATTAAATTTTTTCAAATGAAATAAATGAAGGATATTTTTATTTTTTCATAACCTTAACAAATCGTCATCTTTCCCCTGTACTGGGGCAAGATGACTTTGGCCTCGGGACAAGATGACTTTGGCCTCGGGACAAGATGACAACACTGAAAAAGGTTGAACACAATTTATTTTTTGAATATATCACATATTTTAACAAATTTTTACTTTGATTTTACATCTTACAAAGCATCAAATTAAGCGTAATGAATTGCAAAGTAATGTTGAAGTGTTTCTTGTGCAGCTATAAATAGTCACAAATAAAAATGCCATTTTCATAACTGGAACATTCCTCACGCCTCCACTCTCGGCATTGCAACACTAGAACCATTCTTCTGTTGGAGAGTCACAATATTCCTCTTTAACAAGCAGGACTTCTTAAGCAGAAGTATTGTCTTCTTGCCCCGTGTTTCGGCCCGTCATCGCGCCCCAAACTGTCTGTTTGAAAGGATTCGTCTTCATTGTCATAAATGAAGGCAATTAATTGACGTTTATTCATGGTAATAGGCAGTATATAAACTAAGTTACTCATAAATACTAAAGAGAAACAAACTATCATTCTTGTATCTTTAGCAGAGCTTGTTTACACATGCATAAAAGTTATAACGTAGCAGCAATAAATAATCAGAGCTTCAGAACTACTACAAATATGACAATTTCACCTTTATACTATTGATGAACGAACATTCGATAGGAGAGTCAGTAGTATCCAGTTGATGCTGTTTCCTAGTGAAAAACGCAAAAATTAAGACATTCGTCATCTTGCCCCGGTCTCCCCTAATCAAATCGTTTATTTTTTTGTATACAATTTTCTTGAAAATAACTATTACCTCCCCATTCGCCTCCCCATTACCTCTCGCTCTCTAGTCACTTCAGCCGCACAATTGAAATTGCAAAAATAATTTACATTATAACCTACATATTCATTTTCTGACAAAAGAAAAAATAAATAAATAATAATAATTTTATGCCAATTTTTCTGGAAAAAATTCGTGCCTAAGGGGCTTGTTAATAAGAATCCGTCTCCCGTAAGGCTGAAAAAAGAGACATGTCTTTTCGGAACTTTTCTTGGGATTCCAAAGAAGTACGTTCTTTCTACTGTTCGACCAGTGATCAATGGTTACCTGGAAACGATTTTTTCTGAATGGCTTAGGCATTTTAAAACATCAACATAACTTTTGTGTAAAGTTCAAAATAACAACGTCAAAAAGCACAAATTGCAGATTACTTCAGACACGTGTTTCGGCGTTACCAGGAGAGCTTTTTTCAAAGCCAAAGAAATGAGCTTATGGATGAAAAGACATCCGACACGCCGAAACACGTGTATGCAGTAATTTGCAATTTGTGCTTTTGGACGTTGTTATTTTGAACTTGACTTTTCAGCACAAAGATATTTATTTATCTTGAAACCTTATGATTTGTAAACAAAGCTATTAGAAAAGTATTAAAATGTATATTTTTGTAAAAACATATCAATAAATTTTTGAATTAACTTCAAATACGGTTTTCGTGAAAAGCGTATCAGCAATAGTAAACCATTTAACTTATATTCTTGACAGGGGCGCCGACTTGCAAAAATTATTGAGGGGGCTATACGCCACCGGTGATCCAGGGGTTATGTAATCCCACGGCGTCCCCCCCCCCCCCCCCACTTTTCCAAGAAAAAAGTTCAAACTTTTTGAACCTTGAAAATGCCAATTTATATATTTTCTGGTGTATATGATTTATACAAACAAACAATATGTGGCATGGCATTTTCAAAGTCAATCTAAGAATTTGCATACAAGTTTTCTGGTTCAATTAGATCATGTCACTTATCTTCAGTGTGGGACATTTTTGCAGTTCTATTTTGGGGGAAGTAGTGCAGTTCCGTGGCTAGGCATTGTTATAAGGTGTAGGAGGGCACTTGACTTGCATGGAAGGGCACTCCCAGTGCGCCTAAATACAAAAAATATTGGGAGGGTGGGGGGGGGGGCATACCGCGGGTTTAACCCCGGGAAATTTTCTAAATTGGAGATGGAGAAAGTAAGTTTTACAGTTTTTTAAGCATTTTAGAGTAATATATTATCAACATTAGAAACCTGAAAACTCTACTCTCGCTAACTCGACACATGATTTGGCATTGAAAAACGAAAAACAAAAAAACAATAAAAGAAAAACCCCACATGTACGGTATTTTCATAAAAAAATAGTTTAATACAAAATTATTATACTATAAATTAAACTATTACAGAGTAGTGAATATATATATAAAGATTGAAATTATATTTAAATAAATCTTAAACTATCATTAAAAAAAATAAAGCATAAGATATTGCTGTCGCACTTTGATTAATAAGTGAAATAGCTAATTTAAAACTTGCTTTGAAGAAGGCTCGGAGTTCATTAAATAAAAATAATATCCCACAGTTAATTTGTTTAATAAAGTTCATATAGTATGAAAAAAGCGGGTTTTTATAGAGTCTTATACCCTAAAAATATTTAAGCATTTGAAAATAACTAATGCAGTACTATAGTAATACGGTAATAAAATAGTACAAATATTTCGAAATTTTGAATCTAACATTCTGTATGTAGTTAATTCTCTATTTCAGAGATTTTTAAAATTGCTTTAAATACTAATATTAGGGCTGTCTTTAGAAAGGTGCAAATGTCGACCGCCTGACTAGATTACTGAATTTGAAGTCGTTGACGTCTAGTCGAATATCCAAGTCATCAAAAATACTTATGAAGAACAGCCAAGTTGTTCAATCCCATCTGCCCTGTTGATTCGACAGACTATCCGCAGGTTCGCACCCACTGGGACAAATTCTAAGCGCTCGAAGCACCGTAACACTATCATTATTCACACCACTCGTTTTCAGTTAACCTGCTTTTAACCGTAAAAATTATTTGTTGTAACTCATTACTGAATGTATTTTACAAGGTAACTATCTTCAAACAAGGAAAATAAAAAATACTGAGACAAATTTGTGAGTTTAGAAAGCATTAAATAACTAATAATTTTCTTAAATTATTGGGGGGGGGGGGGCTCTGCCGCCTCAAAAATTTTTTTGAGGGGGTTCGGGCCCCCTCAGGCCCCATGGAGTCGGCGCCACTGATTCTTGATTAAAAATACACATATATACGGGTAATCCAGAAAGTAAGTCCGGCTTTACATTTTCGCGCTGTTGTTGCGTTCGTTTGTTCAAGGACGTGTCATTGGTCAGCGTGGAAATGCACTTTCAAAATCCTCATATAAATAATAGCCGATAATTGAGTACCCCGCATGTTTTAACAATGAAACTCGCGCCACGGCATGATAATTTGATACTATGTTTTGGTAATGTTTAACATGCAGGGACACGCTTCATTGTGACAAGGCTGAACTCGATCCGGTAACGTAACTGTTTTACTTGTAAGACTGTGTCATTTCAGGGGAATGAAGAAACGAAAAAATTCTCAACAATGAACGCCACCTACTGGAGTTTAGGGTTACAATTTCAACTATCAAAATATCACCAAACAGGCAATTGCTTCGTTAAAATGTAGATGAGAAACAATTTTCTTTCTCATACCTTGACGGGTGACTTTCTAGTTGCAAAAATTGCAATTAGTGGTTGATTGATTGGTTGATTGAGAGTTTAAAATGTTTAAAATTTAAACTGTCCATCATCCCGCTGCATACCAGATTGTAACCGGTCACCCAATTCCCCATAGCAAAAAACCTCAAAGATTGCGAAATTCATAGACAAGTTAGTAAGTTGATAGACACAGTGCGCTGATTGGTTCCATGGTTAGAAGAGTTGTGCTATGGTCAGAAGGGAAAGTTTTTGACCTCCCGGATCTCACACCAATTGACTTTCATCTTTTCAAGCACCTGAAGTCCTAGCTTGCCGGCGAGCAGTCCCTGGACGACTACCAGGCGATATCCTTTGTGATGCATTGGTTGGAATCGCAGGTTCCATTGCTCTTTGGTGAGGGCATCCAAGCACTAGCGACCCGATTCTTTAAATGCCTAAATGGTGGTACCTGTGTCGAAAATAGTCTGATCAGTGTAGTTCATTATTTGAGGTTACGGTTAGTTTCAAATGAGTGTTTCCTATTCAAACGGAACACACTTTCTGGATTACCTACGTGTAGGTGTGTGCATACAAAAATACGTTCGTTTAAATGAAAAAAAAAAAAAAAAAACGCGCTGATGTGTGCATCACATGACTTCTTTTTACTAAAATACCCATTACTGGCAATTTTAATGTGATTCAATAGTTTAGTCTCTAAACATCCCCAACAGTGGCCAAATTGAAACAGATTAAAAAAAAAAGAAGTCAAATTTCTCGCCAAGTTGGTGACCAAAATGGCAATATATCGCCAAGTGTCCGCCAAATTATAACACCACTTAAGTTTATAACTGATTTCCCTCCAAAAAAGGGCAAAAGACCCCTTTAGAAACACACAAATGCAACCAAAAAGGGAGGTGCACAACTAGACCTCACTAGGAGTCTACGCACCAAATTTCAACGTTCTAGGACTTACCGTTCTTGAGTTATGTGACATACATACGTACATACAGACGTCACGAGAAAATTCGTTGTAATTAACTCGGGAATCGTCATTACGGATATTTCGCGTGTCTATACGTTCTTAGGCACTTAAGTACGTCTAGTCGAATCGAAAAAAAAAACTCAGTATTCATTCAAGGATGAGTAAAATGGAAATTTAGAACGATTTTTGGGTGAAATTTTTTTTGCGAAAATAAGAGATAATTCATCTCAACAAAAAGCGAGCTAAAATGGCTACCCCCCCCCCTCCTTCAAAAGCCTAAAGGAAACGTGTTCAGTTTGATTAACTGAACCGAAAAGTATCAAGCGTCCCGTAATAACGGGAAATTAGATATGAGGCCGACATAGCAAGTTCTGTTCGAAGCAAACTGCCCTCTCTGAACAGAGGTCGCGAGAAACAACCAAAATATACAGACACTAGAAAATCGCACGTCGAGGTTACATTTTAACGAAGCAATTGCCTGTTGATGATATTTTGACTGTTGAAATTTTAACCCTAACTCCAGTGGATTAACTCTAAACTCCAGTAGGTAGCAGTCATTGTTGACCAGCTTTTTGTTTCTTCATTCTCGTTAAATTACAATTTTACCAGTAAAACAGTCAAGCGCGGAGCCACAGGTGTGGGGGAGAGGGGTCATGACCAGGGGCGGCATTTCAGCATTTCATTTGGGGGGTCGAATTTCTTAAATATGTAATACTACAGTGTGGTACAAAACACACATTAGCTAATAGGGAGTGGTCATAAAATCGGTTTACTATGAATAAAAATTTGTGTTTGGAAACAATTAAAATTTTGACTCATTTTCTAATAAGTTGTCATACAAAACATGAATGCATGATTTTTGGAATTCGGAAGAGCAGGAAGTCGTATTACTAATCTGTCAGTGCCCAGTGTCATGCTGTTTTGCCATGAAGTAACAAAGTTATGTATGAAAACACTATTTATATCTTGCTCTTCAAAATCACCCAGGCAACTTCAAAAATTGTGAGGGGCTTAAGGTTTCATCATTGAATAATCTAGTCTCGTCGGCGCTCTCGACTTCAATGAGATGTCATCTGCATACAGCTCTGTTATTCACTATTAAAGACTGATGAGTTCATTAACAAGGACGAAACTACAATCTATGGATGTGATAACCGATCTGTCGGTATATTGCTTGTAATTTTTCTTGCCTCAAGCTAAAAATTTTACTCATAATTGAAACATTTTATTTTTCGTTTTCAACATCCAATCCAGGTAATATAGAGCCAACCATACAGAAAAATAATTATCATTAAATCTTGTGTTAATTTTTTAGAATTGGCTCTGAGGAAGAATTTTTTTTTAAAGGTGTCAAGATTGATTGAAATATGCATCTATATATAAAATCTAGTTTCAGTTTCAATTGTAGATTGAGCTATGGTAGTATGCTGTACAGATCAATAATTGTAGATTGAACTGTGGTTTGAATAGTCCGAAAATTAAGGGTAGCGGATTGAAGATGTTTTGGTAGAGTAAAGCTTTTTTCAAAAACTTTCCTCAATACAAACAAATTGAATATAAATTCAAACGAAGTCATACATGGTAAAGGGCATGAGCTTTTTCACCATTGAAAGAATCATTTTGCAATAAATCTTCCAGTCGTCAAATCATTGCTTTGAAGTTATAGATAAATAATTTTATGGTTTTAACTCTTGAAGACCATTTTCTGTCACGCCGAGATTGCATAATTATAGTGCCCCATAAAAGGTATTTGTTGATACGTTTTTTTTTTTAAATTCAATAATCATATGCGTGTTTCTAGCAGATAAAAGCGATAAACACTCATCAAATAAATATACACTTAAAAAATGAGTGTAAAAGTGATTGTAAAATATCAAGGATTTTTCTAGTGAAAAAACCATGCAGCCGCACCATTTTGCGCGAGCCTCTCATATTGGACATACCATCGTTACACTGGCACACAAGTATAAAATATTTAGGCAAAATGAGGAAATGCCTTCTTTAGTTAAAATTAACCATGGTTCTCTATCACTTTTCTATGTTCTGAAAAGGCCGGAAAATACTTCATGAATTTAAGTCATCATCCAAATAATGAAAAACACTTTTTCTAGTCTGGGAATGCGTAGAGTTTCATCAAATAGTTACTGAGAACCAGCGAGATTTTTAAAAATGAACATTGATTTCCGATTTACATAAATTGAATTCACCCATTTTCTATCATTCTGCTCATAAAATTTGGGGGTGCAACCGCACCCTCTTGAAAGTTTTTGAAAAATGCTTTACTCTATCAAAACATCTTCAATCCGCTACCCTTAATTTTCGAACTATTCAAGCCACAGTTCAATCTACAATTGATCTGTACACCATACTACCATAGTTCAATAAACAATTGAAACTGAAAATAGATTTTACGTAGATGTATATTTCAATCAAGCGTGAAACTTTAAAAAAAATATTCTTCCTTCGTGCTAATTTTAAAAAGGCGAGGGGAAAAAAAAGGTGACAAAAATTCACATGATGATGTGAAGTCAAAGATTGATTTTTAATATTTTGTGTAAAGTAATAGATTCAGTTTGAATGAAATTAACACAAAATTTGATGATAATTATTTTTCTGTATGGTTGGCTCTATATTATCTGAATTGGATTTTGAAAACGTAAAATAAAATGTTTCAATTATGAGTAAAATTTTTAGTATGAGGCAAGAAAAATTTCAAGCAATATACCGACTGACCGGTTATCACATCCAGAGACTGCAGTTTCGTCAGTTTGGAATAGTGAAGAACAGACCTGGAGGCAGATGACATCTCATTGAAGCTGCAACCGCCGACGAGACTAGATTATTCTATGATGAAAAATTAAGCCCCTCACAATTTTTGAAGTTGCCTTAGGTGGTTTTGAAGAGCAATATATAAAAAGTGTTTTCATACATAATTTAGTTACTTCAATTATTTTTTAACTATTCTAATCAACTCAGCCAGTAGAGAAAGATTTTTTATTTCTCAGGACGTTAATTTCGAAGCACAATGGGCAAAAAAAAAAAAAAATTTCTATTTAGCTGTAATGGTAAAACAGCACGACACTGGGCACTGATAGATTAGTAACATGTTTCCTGCTCTTCCGAATTCCAAAAATCATGTATTAAAACTTTTCCAAAAGCTATAGAAACTTTAGTATCGAGATGTTTTGCATGATAACTTATTAGAAAATGAATCAAAATTTTAATTGTTTCTAAACACTAATTTTTATTTATATTAAACCGATTTTATGACCACTTCCTGTTAGCTTATGTGTGTGTTTGGTACCACACTGTGGTAATACACATTTAAGAAACTCGACCCCCCAAATGAAATGCTGAAATGCCGCCCCTGCAAACAAGTTAAGTTATCGGATCCGGTACAGCTCTATCACAATAAAGCATTTCTTTTCTAAATATTTTATCAAAACTATTTCATAGAAGTTATACGTGTGACAACAATCAGCAAATCATTACAGCAATACAAAATTCTCCATATATCACTCAAAGGATATCGCGCAACTCACTTTCTTCCTTAATGAGCTCCGCCAAGTCTCCGACACCTGTATTATTGCTCTTCGAGGCTGCAAAAGAAGAAAAGAAGAATATAAATGCACGTCAAGGTTGAGTTGCCGATCTCTCTCCGGAAACGATTGTGCAATGGCTGCTTGGTATTTCCGACACGTAGCCATTTTATTTGCAAAGCGAAAACCTTACTTCAAAGCTTCGATTCGGAAAACGTGTGTCGAAATGCTTTCAATCAGAATTTTATTGTGTTACCTGCAGACTTGACAAACTCCTTGACTCCGAAAATGCGGAACTGTATCTGGTGCTGTTGGTTTCGATTTCTTGTGCAAGAGCTGTCATTGAATTGAAATGTTTTACTTCAGAACTGTTGGTTGGAATTCATGTCTAGTCTCTCGAAGCAATCGCTTTTCAGAGAAATATTAAACTAAAAAGTTTTTTTTCTTCACAATTTGAAATATTTTTATTCAATAGGTATCCATACAGGGTAAGTCTGAACTTTTGGGTGAAACTAAATGGGATTGGATGATAGGAAGTACAGTGGCCACCGCTTATTTGAATCACATTTGTTCTAAACAGTTTTGATTCCATGACGAGGCTGATTCAATAAAGCGGCACGTTCAATAAAGCTGGATTTTGTTCTGTATTTGATGATTTGATTTATTGAAGCGGTTGATTCAATTAACCGACATCCACTGTATTAAGCATTTTTGAATATATGGTCGCAAACACGATGTTAACGCGCTACACACACACAAAGCTAGAAAATAATGGATGAAAAACAGGTCACAAATTTATTACACAAAGACATTTTTACACAACATATTAGTTTTTGAGAAAGGTTTCAAGCTGGTGTTGAAATTAGCAGCTTACAGCTGAAATACATGCGCCGCAATAACAAAGCACTCACTATTACAATGACGAGCCATTTTGACAAACTTTCATCGATTGCAGCACTTTTTTTGCGAGTTGC
Source organism: Uloborus diversus (assembly GCF_026930045.1). Lineage (NCBI taxonomy): Eukaryota > Metazoa > Arthropoda > Arachnida > Araneae > Uloboridae > Uloborus > Uloborus diversus. Next base: position 128,445,242 of record NC_072732.1, read on the forward strand.
GACGCGTGTATTCCACTACAGGCAGTAACTTTTAACAACGGTTCTATAATTGAAACGTTGTATGAAAACATCGTCAAAATTATCATTATTCGGCATAATTTGGAGTTTCATGCTGTAAAATTATAATCATTCGGCTAACTTTTGAGCTCCATTCGGCGAAATTATCATCATTCATTCGGCAAATTTAGAATTTCCGTCCTCCCAAAAGTTGAAGTTCGAGGAGGCCCTGATTATGAATGGCATTCATGGACTGTTTTCATTATCAGTGGTGAATAACTTTCCTGGAAATCAAAAATACGAATATTATATCCAACTGGTACAAAATTTACTCGTACAAATGCAAAATTAGGGATGTACTCGTAGAAAGAGCATTAAACAGGCCACTTTCTCCAAAAGCAACTCGATGGTAGGTTTCCTAAGACTAGGAGATTTGAGCAAGAAGACAGGAAGACAGTATGCACCAGGATTTGCGTCCAATGAAGGAACATTGTCTACTGCAGGGGTTCTCAAACTAGGTGCCGTGAGAATTGGCGAGTCGTGCCACGAAATGTCCGGGTTCTGTGGCTTGAAAGAACCATATTGCCATTACAGCAACAACGTTGACTTTACTGGAGAAAAACTGGAAAAAGTTTTGTATCCCTAATGTTTCGATATGTGAACCTTTACAAATGCGACAAATATCAAGTCTTAAGACAAATTCTTTTTGCCACTAGCTGTAACCAGGGTTGGAAAGGTTTTGGACACTACGGTAAAAACCCTGGTTTTTAACGTCCGTCCAAAACCCTTGTGGCCAAAACTGTCCAAAACTATATTTTTGGAAAAATTATATTTTGTAAGAAAACATCAAAAACAGAACAAAATGTATCAAAGTAAAGTTTTATATTGAACATTTATTTAATGTGAACATTCAACTTATTTGTGCAGCTGATTTTAATCTAGCTGTTGTGTTGCATAGAAGTTGAATTCTTGACTAAAATTTCAACTTGTATGAATGTGTTTATTTTTTAAAAATATTTTGATAATAGTAACCAAATTTCAATATGTTTATGCATGTGTGCAAATGAAAGCAGGGTTGACAAGGTTTTTACCATCCTGTTCTAAAACCCGGTGTCCAAAACTGTCCGAAAATGTCCAAAACTATTTTTTGAAAAACCATATTTTGAGGGAAAATATCAAAAACAGAACAATTTGTGTAAAAATTATGTATTTTTTGACTATTTAATGATTTTCTTTAATCTGAACTTTCAAGCATAAATACATATGTAACTTATTTATACAGCTGATTTTAATCTAGTTACGATATTAAATTCTTCATTAAAAATTTCAGTTTGTTTGCAAGAGGTTTTTTTTCTATAAACAAATTTTTCGACATTTATGCATGTGTGCAAAAGAAAATGTTCAAAATATAGTGCGATAAATGAATTGATACAATAAATTACAATTTTTTGTAGTTACAGAATGTATTACATTAAAAATATGAACTAAAAAAAGAATAGCACTAGTTCTAAAATATAAGTGTTTAATCATCAATTTCCTGTTCTTTAATCAATGAACCTCATATAAATAATAGCCGATGATAAAGTAGCCCGCGTGTTTGAACAATGAAGTTCGCGCCACGGCATGATAATTTGATAATATGATTTGGTAGAGTCTAACATGCAGGGATAGTCTTCATTGTGACAAGGCTGAACTCGATCCGGCGATTTAACTGTTTTGCTGGGAAGACTTATTTCAGGAGAATGAAGAAACGTAAAAATGGTCAACAATGACAAATATCTACTGGAGTTAAGAGTTAATCCACTGGAGTTAGGGCTAAAACTTAAAACTACCAAAATATCACCAAACAGTCAATGACTGCGTTCAAACGTAAAAGGAAATTTTCACCCGTCATACCATGAACGGACGACTTTCTAGTTTAAAAATAATTTTCGTTAAAACATCACGTAAAACTTATTCGCAAAATCCATTTAAAAAAATAAGCAGCCTTTTTTTTTTTTTTTTGCACATAAATATTTTTATATCATTCCTTTGAGTTATAAACAGAACAGAAATTAGTTGTCTTGGTGTGTTGTGAATTTCCTTTCATAACTCTACCACCTGTTACAGAAAAAAGTTTTTATGTAACAATTACTGGCATTTTTTTAAAAGTAAAATATTTTTTAATGAACATTTGAGAAAAATATTATTAAATACTCATTAATTAATTCTCATTCATATCTATATTTATGCATTACGAATATTGCAGTAAATACGAATTTGTTAGATTACACATTGTTAAAAATTCAGGAAGATTTTCTGGTAATTGTTACTGTAAAATGACATCGCTAACGCATCGCTGATTTTTACGGTAATTTATACCGGAGAAATAAGCGATCCCAGCGCCAATTGGTTGCTGTGGCCTACCGAGGAAACCATAAAATTTTACAGTAACATTTGATTTTTACGGTAATAGTTACTGGCAACATGGATGCCAGTAACAATTACCGTAAATTTTCCGGAAAATTTTTAACAGTGCACCCGTTTAGCTTTAATATACTTTTGGACAGTTTCGGACACTTGAGAACAGCTTTAGACAGTTTAGGACGGTAAAAACCACATGTCCTGTCCTAATGTAGTGTTGGACAGTCCAAAACCCAACCCTGGCTGTAACATGTCACGATTAATGGTCGTTACTTTTCCAACATAAATGGGGCAAAGCCCCATTATACAAAGCCACAGAGAGCCAAGGCGGGCCCCTTGTCAGTTATGTCGTTAAGCCCCTCCCGATCCCAAAAAAAGGGGGGAAGAGGGATAGGGAGGGCGAAAACAAAAAAATCAACACTGCTTACTAGAAAACAATTCGCTCTATTTTAAGTGACACAACAGTAAATACCAAAAGAGTAATTTTACTTCATTTTTGTTTTCTCTTAATCAGAGTCCCCCGCCCCTTTCTTTCTTTTTTTTTTGCGTTGAAACGCTGCCCCTCCCCCACCCCCAAAGGCCTAGGATCAGGGGCGTGCACGGGGTGGGGAGAAGGGAAATCTGTTGGCCCGGGCCCGAGCCTAAAGGAGGTCCAATTTTTTTAAACTAGGAGCGAAATATAGGGGTAAACAATATGGAGAGGGACCGGAAAAGTGTTTGTGACTGGCCCCAAAATTTCTGTGCACGCCCCTGCCCGGGACTAGAAATGGCTCCCTAATCTGGGCAAGTCACTACTGTGATAGGAACAGGGGACCCTCGGGTGTGATGTGATGCCCAGAACTAGGCTGACATGGCCTCTCGTCGGGCTTGCCATTATCTGACAGACGTTCCCGATTTCCTCAATAACAAGCTTCTTAGTCATTGGATTTGATGAGATTCTGATGACAACAATCACCTTCTTCCTTGGCTGCATTCTCCGGACCAAGGGCGATCCAGAAATGTTTCAAGGAGGGGGCAGTTGATTTTTTAACTTACCTTTTACCACATATTTGATTACACATACTGGGGGAGGGGGGCAGCAGTTTTAAACAACCAAAATATAGACATTTCGTAAAGGAAGTCCCCAAATTTGTTCATTTCCCTTTCTGTTGAAAGAGGTGTTCTAAAATTGCGTTTTAGAGCTTCAATTTTGTAATCATTCCGGGGAATGTTTCGGAACACTTCCTCCCCTTAACTTCATAAAAAGTCATCTAAAATTGTGCTTTCTGATACTTCAGTTTCAAAAAATTACCAGAAGAAAGTCAGTGAATCCATTCTTTCTTCGAACACTACCAAATATGTCTATACGAGCGTCTTTAAGGCTCGACTTTTGCGAAATTTCGGAAAAATTGCAGGGGCAGAGTATCTATCCTTGCTCTGGACGTAATTCCAAGCAATTTTTTTATGGTGTTACATCAAAGATCGTGAGTTCGTGCTCCATGAGCGACGTGATTTGCAAGATTTACGCCAAAAAGATCAGCACCGCACTTTCTAAGATCGATCGGGACAAGTTACAGCAAGTGAAACAAGAATCGGGGGGCACGGCAGTGCCCCTGCCAAGTCGAGCGCGAAGCAAACACTGCCTTACCATCCTTTACTGGAACCATTTCGCCGCATTTTCAGGCCCCTATTTGAAAACCTCTGGATGAGACCAGAACGCAGAAAGTTTCGTCATCCAGTAAGCTATAATTACATACTTAAAATCCCAAATTTCAAGTCTGTAGGTCATTTAGTTCCGAAGTTAAGCGAAAGCAAAGTTTCGCATTTGTGACACTCACTCACTCACTCATGATCATCAAAATAGAACTAGTACTTCCCATAAACTCAGAGAGGTGAAATTTTCTACAGAGTTAGGGTTTAATGGTCACATAAAGGGAAAACTATAAAAACTAGGTTAATCGAAGATCTGGAGTGACCCCAATTAGAAAACACAAGAGCCCAACCAAACTATTAGAGATCTACATACCGCCTTTACAAAAAATATTCAACTTTGTGGGCCGCTTCATTTGACGTTAAAAATCGAAAGTCTGAAGTATCTAATGAAGAACCCTCAGCTGGTCTCAGCTGTATGAGAGATATAATAATGCCCCCTTCTACTATTGGTACATAAAAAAAAATCGACTGTCATTGCAAAAGTCCAGCGTAGTGGGATACATCTTCTAATTTAATCTAGCCTTACTTTAGTCTACACAAATTAAATGTTTCTACAAAAAGAAGTGAAATCCCACCAAAAACATTCTGTAAAAAACTAGCCAAGTTTCGATGGTGGAGCTGCTTTTTATCTCCAAAAAGTAATGAAATCTAGACAGTCATGACAAGTCTAAGGTTCCTTACTGCGATTTCTTTATTATTATAGTTAATGTTGTGTGACTTGGCCGTTAAAGGGTACAGAAGGGTACAAAACTAGGTGCTCCATGACACCATTGCACCAATCTGTCGCCAGAACCGCTACCCATTGACGATGGAAAATTGCCACTTGGAAAACGTGTAAACAAAATTGACTTGTACCCACTAATAATGTTTAACGGCCAAGTCACACAACATTAACTTTAATAATAAAGAAATCGCAGTAAGGAACCTTAGACTTGTCATGACTTTGTCTAGATTTCATTACGTTTTAGATATAAACAAGCAGCTCCATCGAGACTTGGCTAGTTTTTTACAGAATGTTTTTGGTGGGTAGACTTTAGACTTAATATCTGCTGCAATAAGAAAGGCCCATTTGTCGAAGATGTCGGAAATAAAACTTGTCTAGTTTCATTCTCCAGCAAAGTCAGCGTTGTTGCTCCATTGGTAATATATTTGTTCCAATAAGGCTTTCAAACCTCGGAAGGAATTTCGATGTGTGCATAAAAGATGCCGAGAATTCTCTAAAGGGTGCCGCGACTCAGAAAAGTTTGAGAACCCCTGTGCTTGGGGAACCCCTGTACATGGAATTACGTTTAATAATTTTCTAAACTAATGATTTCCTCCAAAATATCAAATGGTAACAAAGAAGAAGCTTCATTAGTGTGGGTGTGTGTTTTGACAAAAAAAAAAATTCTCAGCTGTAGCTAAATATACAATTTGTAGAAATTTCATACTCTGTCATTTCGTTTAAAATTCAAATCTTTCGTATTTTTAACTGATAAATGTATTTAAAAATAGTATTCAAATTTCTATTTTTTCTGAAAGTTTTAAGCTTAAACGTGTAAGTTATTTTAATAAACGAATTTGAATGTGTTACCTGAATACGTGATGTAGCTCTTTCACCACATTCGCAATTTATCGGCAGTGGTTCCCAACATGGTACACCTGCAATGAATCCAACGGTACAGAACACTAGGTTGTTGTTTTAATATAGGGTGTCTTTTTCTTTTTTCTTTCTTTTTTTTTAAAGAAAAAGTTGTTGTTTCATCTGACCTTCAAAATTACATGACTTAGCTCCATTTTTGCAGTGATAGTACATTTGTTTCGGTTTGTGCAAACTTTTTACTTGCTACATATGGTTTCAATAAGAACGTTAATGACTTAACTAAATTAATCAATTTATAAAAAAAAAAAAAATCAGTAAAAACATTTAAAATTTTGCAACTTCAACCCTAGAAAATCCCTTTGGAAATTCTAACTTTCACTAATAGTGCCTCTTCTTGGTCGACAGTGCAACCTTTTTACTTTGCTTTTGCTTTAATCCTTAGGATTTATCCTCACTTGTCCGCCCTTTAAAGTTTCTCTCGTGCATCAACTCTAAAAATTATTAAAACTAAAATATAAATAATGAATAGTGAAGAAAAATAAAAGAAATAGCAAGTATATATTAAAAATATACTAGTCGACCCGTGCGGAACTCCGCACTGTGCTTCGAAGCTTTTCATAAGGCATTACGCTCTTTAAAAATTTCAAAGGAAGAACATTATGAAGAAGAACCGAAAAAAAGTAATCTCAGAAGAGAAAGCTTGTAATTTAAAGACATCAGTAACAAAACCTCGTTAAATACACTACGTTGTGATAATTTGATCATCGCTCACCTTTTGGTTGTACGTATTTTCAATGAAACATTAATATCATTAAAAGTGTGGCTGAGTAGTAACTCGTGAAAAAGCAATAATTGTGCAGGTGAAAAAACAGGTTGTGGCAAATACAGTCCTGCTCATGTGAGCATCTGACGGGAAAAAAATAAACATTAAAGAGATATTTATTGGCACGGATTCGAATTGGCGCCATTCAGATTAACACCCCGACACCCAAACAAACTTAGCAATTGCGCCTTCCTTTTCGAAAGCTATTCATTGAAGGAATGCGTAGTAAAAAACAGCAAAAAAGCTTTTTGCCGAAAAAAAAAATAAGATCATGCTTCTATGTTTTGTCATTAACCAGCATGATACGATTTAAAACTATTCGTAAAGCATGGAATTTGATTAAAGAATGACGAAGATTTCACGTAGCGGTTGAAACACACATTCTAGAGAAGTAATAAATTATATTGAAAATAAGTGTTTTTATCTTTGAATATTGAACTATTTCATATAGAAGGTTGCTTTAACCGTTACGGTTTAAATGCCCGCACATATTTCTCTTTTAATCGAACACTTAAAATTCAAAACCAAAACCAGTTGAACTGAGTCCGTTTTTTAAGTGTAATTTTTCGAACGTAGACAAAAGGTTTTTTTTTATTCAGCAGAAAGCAGAGGAGTAGAAAATGATTTCTGACTAATGAAGTTGATAATAATTTTAATGTTTTTTATTTTATTCGCGCGAATAAAAAATTAAATGTTTACTGGGTGAAACTCGTAGTTTTAATTTGGCGTAGTATTTTTCCATTTGTACAAAAGGTCGAACACTGCTAATTAGAAACATCTACAGTTCAGCATACAATGAAAATGTTTTTCTGCACAAAAAAGATTTCCTTGAGGTAAATCTAATACTTTTTTCTGCTTACATTATGCTGAGTGGTCTGGATGTAGTCAAAGCTTAAAAAAAAGGAAGAACGCCCTTCGATTAACAGTCAACTTATCCGAATGATAACTGTAGCCTGCATAAAGGAGTCGAAGCACCAAGTAGCATTCCCACTGCATTTATTTTATTACGTTTGTATGTTATGAGTACATGTAATGCGTAATACTAATATAAATATTATATTATATCGGACAGCCAAACTTGCCCGAAGTTCAGATAGTTTATAGCCGAACGCTCTACCGAAAAAAACTTATCAATTTAACCGAACAACTAAGTCCAGTGCTTTTAAGCTTTATTAAAATATGAACACACACACACACAGGCTATTTTTTTTTTTTTTTTTGCCGAAAGCGACGTAAAAAAATGAAAAAACTGCATTAGAACTTTGCTTTTAAAAAATGCATAAGAACTACAGGCATTATCAAGGTTTGGAAACAGCAAGGGACGTTTTCGAAAACTTGATTTTTCGACCGTAAGTCTATTTTTCTTCATTAGCCAGCCTGATAAGTTTTAAAATGAGAAGGGAATAATATATAAGATAAGATATTGAAGAAACAATTTTTTTTATTCTAGAAAATTTTTACAATTTGTTACCGCAGGCTGCTTGAACCGTTATCACTTAGATGGCAACACGTGTTCATCAGTTAACAGCACGGTTAAAATACAAAATAAATTGAACTATGCTCATTTTTAAGCGTAGCTTTTCGAATGTAATAAAAATGTGATAAGCTTTTTGTTTTTTTGCAAAAAGAAGAAAAAATATATATTTTACCCTTCAAATTGAGGTAGTAATTTTTTTTTTATTTGTACAAAGAGTCAAAAACTCATTAAAAGAATATATATTTCAATATACGATTTATTATTTTTTTCTGAACAAAAAACAATTCTATTGTAGTGTGAAATCTTAAACCTGTTACTTATATTTTCGCTTACATTATGCTTTAATTTTCTTACCTGAGCCAAAGCTAAAAAAGAAAAAAAAAACGTACAGTTCAGAAGTAATTTAGCACAAAGTCACTTCAAGTTTTCATATCAGCAACGAGCGTTTCCTTCTCATTTAATCTAATCCTTCATAGTTGTTGTTCCCTTAATTAAGAGTTCATGTACTGCGCGATATTTTTCTAATTTTTTTGTTGCAGATTGTCCGGACGTGGGCCCGAACACGCATTCTCCTGGTTACGAAAAGAACGCTCTGCCGATCAAGCTATTCAGCTCTGCCGTTCATAGCGCAAATTAAAGTTATAAGTTTAACCGAAAACCTCATTCTGTTTTTTTTTTTAAACAGGTTTTTCGGCTGAAAAAAACAATTTTTAGACCGTGGGTCTATTTTTCGTCAGTAGCCAGCACCATAAGCTTTAAAATAAGGCGTAAATAAAAGAAATCGATCAAGAATTGAGGAAAATCTGGCGTTGAAACCAAAAACAGGCTACAGAAATAATATATAAGGATCTTAAGAATTATTTTGAATTCCAAATTTAGGTAGTTTTCAGTAGATTTTGAATAATTTCATCTAAGACACAAAATAAACAGTGGTTTTCCTTTTTTTGGAGCGTTCGAAGATTCCTTTTACGAAACAGCACTTTCATGTGTTACAAAATCTCACTAAGAACATCCGGTGGAAACGAAACTTGGAACAATTAATTTTAGAATGCAACAAATGTGGTTTTATGCAAACAACGCAATTTTAAAACCAGTTTTTCTTTCTAACTTAAGTTATTTCTTTGACGAAAGATGCGTTTGCATCATAAATGGGCGTAAATTCTGAGCAGAACAGACAATGGGATTCTGCCTCAATCCACCCAGTCACGTTATTAGACACGACATCAAGCATTTTCGAACGAGTCGAGAAGTGCTGGAGCCGCGTGACACCCAACTTAGTCAGAATTATATGTGTCAAGATTTTATTAGGCTGGAGTCGAAAGTTTTTATTGCTGCTCGGGAAAATTCCCAACTAAAAAAAAATGTTTTTTCCCTAGGAAATGAAAAGCCGTTTTTTAATTCGTAAAATGTGAAATTTAAACCTTCAAAAAAAAAAACTTAAATGTTTGTTTGGTTTAATTTTTTTTTCTTATGTAAATTACAAAAAGAAATAATAATGTAATAAAGTATGTCATGCAGGACACATACGGACTCAGAGGAAAAATGGCTGATTCCGACTCTTTGAATTTTAAAGCCTTTGATTCCCGACTCAGACTCCGTTTCATCAAAATCAATCAATCATCCGACTTGACGATTCCGTCTCTGGCCGTAACTTTAACCTTAGCAGAAATACAAACTCGGAGGGAAAATGACTGACTCCGACTTCCGGAAGTTTAAAGCCTTTGACTCCGACTCCTTTACCATAAAATTAGCCCGGCTCCGACTCCGCAGTCCTGGTAGAGTTCCCGACGCAGAGTGAAAATTACAGACTCCAACTTTTAGAATTTGGAAGCCTCCGACTCCGCAGTCCCGATTTAAATCCGGAGAAATTGCTAAAATCATATCACACCATAGCAACGAAAGTGCCATTTTAGTGATTATAATCCAGACTCTACTGATAATACTTCAATAACTTTTCAAGTTTTTGCTTAGGGGGGGGGGACAACAGCTGGTAATTAGAATTAATGAAAACCACACAAATAATCCAAAAAGTAGGATAATCCGCAAGTGGACTTTCGGGAGTCGTATGCATACGCTACTCAGCAAAAAATGACAGTTGCACAATAAAATGTAACGTTTTCCTGTCAAAAACTCATGCTGGACACATGGAAAAAGGACTTCATAAATAATAACCCTTCAGACGACAATGAAATATCACTTAACGCTACAATGAAATATCACATAATCTTTTCTTGGAATAGGACTTATTCTTCATTGAAGGATTCCGAAAACCCGTGGGATTGGCCACTTGCCATCGCCAGTCTTAGTGTCCATCAGACTTGACTTTTCTGGTAAGCGATAAAGTAGAAATAAGAATGAGGCCACAAGCGCGGCAAAAGTGGTCAAGGTTAATTCCCGTAATCGTGAAGGTTTTCTTCAGGGAAAGGATGGAAATTCTGAGTGCAAAGAGGAGAACAGCGCAGGTAGTTTTTCGCGGCAAATGATAACGCGCTTGAGTAAGCACATTCAGGTTAACCTGATGAAAAATGAAATTATGTCATTGAAATAAAGATAAGGGCCTTAAAATTTGACGCAGAGTCGATTACGGAATAAAATTTACGGCCCAGCCTCATTAACGTGAATGCGTATAACTCGAGTTCGAGTTTTTTCCTCTTTGAGATGTTTTTTTATTAACAGCTTTATTCTTATACGCACTGATGATTTGAGTTTAAGAATATGTAAAATCTGCTTCTCCTTTGAATCGTCGTTTTCGCACGACATCAATTTATAATTTTGCACCAGTTCTTTAGCAATGGTGTTCAACATCGGTCCGCAGGCCAAATGTGGCCTGCTAAGCTGATACTTGCGGCCCGCCCATGTTCTGTGTTATAAATCGAAAAAAAGATATTTTGGAGCCTTTCAAAACAACTAATCATTTTCATTTGGTGTTACGAATGATTGTTACAAATTTGACGTCAAATACTCCGCAATTCGTTTCCAAAAAGCAGTTGGAAACAATAAAATAGGCATGCAAGTATGATAACAACAGTATTCTTGGTTTGTAAATTTAAGAGATGCACCGAATATTCGGTTGCTATTCGGCAGGCAAACTGAGTATTCGGTTGAGTCGAATAGTAAAAAAAAATTAAATATTTAATAGTAGATAAACAAATGCATTTTTAAGAAACACTGAATGAAATTTGTACAACTATAGTACAGCTGATATTATCATTAGGGTATCCCAAAAAAATGAAAGTCGTTTTTTTTTTTTTAAACGCATACCCTCTTATTTTTTTTCCTTTTATATCAAAACCGTTGTAAAAAAAGTTTCATGCAATTTGAAGCAGGGTAACCCGTGCCGACTTCCGCCTAAAGGCTTAAACGTGTAAATAGCACGTGTATTCATAAGCAAGCGAACGCTGGCGACGCGATACTTTGCGAAGCTCAAAACAATTGTAAATAGTGCACAGAAAAAAATGAAAACAGAAAAACATATGTTGGGGGGGGGGGGACTTATCCGTAGCAATTTGTAAACCGTCAAACATGTCAGTACGAATACATTCCGGTCAGCGAGCGCAGTCTAGTCCTTCCATAGGGAATGAAACTTGGCAGTGGAATTGCAAAGTTTGAAAAAAGAGATATTTTTAATAGGAGACGTAAAACACCAAACTACGGGCTTGCAAACTTCCCTCTAACGGACAAGTTCTGTCTGTTTTGTTTTATAACATTCGAGAAGTAAAATTTAACCATCAGTGAAAGTGCAAATCTCGCTATTCGGGAATGCATTATCTTTTGGGAAAAGGCACGCATTCCTACCAAATCGTTGCCAAATTGTGTGAACAAACTTAAAAACCTAAATTAAATTTGGAGAGACTTAAAAAAAAAAAAAAAATGCAAAGAAACTGCAAGTAGTATTCAGACAGCACCAACAAGAATTTTAGAGTAATTTAAACAATTTATTCAATATTGCACATGCTGATGCACTTCAGTTAATCAAAATAGAGGAAGATGGGATTTTCTTGCAACTCCAAAGAGAGCCCAGCCGACGTGGTCACTTTAGGTGGAGTGGATAAAAAAACTTGCGACAAAGAGTAAAGGGCTCGACTTTGAGCTGTCAAAGAAGAAAACAGGCGCATTAAATACGATTCCACTTCAACATCCTTGGAATTGTATGAGCATGTACAAGAAGATTCCTCTTCGAGCTCTAGTGAAAATATTAATTCAGAAAATATCCCTGAAACATATAAATCAGTACCTGGAACAAGTATATTAGAACCGGGAACAAATATATCAGAACCTGGAACAAGTATTCCAGAACCTGGAGCAAGTATTATCAGAACCTCGAACAAGTAAATATGTAATGAGGAGCGATTTTATTACTCCAAAGTTAGTTGCTGCATTGGACAGGTGTCCAAGTATACGAGATTATGTGTTTATTCTTGAAGCTACTATTGACGCACTTGGGTGTAACATTGATGAATGTCCCATAGGTAAATATTCAATTCAAAGAATTCGAACTGAAAAGCGGAAGCCTATCATATTTTTAGGTGGAGATACAAAAAATGAATTGAAAATAAGACCACCGGGAGCCATGCACAAAGCTCGATGGGTGGCTCGAGTGATTTACTCCCTAAAACTATTACTATTTTATTTAGTTCACAACTAAAATTAGATACGAAGGAAAATGAAGCATTGTTTGATGTCTGCTTGTTTGTAGTGACAATATACGTGAAACCATGGCTTCAATGTATTTTGACAGTCAAAGCACCCAACAAAGATTTATGCTTTTTGATAAAAGTGTACAAAAATGTGGACCCAATTATCTCAAAAGCTGCTGTACAAAAATTCATCCCGCTTTTATGGTATGGTCAATAATATTTCATTCCTTGATGTGAAAAAGACTGTCTCAATGCTTAATGCAGTAAACGATGCAGCTGAAAGAGCTGTAACAATGATGCAGGACTTTCATCGTTTGCTAACAGCTGATGAGGAACAAAAACAATCTGTGTTACGTTGCGTTCAAGAGCAGCGGAAGCTCTATCCTGACTACAAAAAGCAAACATTGAATTAAAAATATGTGCAGTAATGTTTCTTTTAGTCTAATATTGTTGTAAATATCTGCTTCAAATAAATTGATGTCACGTGTAGTAAGGAATTATGCAGTTAGCAATCTTTCCACTGTAGTCGCCGTACAGGATTTCAGGTCCAACTTTGACCTCAAGTCGGCACGGGTTCCCGTTATTTTATTGCAATGAAACTTTTTTTTCATGTTTCTGAGGTGAAATGGAAAAAATTTGGAGGGTATGCGTATTCGATTTCACAAAATTTTTTTTCACCATTATATCTTGGGACACCCTAATTATCATATTCAAAGTAGTTTTAATGCAAGGGAAAACACAGCGATGTTTCTTTAATTTTGTTGCGTTTCAATTTTTCTAAAATCTTAAAATTGCATTACATTATTCTTGCTGTTACAAACTCATTTGAGTATGAAACAAGAACCAGAAAAAAAAAGTAATTAATACTAAGTGTTCACAAATATGTAAAGTCAGTCAAATGTATGTAACTCTTTAAAAATCAAATGTATGTACCTGTTTCAAAATTGAACACAACTAAAAAAACAAAACAATAATCATTATTTCAGAAAGTATTAAAGAAGTTATTTTATAAAGGCATAACTTTTTCAGTAGTTAAATTTTTGAAATTTTACATTATATGAAGTTTAAAAAAAATTGTTGAAAAACAATGACAAAAAATTAATTATAGTAATGACAGTGTAATAACGGTAAATTACAGTGCAGGAATTTTAAACGTTCCACAAGATTCTTTCATTTGTAACATTTTAACATGATCATCAGTTGTGCTGTCAAATCTTGTATCAGTATCAGGAAAAAACTAACCAATTTATTCAGAACTCCATATAACATGGTGGCGACAGGAACTGTGAAAAAAAGTTCCCTGACTTTTCCCTGATTTCCCTGATTAAGTTCACCAAATTTCCCTGATTTACGTTACCAATGATAATGTTTTTCTTTCTTTGCTCTACTTGAAATCCATTGTATGTTTGTATTAAATGCAGTATTTTAAACGTTTTAAGTTGTGTAAAGTTGTTGAACTAAAGATATATTTTAAAAAGATGTTACTTTTTTAATAAAATGGTTATAAAAAAAAAGACAATGTTTTTGGAAGGAAAGAAAAACCAACAAAACAGTATATTAAATTTTTATACATGGAAAGATTATAGAAAATTCAAAAAAAAAAAAAAAAAATACTTTACTTTCAGAAACCACTTAGCATAAGAAATTTAAGAAACTATTAAAATTACTCTTAAAAACATATGTGTATTTATGATAGAACTAAAAGTAATTGAAATTATTTTGAACTAAGTTTTCAAACAGTATAATAATTGTAGCACGAATAACAAGTAATAGTGAAAGAATAGAAGTAATGTAGTTATTCTTATCTAACTAATTGACATATTTATGCAAAATAGATGAAACCATTTGACATCCATTCATAGGGAGCTTTTCTCTAATCAAGAATATAGGTTTTAATGAATGAATACAGCATTTTAAACAATAAAAAAATAAAAATATTTACTTAAGTTCACAAGTTAACTCTATTTCAAATGATTTCAGTATGTAACGAAAAAAAATCTTAGATTGCTTTTGTAACAAACAACTTTGAACGCAAGAAAAAAAAAGCAATTAGTTAATATCAAAATATATAAAAGAATACAACTTGGTTATAAAATTAGAAAATTACTTAAGTCTGAAGAAAAGAAAACCTTTATAATCTGCGAGGGACAACAAATAGTATAACGGCAAAAAACAAAGTTTTTTTAATTGAAAGTTCTATTTTAGCAATTAAATTAAAAAACCCAAAGAAGTAATAACTTTTAAGCTTTTATAGTATTAATTCAAAAACCACCAAAGATTTCTTCTTGAAATCGTGATTACAGTACTTAATTACTTCGAGACAATGGAATAAAGGCAACAAGCTAAGGCATTAATGAAGGCTTCCTCTTTGCCTGTATGGTTGTTTATTTTACGTAGCATTGAAAGTGTAAAAGGAAATTTCAAGCAAGGTAAAATAAACAACCTAACAGACACAGAACAGGGTTCATACACTTTTGGTTAAAAAAAGTTCCCTGACTTTTCCAGGTTTTCCCTGAATGTTTTTTAGAAAACTCCAGGTTACTCGCTTCATTCAAAATTTAAGTTTAAATAGTAATATTTTCAAAATAATTAAAATTGTTTAAAGTAGCAATGCAGAAGAACTGAAACTTCTCCCCTTAGATTTAAAAAAAAAAAAAACTTGGAATTTTTTTTTCCTTTGTTTTCTCTGTCAAAATTTTAAGTTTTTTTTCAACATTTTGTTCAAAATTGTTTTAATTTGTTTTACTATTTGTTGAAAACAGAGTACTTTCACCATATTTTAGCGTTTCTTTGATGTCATGCGTAATATTATAGCGTTTTGCTGTAGTCCTGCAGCAACCTTTTAGCATCCGCTTTTGGTTTACAATACTGCTTTTTATTTTCTTATTAGTAGGTTACACAAAACATACTGAGCAAAATGCAAAGCTAAATTTCAGTATCAATATGATTAACTTGTTGCATCGATCGGCATACCATGTAATGCATAGTAACAAAAATCAACATCCGCCAATCATAGGCCAATGCCAATGATCTTTTTTTTTTTTTTTTTTTTTTTTTTTTTTTTTTTTTTTCACATATTAAAGGACGCTTACATTAAAATTTCAAATTTTCTTCTCCAGAAAGTAACAGTTAATTTTCAAAAATTCATAACTTTTTGCACATTTAATGTTATTTTCAATAGTTCACATTAATGTTCACATCCAATTCTGTTTCTGGAAGTTTAAGTCTACTTCCATTGTGCAAACGATCAAATATGGCGACAAAGTGAAAAATTTAAAATAATAAGTAGATTTTTGGCTTTGCAGTATAAAAGTAGTAATAAATAATTAATAATCCTTAAAAAACTACAACAAAAGCAAAATAGTCAGTATTTAACACATAAGAGTCTAAATCAATTAAAACAAAAAAAATGTTATGAAGATTAAATTTTGCATTTTTCCAGAAAATAATTACAAATTATCCGGAAAAAAAAAGGCACAATTTGTGTTGTTTTCAATAGTTTGCATTGCAATTAACATCCAATGCCGTTTTCGGGAACTTAGGCACTTAAAAAGTCTTGTGTACTTCCATCTTGGGAATGACCAAATATGGCGGCTATGCCCAAAAATAATAAATAACTTTTTTAATTTGTCGCATGAAGACAATAAAAAAATAATAAATCTTCATGAAACTACAATTCATTGAAAAGTTTTTATCACATTTGCGTCCAAGCCAGTGAAGATATAATCTTATCCTTCTGTTTTAAGAACAAAATTTTTCATTTCTCAAGAAAATTATTTTAAATAATAATAATAATAGAAAAACAATTTGCAGAAATTTTTTTGTTATTTTCATCAGTTTTCAATTAAAGAAAACATCCAATTCTGCTTTGTTTTTAGAAACTTAGGCATTTTAGGATCGTATCTACTTCTATCTTGTGAATGACCAAAGATGGCGACTACGTTTCACACGTAGCTAAAATGATTTTCCGATTTAAAAAAAAAACGATTTTCCCCGATCGACCCTCCTATCTACAGGTTGTGCTTCCGAAGCAGTAAATTGTCTTCTCTCCTGTTGAGTTTGTGCAAAATTCCTGTTCACTTGATTTTTTTTTCCCTTGGGAACTACTGAGAGCCAAAAATGGCGGCTGCTGAAGATTTTTTTGGGTCGCCACTTTTTTCATTGCTAAGAAATTGTTACAATTTTTTTTTTAATACATCGATAAAAATGAAGATTAGATCTCATAAAACAAAATTCCCTGGGAAAAAATTGGGAAAAGAAAAACTTTGGGGACACATTTGGAAAATTCCCTGACATTTTTGACTATGTCATTTTCCCTGATAATTCCGGGTTTTCCCGGAGCGTACGAACCCTGAAACGAACAGAATGTTGTGGCAACCCATCTAAAACTTTAGGCAGTAGAAAGAAATGCGTTCCCCTCACTGACTCCATGCAAGAAAATCTTCGCTCTTTTGGCGCATTTTTCGTTGTGAAAAAAAAAACGTTCGTTTTTCCATTGCTGTTTTTAAGTGTCAGAGTCAGTTTAGATAAAAATTTACAATTTTTTTCGTGAAATCACAATAAAAAGGAAGACTAGATCTCATGGTACTTAATTCCTTGGGAAAAAAATGGAAAAAAATTTTTGGAGGACAAAATTTGAAAACTCCCTGACTTTTCCCTGACATTTTCGACAGTGTCATTTTCCCTGACAATTCCCGGTTTTCCCGGAATTCCCGGAGCGTACGAACCCTGCAGAAGCAATCTTAATAAGTTCATCCTGTGGTTAATAAGTAACATTCAATACTTTGACGTTGAGGAAAAAAGATGCACAAATATGCGGCAGTGTATAATCGCACCTCATTAATTTTACTTTTTGGAACAGATAATTGGCGGAAAATGCGTAGAGAATTAGAGTATTTAATTTTGTAAAGCAAAAAAAAATTTTTTTTTCTTCATAAAATCAATTTTCCCTGATTTTTTGTTATTTTTTCAAAATTCCCTGATATTTCCCTGATTTTTCCCTGATTAATAAAGTTCCCTGAGTTTTCCCTGATCTCCCTGATCTGTCGCCACCCTGTATAAACATAAACAAAATTAGCCATTTACTATATTAACTAGAAACTCGCTCGACAAGGTATGACGGGTGAAAATTGCTTCTACATTTGAACGAAGCAATTGTCTGTTAGGTGATATTTTGATAGTTGAAAATTTTAACCCTAACTCCAATTGATTAACCCTAAACTCCAGCGTTCATAGTTAACTGCTATTTCGTTTCTTCTTTCCCTTAAAGTGACAGTCTTACCAGTAAAACAGTTAAGTTACCGGATCGAGCTCAGCCTTGTCACAATAAAACCTTTCCCTGCAAGTCAAACATTAACAAAAAATATTATCAAACTATCATGCGGTGGCGTGAGTTTTATTGTTGGTGACGTCAGGAGCGTTACTCGATCATTCGCGATTTATATATGAGGATTTTCTTTTGCTTTTGGAACGTCGCATTTTTTTATTATTTATTTTCAAATAGTTATTATATCTTAAATGTACATAAATTTAGGACGTTAAATGGAAGTGCATTTGCATTTCACAAAAGACACAAAATAAACATTTTCTGTTTGGAATTGGTATAAAATAAAAATTCAAATGTTACAGTAAAATTTTAACTATATATTCAGTATTTGGACGAATATTCGGTATTTGGCAAAATATGGTATTCGGTGCAGGGTGCATCTCTAGTAAATTTCTTCCCTTGTCGATTTTTCCCCCATTATTATCTAAAAACATTTCAATTCATTTTATATGTGTTTTGGCCCACGAGATTCATCTTAAGTTGCGACTGCAGGCCGCGAGCAAAAAGTTTGGGCAATACTGGTATTAGCATCATTGCACAATGCACATCGAGGATGAACTCAAGGACGACACCAGTACTTCTATTGCACAAGTGTTTGTAGTAAGCACAACCGGTGTTGGTGCGAGAAGAATTTTCCTTTGGGGGGGGGGAGAATCATATGAAATTTTTCGAAATTCAATGCCAAAAATCTATTTAAGGCCCTTGCATGTGCGCTCATGGTTCACACATACAATTTTGTTGCTTCATGAGGGAAGGTATGAGCCCCCTATCTCCACCCCACACCCCTTGGCTACGTTAAAGCCCTGGATCCGTCTCTTAAGTGGCGACACACTTTGATCCATGCACTGCGCGCCGCTTTCGACTGCGATTGGAGGTGGGCAATCACGTGGGTTCAGTCCGCCATTTTGTGTCGTTGCCTGTGTGATTTCACTGTGCGGAATACTAGATATTTTCTCTTTACTATTCGTATTTTTCATCAAACGCTATCTTTAATGTGAAGATGCCTTGGTGTAGTGCATTAAGATGTTCTAACAGTTCAAAATTACTACATCGAAGTACATTGAAAGATTATTTATGTATTTTAAATGTTTTCATGAATACTGCTGCGCAATTTCAGATACTTTATGAAACTCTTGTTGAAATTGTAATATTTTTTACTTTTCATGAAACTGTCTGATGGTTTGTTAATTTTCGTGGGATAATAAGGACATTCACTAAAATCATCATAAATAGTTCCTTCAAATATTGTAAAACTCAACTATGTAACGGCACCTAATAAATTGCTAGCAGTAGTAAAATATTTGCCCTGTTTTCAAAACTGATTTTTCTGAGTTCAAAATAACAAAACCGCCAAAATTTAAATAAACTAGTTATTTTATTTATTTTTAATATAAATTTTCTATTGTTTAGTTAGTTTCAAAATGTCTCAATAACTGTAGCAAAAATATTTTAAGAACACGTCGTTTTGCTTTTAATTGTGTCATAGCCATGAGTTTCAGTGAGTTGCCAAGTTAATTATTTATCTATTTTGCGCGTAAAAATTAAGATATTAAAGGTATGAAATTATTCATTAAAAAAATTAAGCTTCTTTGAGATTACAGTAACATGTAACTTAAGCCAAGTTATATAATTACGTGAAAAAAAAAAATTTCCCGGAAAAAATCTGTTTTCGTTTAATTTTTATTTTGATGTGAAAACTTTTTTAATAAATAAGATATATATATATATATATATATGATTTATCCCAGTATCTGTTATTTTACAAATTCATTATTACTATTTATAACAGTTCGTCACAGATGTAATCTGCACTCTTTTATTTGAATTCCTATTGGTATCAAATATTTCAATTATTATTATTTTTTTAACATTGATTTAAAACTGGTTACATTTTATTATCAGTTCGTTGAATTTTTAAGAACTAGTAGTATCCTTAAAAATCAGGTTTAAATGAAAGGCATTTTTTAATGTAAAATCGCCATGAGAAACAAGAAAGTGTTGGTAAAAAAAAAAAGAAAGAAAACTACACACATTAGTAATATAAATGATACTGCTTTGCATGAATAAGTTCAAACTGTTTCCCACAAATAATTTATGACATAATTAATTTAGCTCACTACTGTTCTACTCAGTAGTGGATTTAAAAGAATGAATTTATTTAAATATTTTATTCACAATTTTTTAATTGACTTCTCCAAAGCGTTTTTTTATATAGTTAATTAAACAGAACACAAAACACACATAGAGCATATTTTGAATAATTTAATAGCATTTTTGTTTGCTAAAGAAGTCATACTGGAGTCCTAGAGTGGCAGAATACATTTATACATTTAACTCGCTGGTTTTGAATTCAAGGGAACGTAATATCGCGATTCGTCCATTAATTTTTCTTTGATGGAATCAATAACTAACATTCTTCAAAAAAAGTGTAGACGTGTCTAAAAGAATTATTTTGATCCAGAAAGCTATTTGCGAAATAGCTTTTTCTTTTTCAACTTATAAAAAATGTAAAATGAAAGAAATATCGTAGTTTCTTGAGAAAACCATGATATTAATGGAGGCGGTATGTAATATGAATTGTTATCTCAACTGTATCATGGCTTTAAGAACAATCAGCAACTGCTTTGAAATCCACGCAGAAATTGTCCTGAATTTTTCAGTAAAACTTATATGTTTAATAGCTATAATTTTCTTAATTAAATAATATTTTATAGTTAAAATACTATAAAATAACATTAAAACATCAAATGAGGTATGGGTATTTTTTTATTGAATAACCTTACCCTCGTGTTATAATCATTACGACATTGTTCCTAAAATTAAAACCGCTAATTGTATAGCATTTCGGTAACATTATTATGGTTTAGTATTTAATTGGCTTGAAACGTTAAAGATGTTTTACGTCCACATTCAAAGTATATTGGTACATAATATGTATGTTCTTAGAAGTGGATTATTAGCTTAAGGGATCCTAAAAAAATTTAAAAAAAGACATTTTAAAATAAAATAATAAAAACTTTGTTATGAAACACCGTATGTGGCAGGGGGAAGGAGGAGGTGCTATTCAATTTCCCGGGTCCCCTCCGAGAGATTTTTCTGTATCCGCCCCTGGTTCTACTACACCAACTTTCTAATGATAAAACGTATATTTAAAACACTTCAAGTAATTTGTAACTCAGAAGGTCTATATGGGGGAAAAAAGAAATTACTCTTAAAAGTAGTCGAAAATTTCTTCAAAACACCTTTTTACTAATATTCGGTTTAATAATAAAAAAAAAATATTTTACTAAGGTAAAATTCAACATTTTTTTATGTATATTATCAGTTACATAAGTTACGATCAAAAATCTGCTAACATTCGTTGATAAAAAGATACTTTTCAATGAGCGAAACTCTGCATTTTTCTACTGTTGAGATAGGGAGAAAGTTGCGGAACGACACAAAATGGCGGACACTGGAGCGTGCCGCCACTTAAGAGACGGATCGAGGGCTTTAGGCTACGTCACCGAGCATAACAAAAACATTGCAAATTCTTCCCTCCCCTAGTCATGGCCAACTCTACCAGGCCTAGGCTACCTTCCTCTAGTTGGCCGTGCCCTAGTCCGAAAAGAAAAGAAAAAAAAAGAACTCTCGCTCATTACTTTTCTTCACCGTTCCTTACCGCAGGATTACCATACAGCTTTCACCGCATGACACGGGATCGGATAGGAAGAGTGATTTAGGAGAGAGTATTCAGAACACATTTGAGATCAATTTTAACTTAAATTTAAAAATCGAAAATGCCTGTGGTGGGGAAAGTTATGCTTTGGAATCAAATGTTTACAAAAAAAAGTTATGAAATCAAAATATTTTTGAACTCCCCTCCAAGCTCTTGAAGTTTCGCCAAATATGTAAAAAAAAAACACCTTTTTTTTTTCAAATTTTTATTCACGGATATTTTAAATCGCTAATTGTAAATAGTGGCCTAGTAAGACTCTTTGTTCATGAAAAAGAAAATTCTCAAACCGTATTAGTCACCCAGAAGGCCCTTGAAGTTTCGCTAATTAAAAATAGTATTTTAATTTTAATTTTTAAAAATGTATGATTTGTTAGGCACTTGTAGCGAAAATAGTTGCACAGTAAGACTCTTTGTTCGTGAAAAAAAAAAATGTGATATCGTGTGGTATTTAAGTTTTCCACTAGGTCGGAGAAATTCGTATTGTTTGCACAATTTTGTTATTTTAACGCTTTGAAGCTGAATTTTAATTAGCGTATTTTTAAACATTAAATTCATTAAAATCTTTCTTCTGTTAAAATATTACATTATGTACTAATGTAATCTATAGCTGTTGCAAGCCTCCTGTCAGGACAAGGCTTTTCTGGTGATTTGGTGGACATAATTGTTAGGCAATTGAACTGATAAATACAGTTTTTTAAGTAGTTCAGTTTTCATTTTTCAATTGCTAAAACGAATAGTTGCAAGTTATTTTGTCAATCTAAAAATATTTCTATGTCAGGACTTCTACAATGTCCACCCCTCTCTTGAGTAAAAGTAAAACTAAGTTGATCTTAGATTAATAATAAATTATTTAAATGTGTATGACGACGCATTTTTTTTAAATAACTTTTTCTGTAAACTAATAATAAATTGCTCATAAATGAGCTAAATATTCACTTGAAATACAACCAAATTTCTACAAGTTTCTTATATCTTTTTAAAGTAAAGTGACCTTTTATTCTTTTTCTCCCAGACGGGACATTTAGCAATTTTAGGCACGTTAACGGGGGGGGGGGACAAAGTCGCATGTTATTTTAGTTTGCATTTATCACAGAGATGAAAGCTTGAAAAATTTGTTGCTGATTTTAAATTACTCTTGCCACGATTTCATACAATTTGCTTTTACAATCAACATTGCTTTAAGAGCTGCGGTTTGTAACCGTGCTTGTTCGGGACAAGAAGTTATTCAAATTTTAAAATACCCTTTTTCCAAGTGGCGGTAAAATTACGGCGGGGAAAACACAGAATATAATTTAGTAATAACTACGCGACGACTCAAATTATTTCACATGAAAATGTGAAAACAAGTCATTCGAACGACTTTCAGTTGAAACATTTTATGTGTCCCACTCTGAAAAACGGGGCAGGATACCTGAAAATTGAACTGTCCCGTTCAAATGGGAATGCATGGTAACCTTACCTATGAGGTTTCACAAGCAGGGTTGCCAGACGTCCCGGATTTCAAGGGACAGTCCCGTATTTTGAAAAATTGTCCCGCGTCCCGGGGAACTTCCATACGGGACGGCTAAAGTCCCGTATTCTAGTTAATAACAATATTTTACAAAACTTGGCATTATTTTAAAGGGAAAAAGTTAAAGTTAAACAAAAAAATGTGAAGCAATAGGAGCAATAAGAAAATTAAAGAGCAAACAATTCATAGATGGCTGATTCTATATAGTAAACTGCTTAACTAACTCATTGATTGAGTCAGACTTGGATTTAGTCAGTTTCATCATTTCCAACCGACAATATCAACGCTAATTTTGAAACAAAGCGATCAACATATACCCTACTTAGAGAGCAAAACAAAAATTTACTTATGTCAGGGTGTTTAGCTCATATAGTTAACAATGACCATGATGATAAAGCTGTAGAAATTGATGTCAAAACTATTATTTTAAAAATTTATTTCTAAATCTGCAGTTAAGCGGAATGTGCCGAAGGAGTTTTTTGAATTTGCTAACCTAGAGTTTAAAGAGCTAGGTGCTAAAGCATATCCCGACGCAATGGCTAAGTTTAGCTCCTGCTGTAGATCATCTCATTAAATCTTGGCCTGCTCTGATGAATTATTTTATAAGCAAGGAAGAATCCATCCCTAAGCCTCTCAGAAAATTATTGCTTTTAAGTGAAGAAAGTACAGCTACAACATTTGAAACCAATGAGGTTCCATTAGTTTTCCATTTTCTTAGTAATGTGTCCCCCGTTTTTGAAGTTGCCAGTAAAAAACTTCAAAATGAATCTACAACTGCAGCTGATAACTGTATGATACTATAACACATATGGTAAAACGGCTAGAGAGCAGATTTGAAGATAAGTTTTATAAATCGTTCGTCAATAAAACCTTAAAACATCTAGACGGTAGAAAAATACAATGTCATGGGGGATACCAGAAAGTTTTTGAAACAGCTGTGAATTACATGAGAAAAAAAAAGTAGTTTGGTTTCACTAATAAAAATTCCCTTTTTATTTTAAGACCAATGGCTTTAATGGTTAAAGTAGTTTTCTAATTGTCAGCTATTGTAGAATAGTTACATATTGAAATTCAAGTATCAGTAGATGATCTATACGATGAATTTTCACAAAAAAGGAAGTTCTTAATTGATTTGTTGCACAAAAAACTATGAACATTGGCGATAAGTGGCAAATGGTGCATTAAAATTATTTTATTCATTCAGATTTCTCCATTGGCTGGTATGGCATTAAAAACCAAGTTTTGTTCTACGATTCCTTGCATTACTATTTCAGATAAAGTAGTCACATTTAATAAGAAAATTTTTCAATTGCACCGTCGAACTTATAGCGAACGCAAGTAAAAAAACTAATTAGTACCTGTTTCTATCAACGTCGATCTGTTTACTGAACTTCGGTCTATTGCTTGCTTTATTCTTTGAGTTAGAGTTCCTCTAAAAATGTGCTCACCCATAAACATACTAAGATGAATCTTCCGAAAGCTATTAAAACATGGTTGTTTATCATCCCTTAAAAATACATAACCAGTAATTGCCCTCAATCTCAAAAATGTACCCCTACCCCCCTTTTACTCCTCGAAGCCTGTCCCGTATTTACTGTTCTTAAATCTGGCAAAAGCAAGAGCGAATCAAGCTTCTGGTGATAGTGGACTGTCACGTGGTTACGAGTGGACTCAAGTAAAATTTTCTGAAGATAGTGTGAAATTTTCTAAAGCTGTGAAGAATAGCCCCCCCCCCCCCCCCCGGTTAAAACTCTTCAAATATGCATACAAAAATCATCGAAAAAAAAAAGCATTTTAAGAGTTGCTTTTTTTTGTATACATATATAATTACGTACAACATTGTTTACATTCCGGTTGCTTCTTTAATGGCTTAGAATTTTCTCGTTCAATGTTTAAAAAAATCACAAACGTTTCTGGATAATAATAGGATGTTAATATGCCAAATTTCCAAAAAAAATCCAGTATTTTTAAGTAATAAATCAAGTGTTTATACTTATGAATAAGAAATTATATCATAACCGCTACCCACAATCAGTACGCGAAAACCGAAACAAGCAAATCTCCAGCTATAAAAATACCATGCTAAGTATGTTCATCAATAAAATTAATTTAATAATCAAAACAATAACTCACTCACCTCCAACAGTCATCTTTACAAACGAATAATTTTGTTCGTAGAATCACAGCAAAAACTAGAAATAAAACACATGCTGGACGGATAACTAACGAGCCAACACAACAGCGCGAAACCGAAATGATTGTGGAAACTCATAACGCATGGAGAAAGCGAAGTTGTAAAGGTAAGGCAAGGTTTTTCCTTTCTACTGAGATTCTTAATTCGCGGTTGGCTCAAACTGGTATCACCCATGACATCACAGCTCGAAATTTATGTTTTCACTTTCTCCTTCCCGTTGATTGGGCTATTCTGTGTCATTACGAAAATCACACGTGCAGAAATATTCGACGCCCTGAAACTGCATTTGATGCGAAGGTACAAATGGAATAATTTACGGATATCAAACGATATCGCTTTCTACTGTCTCGCACGGTTTTATTTCCCCATAAAAAGGTCATCATTGCGAGGAAGAATGAAAAGTTTTTTATCTTTGCGGAATTGATTTATCAAGGCTGTTTAAGAATAGAACCGTATAACGTAATAGTATTGAATGAAAGGAATTTCAATCATTTTTTATACTTCATTAGCTATTTTAAGCTCACGTGTGCATACAAAAGAATTAAATTTTGCGGGATCTTAGTTTATATTTTTTTCAATCCTCTGTTTCACAATGACTCTTTAACTTACCTTCATTTTGTGTTCTTCGTTCATTTTATTTAAAAGGGTATTTGTTTTTTGTGTAATACTCGTACTGCTTTCCCTCTATACTTTTCCCCCCATCAATTCTTAGCGATTGAATTTCGATTCAGAAAACATCGATGTTGTGTCTCTTGCAGCGGACTACTTTTCAATTTGAAATTACACATGTGCAATAAAAAATAAAAATGATAAATTACTAATAAAAAACAAAGTTTTGAACTAGGGATTTTTTTCCGTGCCCCATCCCTCTGCGACCGTACTGCTATTGATTGTACTCCCTATTCTCCCCGGTGTAGGAACCATGCTTAGTCGTATAGACACTATACTTAGTAGCTGCAGTGAAATCAGCTGTATTCACAACTGTAGAGCTCGAATAAGTTACCCTGCAGTGATTTACGAAACAACCGAAAGAGGTAAAACATTCCATTCCGCATGTCTCCTTTGGGGTAGAACATAGGCATGTTGACATGGACAGTTTGTGAAGTGTGATTTTTCCCCCCTTCTATTAATGTGATTCATCATTCGAATCATCGTTGTTCAATACAAGTTTTAACATCTGCTGAAAACTGAGAAAACATTATTTATTCATATTATTCTGAGCTAATTTGATTCGATATAAGAGCCCCATAAATAAAAGTCAAGGGGAGTAATGTCTGGAGAGCGGCTGACCAGGTTGTTGTTAAAAATTGCGCTCCTGTTCCTATAGAAATTAGTTTTAGTGAAGAGCTCATTAAATTTAGAAAAATATTTACATCTCATTCCAACTCTCAGACAAGAGAGAGAATAATCCTATATTCATACTTTAAATTCTTACGTGAGATTTGCATCAGGAGATCGATAGAAAATCTCACGATTTTTATCACATGATTTAATATTTTAAGTAAAAAAAAAAGAAAGAAAAAAATTGGTAAGAGATGAATTATTTCAGCAGAAATGCGCTATTAATATTGAAGTCACCTTGAATATTTGAGACGCTGCAGACATTTCCCTGCGAAAAGGTAATAAAAGAAATGCGTGAGTTAAAACATGAATATTAGGTAGCAGAAGTGTGCGTGCCTTCGCCGACATTTCTTTTTACCTTTATGTAAATATCTTCGACTTGTTTGGAATGACTCGTGTCATTCTGTCACATGTTTAGGTAGAACTGACAGATAGAGATACGATTAAGAATGAATGTGCGGAATTTCATGACACTTATCCAGAAAATTAATTGAAAAATTTTTAGAATAAGTTTTCGGCACATTAATCGCTTTGCAATCAAAGATAGTTTGCTAGATTTGATTTTCGTCCGTTTTTCGAATTAGTCGGACCCCGATTTAACGAACCTCTATTTAACGATTTTTTTAACCAACTGAAATGAAGGCAAAACGTTCATTGGCATAACCCAATTTTGACCGAATAGGGGGGAATCCCGAATTAACGAATTATTTTAACAGCCGAAAAAAGTTTTTTCTTTTTTTTTTTGTTAATTTGAGTTAGGAAATATTGGATTGTTTTCCAAATGTTATATCCGTATTGTCCGAAATAGAAAAAGACTTTTCTCACCTGGAAACCACACGATAAAGGAAATTCGAAGAAAATCGACATTGGTAGCATTTGAAAGAGCATCGTAAACCATGTTTATGGCATAAAAATTACGTGCCCTCGCGACCCCGTTATCGAAATATGATGTCTTAAAGTTTGCCGAAATTTTAAGTTAAGTCACCAAATTTAGCGAGTTTTGTTCAAAGATAGTAGGGGTACGGCGCAAATTCAAGATCTGACTCTGACAAGACATCTCATTGACATTTCTTACCTTCACCAAAACGCGTGAAAGATGTTTTAAGTTAATTCTGACTCATTGGTGATTGCCAGGGGGAGACGCTCGCCATTAAAGTTCTTAGGGGGTAGTTTTCAAAGGTATTTTTCTGTCATCTGGGGGGAGGGGACTTTTGTTTTTGTGGGGTCTTTAAGGTATTAGTGTGGGGGAAGAGTAGCATTATCGCTCTTGGTGGCAATAGGCACCCCTGATTTACTTGTGTGCGTCAAAGTTAGGAACCAAATCAAGCTTATAAAGTGGAAAGTTTTTCCAGAGGAAAAACTTAAAATCAAGATTAAGCTTAGGTTTTATCTCATTATTAATGATAAAAGTAGGCCCACCACAGTCGGGGGGGGGGGGGGGGTTAAGGGGCTAAGGTTGATTTGCCTGGTTTTTAACAAAAATGCATTTACATGTACTTGCAAAAGTGTAGGGAAGGGGGTAGGGAAGGGGGACGCGCGCGGCGGAACGATGCCACCGAAAATACTTTTCTTTTGTAAAAACAATGCAAATATGCGAATTGATTTCAAATCATCTTTTTTTCTGGCGAGTCCCCTAAACACCAAGGTAAGTTCTCAGACATTATTTCCAACTCTAGCTATGTGTATGTGGGTGTGTTTTCTGTTGCTTTTCGGCATGATAAGCATTTTGTATAATTCTGCAGTGGGAAAGCAAAGCGTAGTAACAGCAAATTTTTCTTTCTTTTTTCTTTTTTTCCACATTTTGTACTTTAACCAGGGGAGCCATTCGCGTCAAACAAGATGGGGTAAAATGAGACATCTAATGTAAAAAACTAGGTCGTATTTTGGTGGAAACACGGTAGCTGCTAAAAAATGTATCAACTGCAAGATCTTCCAAAAATTTTAAAACACAAGGAACTTGGCCACTGATACATGACACATCAAAATGACTGCATAAAAGCTCGTCAATAACAGATTGCCACATTGCTAAATACCTCAGGCGTCTCGTCATTTGCACTTTCGATTTCTAGCCCTCTTTTCCCGTTATTCCGCTTATAGCTGATTACGATTATAGCCGCATGTGAATCACTAAAATAAAAAAAAATCCTAGCTTTTTATTTTTTTTTTTTTTATTTATTTATTTAGTTTTCATAATTATCATTATTTATTTTTTTATATATATTTTTATTATGTATTTTTATTTATTAATTTTAAATCGAATTTTGAGAACTGTTTTCATCTTTGTTAACATGATTTAATCGATAAGCTTTTTTTCTTTGACTACAATATTTTTGAAATTTTAAGGATTTGTATTTAATTTCATTTATTTAAAAATACTATTTTTTTAAAAAAGTATTAAAAGAATTTAAAATGAATATTACTTTTTAAAATTATTTTATTTTTAAAAGCCAAGGGGTCAAAGTGTATGCCCTTGCAGACGCGTACGGATATAAGCGTGATATCAATATTTTTTTATGTATTTTGTATTTAAGGATTGTTTAATTAATTTTTTTTTTTTTTTTTGAAAGACATAATGTGTGAGAATTCACCAATCACCAACTACCGGCGCTCGTGGATATAAACAAGAGATTGAAAATTTTAGCAATGCATTTTGTAGTTTGTCCCTTTTCAATTAATTAAACTCTACTTTTAAATGCTAGGGGTGAAACATGGATATAAACATGAATTAATATTTTTCGTGATGTACTTTATAGTTTATGTATTTTGTAGTTTATCATTTGTTTAAAATGCATTTAATTTACGTCATTTGATGTAAAAATATCAAAGTACTATACAATGAAATCCCGCTACAACGAACTACAAACCGCAAAGTTTGTTCGTTGTAGCGAGTATGGTATTTCGTTTTATTAGAATTCACGCAATGTTAATTAAACTAAGTTATTAACTTGTAATGTCAATTAAACTACGACTGCAAATTTATTTCGTTGTATTAGCGTCCGTTAAACGGGTATTCACTGTTTTTTTTTTTTTTTTTGTCAGCTATTTTTCGCAAAAGCCAGCTTTTTAAATCAATTTTCAAAATTACATAGAATTAATTATATTCGTTGATGATTCTCCGTTTGTCTGTGTATTATCAAATATCAATACATTACATATATTCTAATAGTCGAGTTATGCTTCTATTTTGCTGAAAGTTTAATCATAGTTTTGAAAACAAAAAATTAAAAAAAAAAAAAAAAAGAAAAGAAAAAGAATGAAAGAAAGAAACATTCTACTTCTTTGTAATGTGCAAAAACTGTGAATTACTTCGAGTTTAATAATCGAATCTTCTCCATATTTTCCAATTTAAGTTTGCCTAGTTAGCACTATTTATCGAAATTCGAAATAGAAAAAGGGACTCGACCCTTCTCGTTTAAGTGTAATATATGCTACTATCTGATGAAAAGAAAAACAATTATTTACGTTTTAACTGCTAAAAAAATGCAGATGTTGCTATATTTAGTGTCTGTTGGCTGTTTAGTTGTGAAATTGTTTTGAAGATTTTCGTTACTTTTTGTCTGATTTTATGGCGTTAAAGGAGTCCAGAACACAAAAATCGTCAAACTTTGCTTTAAAAAAAAAACATTTAAAAAACTTTTTTCATTCATCATTTAAAACCTCGTTTTTTTTCAGCTTAAAAGGACGTTTCATTCTTGTTTCTATCTTAATTAGAACGAAAGGTATAATTATTTTTGTTTCATGCATTTAATTAATTGTATTATATTTAATTTTAAAACTTTAAACACGTTTTTCTCGATGATACATTTCTTCCTGATTTTAGTCAAGAACTGATAAAGATAAAGTAATGAAATTTGCAGCATATCTTTTTTAAACATTTTACTTTGATTTTTTATTTGGAAAATTTGAAAAAAAAAAAAAAAGAAAAAGAAAAAAAAAGTTTACTTCAAAAAATATGATTTTTTTAAAAGTATCTTTGAATTTTGCGAAATTTTTCTTCAAATAGTTTCTATTTTTTATTGAATTAATAATTTTTAAATCGCCGAATAAAAATTAAAGCTTACATATTTGTGCATAATTTTTGGAAAATAATTTGAACCCAGAACATTTTGAGTTATGGCGATTTAAAGCAACTCCATTTAAAAAAATTGATTTTAAATTAAAAAAATTTTTTTTTTAATATTTATGTTATGATTTTGCTTATTAAATAGTGATGAATCGGGGCAAAAAAATTCAAAACTCTAAACCGTTTAATTTTTTTTTTTCAAAATATGTCCCGGACCCCCTTGAGGTTATTATTTTATATCAGAAATATTAATAATTTTGTACAGAGTAGGTAAATACATGTACCCCACAGAAGGGGAAGATGTTTCTACGTTTGGCCAGACGAAGAGGGCAAGGGGAGAAAACCAATAGTAGATCAGACAGATTTCCTCTTTTCTTTATTGTGTGGATTAAGCTATTGGTTATTGTTTCAGTATTGAGTAATTAAGCAGTGTACAGTGGGGGAAAACATTTTCGTTTGCAAGGCACGTGTACCCCACAGGCGATAAGGAAATGTCACACCCTATTCACTTTTCCCTTTTGGTAATTTCCGCTTCAGTAACGTCTGACCAGCAGAACGATAGAAACTGAAGAAAACCAGAAATCAAAGGAACTAGACTTCCGTTTAGATTAACACCAATGTATTGGTTTATAACGAGCCCTGATTTAACGAGAATCCGGATTCAGCAAGGAAATCAGAACTATTTGGTTTGTGTATGTGAAGTGTACAGGAGTCTATACTGGTTTTTAAGGGAAGTCAGTACCCTAAATATTTTCAAAATTCGATTTTTTGATTTTGATATATTTTGAAACTCCATTTCAATACCTTTTTAATGATACAAACTTCTTGATCGCGCTCGTTTAAAAGTAAGTTAAAATAAAATTTAAAAAAATGTAAACATATTTTGATGAGGTATGATTTTCCCCTTCAAATTGCAATATCTCGAAACGGTATTTTTGGAATTAAATGTTCTTTTTTCTCATAAACTAAATTGGGTTTGAAATTTTTACCACCAGTTCCATACTTCTAATAGCATATACTGAAATAAAATTTTTCTCATAATCCAAAAATTATTTTTTGATACAGCTGATTTCGTGTTGCAAGGTGGCATTTTTTGAAAAAAATAGTTACTTACACATCCGAAAAAAAAAATTAAGCCTTTTTTTCTGTAAAATTTTACTTCAGCATAGAGAAAAGAGTCTACTTCAGGTACAGAAAAAATTTCATAATTGTATCTTTAATCGATTTTCAGAAAAAGGTACATGAACCTGTGCAAATTAACATTGACGGTATAGGAGGTACCGAGTCCCCTTAATGAGCAAATCTCGCTTAAAGCGAGCAATGTTCAGTGATTCATAAAAGTAGGCTTGCCAGACGTCCCGGTTTTCAGACAGAATCCCGCTGGCCGGGCCGGTTTATTTCACGTCCTGGTAAAAGATAAATTTGAGTATAGATAACCAAAAAAATCTACAAATAATTAACTTTGAAGCACTATTTTGAATAATTACTTTGCCATCTGTAGCATTGGCTTGTAAAATTAATAATTTCTTCCTACTAAAGTTACTTATAAGTATTAAACTGTAGTAAACAAAATGTTTAATTTTATCTGCTTGTGTCAGTTTTTATTATCCTGGTTTAAGTTCATAATTAGTAACCATTTATTCATATAATAGCATTAAGAATGAAATACCCTCTGAAACACTCTGAACACCAGCATGGGGTGTGTACCGTTTTGAATACTCACGTCGCTGGGGGGGAGGGGGGTCTCGGTTGAACATTTCAGAAATCTGGCAAGCCTGCAAAAAAGTTGTACTGTCTTCCAGCTCAATTCTAACTCTTGGAAAAATTCTTTTAACATTCCGAAGCCAACAGACAGTTAGTGCTGAGCCATAAACCCTGACCATGGAACCATGTCGTTTCAAGCATATATGTCAATTTTTACCTATCTGCATACATTATTCCATCTATTATTATTTTTTCAAATGCATATTCATTTTCTGATCACCTAGTATACTGCAATTATGTGAGCGTACGATAAAACTTTAAAAAATTACTGCAGGATATCACTCCTCTACCGCAACTGCCGTTATGATACTTAATCCTAAAAGCACAGAATGCGAACATTTGGTTGACCTCTATAAATTTCATAAAATAACGATGAAATTTCAGAGAGCATAGAAAAAAACTGAAAGAGGGAAATCCTCATTGCGCTGCTTCCTCGTTCATTTTATTGAAAGAGTGTTAAAATCACTTTGTTAAAATAAAAATAAAGTAAAATAAACTTGATGGTCCAGTTTCAGCAGAGTGTGATGTAAGTTATTCTATACTGCGTTGTCCTAAGATGATTTGTATGTCAGTCG
Organism: Uloborus diversus; assembly: GCF_026930045.1. Lineage (NCBI taxonomy): Eukaryota > Metazoa > Arthropoda > Arachnida > Araneae > Uloboridae > Uloborus > Uloborus diversus. The sequence continues at coordinate 128,478,344 of NC_072732.1, forward strand.
ATTCAAATCTCTGAAATCGTTAAATTAGTAAGTATACAATGTTTCTTTTACAAACAGATGGACAAATTCCAGTAAACGAGTTCATTGGATTTTACCAATAAAAGTGAATTTTAATAGAGCAGAGAACTATGGAAAAAAAATCGGATTTTTTCCCCCCTAGCAACTAGATCCTACTGATTGATGTATACATTTGAATTTAAAAAAAAAAGAAAAAAAATTGGAACATTAATACAAATAATAGGAAAACAGTACACATCATAAGTCCGAATGTCAAAATTCCGAACGCTCTCTTATGAAGTTTTAATAAACATTTTCCCCTTTTCGTTCAAGAAACAATAAGAGTAATTTAACAAACAATACTTTTTGTTAAATTATGTGGAAGAATGTATTTACATTTTGTAGCGTTATGTACAGTATTGACTGTTATTCACATACATATTGTACACTTTAATTCATTAAGGGGCATAATATTTTCCTAAGCGTCTTTTTGTTTGGGTTATTTTCGAACAATTGGAAAACTTGAACTAGGGTTGCTTAGGGAAGGTGGGACCCCTTTCTAGAACAGTTAGTTTTTGAAGCCTTGTACAAAAGTTAAAAAATCTTGTTGCCTTATTTTATTTTTGAAATAATTAATAAACAAAAGTTCATTATTCATTTCTAAAATATTGCTTTAAACATTATTGACGATTATATTTTAAAAAAAAATCAGATGGTTACTCCATAAGAAGAGGTAAGTGGTGAAATCCCACCCGCTTTATATAAATTTCAATCAAGCATATCTAAAAAAGGGGTAAGGGAAGTTTCACTCAAATAATAAAAAAACGTAAATTTTTAGAATGAATTATTTTTTTGGAAATGCATCCATCTATGAGATGTGTATTGTCATTCGAATCTGTAAGACTGAAAATTATAAAACAAGAAACAAAACTATTTATTGAAAATCTGTTGGTATTTTTACTTTTGCATTTTAAGCAGTGTTGGAAAAACACAATACAGTTGATAAAGATAGATTTCGGTAAATTAGCCTCAATTGTAATTTGAAACCTAGAAAAAGTTCCATGAAGCCCAAATATATGCAAAAACAATCACTGTGATGAAATGTGACATGATCAATATAAAAAGGTATCAAAACCATGTGCATACTTCATTTTTAGGGGGATGACCCATTTACCCCAATATGGTCCCAATTATTTCGAATGTTTGACTGCTGTCTTAATTTCCCACCTCAATTTAAAAAAAAAAGATATTTAATGACTAAAGCAAACTAATTAGGGAAATTGGTAATCTCTTTCAAACTACACAACACAAAAGAAGAAAAAAAGTAAATTAAAAGTATAAATTAGGAGTACCAGTAGATTTATTTTCTACTGAATTTCAAAAAAAAAAAAAAAAAAAATGAAGCAGTGAGAAGCAAAGGAATGTAAGTAGACATTCTCAAGTTTTGAGTAAAACGCGTTTGAAGTTGCTGTCTTAGATAGGCTTTCATTGAAAAGTTTTTCTAAATCATGCTGTATAGCGGTCATACAATGGCTACTAGTGCAATCTCTTGCCCCAAGACAGAGGAGCGGTTCACCTACCATTTGGACAGGTTATCTCCAAATTTTTAATTTTTGCACCTACATCCCTTTGTTTCTCACTGCTCAATTGTTTAAATACAAACTATATTTAAAAATTTTGCAGCGATTTAAAATAGGGTTATGTCACCAGTAACAGACTTTAATGTATTTCAAATTCTTAAACTATTTTTCTCCCATGCAACAACATCTCATCTAACGTTTGGCTGCTTCTGGATCCTATGAATTTGTAAATTATATTTTTATTTGCTCGATTTCGAAAAAAAGTCCGATCCCCCAGTAACAGACACTGAAAAATTCTGATGATACCCTGCAACAGATAGGATGAGGAAATGATGAGTAATAGACAAAATTTCTTTTTTCTCTTCAAAATGTGCTTGTCTTTATTTTCTCAATATTGAATAATTTTCTAAAACTGTTTGCATCCATTTATTATTTGAGTTAAATATTTTGGATCCTTTCTGAAAGATCATTACTGGCTCATGCATTTTTACTAATATGACGCAAATCATTTGCAAATGCTAACTGCTCTTTGGTAAAAGGAACGTTCTTTGAATTATTATTTTGTTCGCTGTAAAATAACAATAGTTAGTGCTGTTTTTAGTGGCAACGAATTTATAGCATGAGTATTTAGTTATATTTTTTAAATGACGCCTTTATACATTTTTTATGAATATTTCTTGAAGAAGTAAAATAGAGAAGTAAGAGAGAGGATGAATTCAATTTTTGTTTTGTTTTTTTGTTCGCTGTAAAATATAGAATATTTAGTACTCTTAACGGCAACGAATTTATAGCATGCGTATTTAATTATTTTTTTTTAATGATGCTTTCATACGTTTTTTACAAAAATTTCGTGAAGAGGTAAAATACTTGACTCACTTTTGATAAAATGCTGTAAACATTCGGTCATTAGTACCAAATGCAACTATATAACCATTTTCACAGTTGATTGAGAAAAAAGAGATTATTTTCTGAACATCTTATTACAAAAACGTAGAATATTTACTCCCAAACCTGTTTTTATACAGTGAATAGGGGCCGCATAAAAAAAATCGCGCGCGCAAAAAAAAAAAATTGTTCGAAACTTCATGAGTAGCTTTAAAACGTTGTTTTCGCAACAGTTTAAAAATATATTTTTTATACGGTGGATAGGGACCTCCTAAAAAAAGTCTCACATAGAAAAAACCCTCAAAAACTTACAAAATAATCACAAAATAAACCAAGTGATGAGAATTTTTGCCGAGTAATCGGACAAAATTTCCCGAATAAGGAAATTTTTGGGAAGTCACAGTGAATTCTCATCGGAGTGCCTATGTCGTCACTTGAAGTTACTACCTCGCACTCGTTACAAAATTAATTTCGTAAATTAAATCCCAATCTGGTTGAAATTTTAATGTACCGCAAAAAAAAAAAAAAAGAAAAAAAAGACCGCACTTAAACAGGTTTGGGTGTACAGTATAGCCTCCGCTTATATGAATCACGTTTGTTCTAAATATTTTGATTTCATAAAACGGCTGATTCAATAAAGCGGCCAATTCGATGAAGCTGGATTCTGTTTTGTTTTTGACGATTTGATTCAATAAAGCGGTTGATTCAATAAACCACTGATTCAATTAACCGGCGTTCACTGTATTACCAATTGTTTTGAACGTTAATGAATTTATTTTACGTGTTTTGAATATTTTAAATCACGTCTCTAATATTTTTCCGCATAGTATCTACAGTGGCTCTCAAAAGTGTTCGTACACCTATGACTTTCAATAGGCCTCTATCCATTGGTTAGAATTAATATTTCGGAATAGGTATTTTATAAGATCTATGATCTATTTTTAACAAAACTACATGAAAATTTTTAATAAAACATTAAAACTTAATTTTTTAAAAATCAAAAACCAAAAAGTGCCGGAAATTTTATCTCACAAAAATCTTTGTACACTTTGAAAAAATGTCAAAAAGTTAGTAAATAATCTAACTTTTTAAGAAGTTATTATTTAGTAGAATATCATGCAGTAACAACAACAGCTTTTAAACGTCTGGGAATAGATTACATTGTTTTTTCTTTCTTTTTTTGTGTAATTTCTGAGTAAGTGTTCAGTCGCACTACGAGTCTTACTGTTTCTAGTTCGCTTTTCGTTTCAATGGCGTATTTTCGTAATCTAGCCACCAGATATCTCCAAATATGTTCCATTAAGTTTAAATCTGGCGATTGAGGAGATATTTCTAAGCTTAAAGACAAATTTTGAGGTATCAAACGCGAACGTGTGCTTCTTATCATTATCTTGATAAAAAACAAAGTTGTTTCCGATTACCAAATTTTGGGCTAATAGTTTAAAATTGTTTTTTAAAATATTTAAATGAACAGCATAATTCATTATTTCACCAAAAACTTCCAAATTTCCAAGTCCTGATGCTGAGATGCACCCTCACACAAAAACACCTTCACCATCCTGATTAAGTGATCCAACTAAGTTCTTAAGATTAAATTCCTCATTTTTTTTCTTTCATTTACAATTATAGAACAATTTATCCCAAAATGTTGAATTTATTGTCATCTATTATTTAGACGTTGTTCCAAAACGTTTTGAGCTTATTTATCATTGATTTTACGACGGAAAGCGTAAGCTTACTGTTTTTCGCACGAACAAGAAAATTTCTGCGGGAAGAGGTCCCATTTAATCCAGCTAATCAGGAACCTTAGCGAACAATTTTAGGTAAAAATTAAACGTAAAATGTTTCATTCAATTCTGCAGAAACTTTTTCAGTTCTGAAATGTGTATTTTTCATGTTTTTTTTTTAACTGTAAACCTCCAATCACGCTGTTAACTTCGCCAGTTGACTTTTTCTTACCTTGTTTTCAATCCGATTTTTGTCTTAAAAGCATTTTTTCAAGCACTTCACTATAGAATGGTATAAATTAACCAATTTAAAGACATTTCAAACCAATATACGGCTACTGTTAGGGAAAAAAAATTAAATTTCGAATCGTGTTTGTTGTTTTCTACGCATACCTGCCATTTTAAAATAATAAGCAGAATATTATGGAATAAATACACAAAAAATTAAAGGCAAATGACTTTATAGCATCATTACAATGCAAAAATTATAAAAAAACCACATATGATAATTTTAATTATCAGTTTATTCGAAAATATTTCAGTGTACGATGACTTTTGTGGCGTATCTTTTCCCTATCTCTTCGTTTTTTGACAAATTTCAAAAATAAAATCTTTCAATATTTTGAAAAAAAAAAAAAAAAACAAACACTGTTTTATTCAGAATGGCATAGGAATGGTGTGAAAAAAATTGGACTTCATATTCGAATTCAGTTTTGCGTTATTTTGGTTTTACTATAAAATTTCAAGGTGTACGAACACTTTTGGGAGCCACTGTATATTGGTAGAATATTCTCATAATCGAAATTATAGCCAAAAGGAAGTTTTCCAACGAAGAACATGTCTAGGGTGATATTCGGATAATCTCTTCCTGGAAGGAAGTGACGTCATCGATTCACTTCCGACCGCAGAAAACCTCACAATTTCATTCACAGCATTATTATCTACAAGCTTCAAATATGCATTCCAGACATTCAGTGTAACAGAAGAGAAAAATGGCAACTAAATTAATTCTTGGATGCGCTTTCGTCCTTCTTATCATATGCAAATTAGGTAAGATAACTTTAATTAGTTCCCGTATCTAATGAAGAACTGAAAGTTTAGTAATATATGAAAAGGCTCGATCATCCCTAGATATTAAGTTCTGTTTTAAAAAGCACATCTTACCTTTTAATGTATTTAGATTTTTAAAACTATTTTTCTCTCATGCAATGAAATCTCATTTATCTTTGGCAGCTTCTGGATCCTCTGAATTAGTTAATTATATTTTTATTTGCTCAATTTCGAAAGACGGTCTGACCCCCAGTAAGAAACACTGAATCTCTTCAAAATGTACAACAGTTCTTTATTTTTAGATCTAAAACCTTATTAAATTCAAATGAACATGAAACATCGTCAGACCTCGTGGTCGATGTTCATAACCTTCCACCACTGCCTTGTAAATACCAACTGCCACATAAAATTCACTCTGATAACAGTAGATGGTTACACCATATTCATGGATCACAGCAACAGCAGTACTACTCCCTTAAAATTCTTGTCATTAATTAAAATCCAAGCATACGTTTGTATGTTACTGGTGTCGTTACCTTAGTATTTCGTATGATAATCCTGTGCAGAAATATCACTAGAGGTTTTTTTTTTTTTTTTTAACAAAGCATGAAAACACTCCTTGGTGTTTTTTAGAGGAATGAAATTCATTTTTGAGAATGTATTATAAGACAACAGGGAAGACATCAAAAGTAATCAATTCCGTAAAAAAACTCCAACTTTTGAGGGATGAATTGACAGATGGTACTGAAAGAATGTAGGAATAATCTTCTGATTTTTAACATTCAAGCTGTTAAATATATTCTAAATGAAAATGCAGGTGTTTGAAAAGTCCTTGCCACATTTTAAAACTTATAGAAATATGCAGTTCGCTCAGTAATAATTCACAGGTTCAAGAATTTTTTATGACATCGTAAGAAAAAAGAAACATAAGAAAAAAAAAGTAGGGGAATATGGGGCAAAGTGAAATGGTAAAATATTTACCCCGCTTTTAGTGCTACCTATCTTGTAATATTTTAACTATGCAGTAACACATGTAATCTATCTAGTCAACAAAAAGTTACCTGTGAAAATCTAAGAATATGATAATAACAGCGATTTTCCAATTTTGTAACGCCTATTGTAATATTTTGTTGTGAATCAAACATTGTTTTTGTTATTATTGAACGATAAAGTTTTTTTCTCATTTCAAATATTAATTGAAATCTATTAATATTCGATGCAGTATTTATTTGTTTAATATTAAGTTTACTTGTGTTTTAAATAATTTGAATAGTTTGTTATTCAAGTGCATGCGGAGCGAAGTGGATGGGGCAAAGTGAAATGCGTACTGAATCCTTTATCAAATCACTTGCGTATTTATTTATTAATTATTTCATTTCCATTCCTTCATTGCATAATTCCCTTACTTATTCATTCATTCACGTCTTTTCTTTTTCATTCACTATTTTATTCACTCAATTATTTTTTCTCGTATATTAATGAATTGAATTATTTTTTATTTGTTTATTTTTTCCTTTTCTTTTTATTTATTCATTCATGATTTTATTTACTCATTCATTTGACCAAAAATATCTTTAATAATTGAATAAAAATGTTTCATTCGAAAAAAAATTTTTTTTTTCACTTTGCCCCATGAGAAAAAAGAAAGTGAAAAATTTCCACCTTTTTTGGAGGTACCAATGGTAATCCAATTGCTCTTTTGTCCCATTTTCCGCGAAGTTAAATTTTTATTTAAAGAGCAAAGCGTGAAAATACGCTTGACTAAATATCCAAGGCCTCTTGCTGATATTAAATGCGTAAAATACGCTTGTAGAGGGGTTTAAAAAAGCCCAGTTCATACGAAATGCGAATAAGTCATGAATTTGTTCGTGTCAGACGTTATCCGTAACATCCGTGAATATCTAGAATTGTAAAAAAAAAAAAAAAAGAAGAATAAAAATACACATTCCTACATTTTAAAAAGAATTTCGACGACAGTGGACGCCGGTTAATTGAATCAGTTGTCAATTGAATCCACCGTGCCAGAACCGTTAATGAGTCAAATTGCCAGAAACTGAACAAAATCCAGCTTTATTGAATTAGCAAGCTTTACTGAATCTGCCACTTTATGGAATCAAAAGTGTTTAAAACAAACGTGATTCCTATTATCGGCGGCCACTGTACATTATTATGACTAACGCACACCTTGTAGTAAAATTTAACTAACTTCTTGAAATTTGACTTGGAAAAATATCCTTAAAATTTAGTTGTTTTTAGGTCAACAAAATTTCTCCATTCACACGTATCAGCGTAAAACACCTAGAGTCTTTTATGTATCGAAATTTTCTGCCTGCAACAACTCATAAAATTGTACTGAAGTTGCACAATGAGACATATACACTTTTGTCTTTAACCAAATTAAATCCTGATAATTTAAAAAGGTGCATCGTGTTTAGTCTCTATACAAACAGATTTAATGCACATTTGTCGATGTGTATTACGTTTTCTACAACCATATAAAATACCGAGTAATTTCTGAAACGGCACTTTTGGCGTTCAACAATGAAATTTTTGGTGACGAGCTGAGAAGTTTTTGTTTGTCTATGCCGAAACTTGCATTTTAATGTAAAGGAAGGTTGCTGTCAATAAACCGCATAACAGTTTTCGCTTTTTTTTTTAGAAAGGAAATACAACTCAAATTTTACAATAATTATAGGAACAATTTCTCAGTACATTTATCTTTTAATAGTAAAATTAACTTTCATGATAAATATTCACAGTAGAGAATGAAAATTAAAAATAAATATTTTAGCATGAGGTCCATTCATGGCAACCGGTTGCTATGGATGAACCATCGAGATTCCATCGATCGATCATCCTTAAATTAGAAAATCAATGCGTAACTTACAAATATTTATAACAGGCGATCAATAAACACTAAAAATAACTATAAGTTATGGAAAAAGAGATTTATTTTCTATTTTTTTTTATTTTAGGGTTAGAGGAACATAAAAAAAAAAAAAAAAAAAAACAGCACTCACACTACACACAGTTGTAATCACACCTCATTCACCACTTGATATATTCCCAACCTGTGCAACACCGTTCTTAGCTAATATCTTTTGAACTGTTGGGTGTTTTGTTAAATCCATTTTGAAAATGAACGCACGATTGTGCATGCTCTCTAAAATGCCAAAGAACTTATTGACAAGTTTATTACTGAAACCAGAAGCTTAAGTCTCAAACTACCAGAGAATATAGTGCTAACAGACTTTTTGTCTTTATTAAGTCTGTGGGATAAGTTAGTTTTCTCAGCCTCTTGAAAGGCCGATTCCCCCAATTCATCGAAAGTAATTCTAAAAACGTCTTCTATAATTTCAAAATATGGTTCACTAATTTATATTCCTATTTCGGAGGGCGTATCTCCTGAATTTCTAATAAGTGACTAATAAGGTAACAACAAACCGGTTTTTATCTTCCATGCGACTGTTATAAGTTGCTCTCAGGACTTTATATTGTCGGTATAGACTTCGTTAAGGTTCGTGCCACTATTTCTGTAAGTTACTGTAGCACGTTACATGCTCTAATTTGTTCACTGACTATATTTTACTAATTTTTGCATTTTTCTGGAACAGCACAAGTATTTGAAATTGTATTATTATGTTTTAAATTTTTAATCGATTTTATAAGAACATTTGAGTTGAAATTATAATAATAAAAAAAAAAAAAAATCATGAATCACTGAGAAACTTTTTTTCATTATTATAATTTTTATTTTAAACAATTGAGCAATTTTCAAATGTAATTTAGCGGAAGTTACAACAATATTTGCGATTTTTTATGAGTGAAACACTTTGTCTGGTGGTCCGTTCGTGAAAACACAAAGCGGTTCAATGATAGCAACTGCGTCATTTTGAATATTCTTATAGGTGTTACTGCTGTGACGAATCATGACGAACATGAAGAATGGGGAATTGTACTTGAAAAGGCACTCTTTTAACTCAATGTTCACTTTTAATTGATCATTGTCATTCAAAGCATGGAATATCTAAATGAAAATACCAATAATTAGTAAGAGAATGGTAAAAATCTTATCTGACCGATAAAAATATGATTAAGTAATTTTAGCTACCTGACGACTCTACAGTAGATTGTTTTCAGACAAAGGAAGGTACTAAAACTGATTGCTCGTCTGCACAAACTCTAGTACGAGAAATATCTTCGTGGTCTAGTCATGGAACCGGTCCATTGACCGCAATCTTCCCCTATGTATTATGCGTGAAATTTTTAACATGACTAAACAGGAAACTGTACTTAACGATCGAAATGTTTGTTATAACCGTGATTTCGTAATCGGGGTTATGTTAAGGGAGTTACACTGTATCTCTGATCTTAAGACTTCATGACAAATGGTAAGGGGAGAAATGGGGTCTCATGGGGGAAAATAGCAAAGATATGTGTAAAAAAGTTGTCGTTTTTCAGTTTGATGCTTTGTGATTAGAAATCAGAAACTAATAGACTTAAATGTTTTTTTTTTTTTTCATTTGATCTTTTGTATTGAAAATGTAGCTTAGAATTCAGTCATTCTGATTGTTTATAACAAATGTAACAGAATTTTTAGAAAAATAAAACAAATTTTGTTAAGTTAGAAACGATGAATTTGTTGTTCTACGTTTTTATTTTGTGATTTAAAAAAAAAAAAAAAAATAGAAATTAGTCCTTTCAAATGCTATCTGAAATATATTAAGTTGCAGCATCTAATAAAACATAGAACAGTTTTGTAATCGAAAAGAAAGCTGTTTGTTACATTTCATATCCATGCTTTGTAGCCAAAAATTTGTATTAGAATTAGACTGGTTTCAATTTTAACTGAATATCCGATTTCAAGTCCCCCGAATTAACCCGGATAATTAAATTTAACCCGGATAAAAAGTTTGTTATGTATGAGTTTTCCGCATTTTACGTTTTTCATGAGAAGTAAAAAAAATAAAATAAATGAATGTTCTGAAATAAAGCAATAAATTTCCTTTTGTGATTTTTAAAAGTTAATTCACGCTGTTGAAAGTTAATCTATGTGAACAGAAATGTTATTGTTGCATCAGTAGTTGACCTTATAAGACTTCTGTCCGCCAGTGAAGATGAACAAGAAGAACCTAAAGCATAACCCGTCCTTTCTTTCAATATTTCATAAAAGCTTACAAATAGTAAAAGAGTATTTTCTTTCTCATAAAACCTGAAAAAAAAAAAAACTTGCCTAGTCTTTCAGTCCTAGAAGATGCTGCATTTACTTTGAACTCAATGACTAAAAAACAATCTACTATTATGGACTATATATTTTCAATCCAAACGCCCGCGAATTCGCAACTTAATGTGTTGAAATGATCTAAAATGTAGTGTACAAAAATGTTCGTTTCGTAAAATATAGATATCATACCGTTTGAAAGAGTTATCGCAAATAACTTTAGTTTTATTTTAAGTTTGATTTTTGCTTTCTGTGTATTTCCCGTATTTTACGTTTTTCCTACCCAGTCCCTTGACAAACGAAAAATAATGGTTTCACTGCAATTAATTTGAAATAATCTGAAGTTTTCCTTTTAAATTTGGACCTCAAGAAAAATTTCCCTTGTTTCTTATTTATGAAAGTTATTATTTTATTTATTTATTTATTTACTTTTATACATATGCTGGCCGCCTGCGGCGACCAGCTGGTTCGCCTTTGTAAGCCAAGGTTGTGGCTTTCGGCGGCTCCATGAATAAATTTGCCGATGGTACATACATTCGAAACATTCATTTTAATCCAAAGGTTCCCAAACTTTTCCAATTCGCGATACCCTTTGAAGGACTAGAAATTTTTCACAGTGCCCTAATCTATCTCTATTTTACATACATATGGAAACCATGAATGCTGCCTCCTTGCCTCTCCATGTGGAACCCAGGGTATTGCGGTACTCGCTTTGGGAACCCCTGTTTTAATCCATGAAGATTCCATACATACAGTGCTGGCCAAATTATTAGACTAAGACTGTTTTAAAAGCAAATTCTTTATTGATTACGTAACTATAGACACATTAACAAACAGTGAAATAATTATCTAATATTTAGTATGCATTCCCTTGTTCTTGATGAGCATTTTAAGTCTTTTTGGCATACTTTTCACAAGGTTTACACCATTTCTTAACTTTTTAAAAAAGGAAGTAAAAAATTGTTTATACTCACTATAATAGTATATACTCACATACACATAATCCGTAATTACCTAAAACTAACTTTAAATATAACAGAACACACTAATAAAAAGAACTAGTGAACTGTTTAAGCTGATTGAGATTATGTTTCTGGCAGGTAGATAAATAACATAAACATAAATAACATAAACAAAGCAGACAGTGCTGCCACCTGCAAACATTAAATTTTTCTAAAATAACGTAATAATCAGTGTACAGTATGTACTGTACTTTAACAGTAAAATAAATAGTATTTTAGTACAAATAGTGTACAAAAAAACCCCTCTTTATTCTAATAATTTGGCCAGTACTGTAGTAGGTATTCTAAGGTTTTATCTTAAACTAGCCGCCTGCGGCGACCAGCTGGTTCGCCTTCTTACGCCAGTCGCCTTTCTGTGCCAGCAACCACCTACGTCGGCTGTTTGGATAACTTGTCATTTACCTTTTTACTTCAAGTTTGCCGCCTTCGGCAGCTATTCAAATAAATTTGGCAGCAGTATTAATCAATCCATGTCTATCTTTTTTATGTGCCATTCACATTTTTACGCCAAGATTGCCGCCTTCGACGGCTATCTACCTTTACGATTTATCTCTAAATTTTCTTATCGTCTCTATTTATTTTAACCTCCCCGACCATTTCCTAATAAAAACAAAGATCACCAAAAAACCGCTTTTTTTATTTAAGTAGAGCAAAAAAAAAAAAAAAAAGAAAACCTCAAATTCCCCGTAGTGTGCAAAAATTACCGTTTGACAAAGATAAAAAAAATCTCGCTGTTTTTATTGAATTAAATTCGCACAACTATGAAATGTAACGCAATATAGATACAGCAAAAGGTCCAGTTTGGTGGGGGGGGGGATGGAAAAAGAAATAAATGCAATCCCTAAATAAAACAAAAAAAGGAAAGAAAAAAAAAGCAAGCGCTGCCGGAAAAACACGTGTCACACGTCATAAAACGTAGAATTAAGCTATATAGTAAAAAAAAGAAAAATAACACTGCTTGCGATTAAGATTCCATCGCGTAAATCTCGAATCGAAATTCAAGTAGTGACGTCACAGGCATAAAAGAATGAAGAACGCTTTTTTCGACCGATGCGTGAAAAGACACAATGTGTTTAGCATTAAAAAAATTGTAAAAAAAAAAAAACTATTGCATATTTTTAAGAACTTTTTTCCTTCTGAAGGGGGCGAAATGTTTTTACTATTACCAACTTAAATTTTAGAAATGAGGCTTTGATTCTTCTCGCAGGATGATATTAGAAAAAAATAAAACCCAAGAAAAAATGCAAATTAAAGGTTTATTCAAAAATTCATAAAAAATACGAAAATTGCTCAATCTTAAAGTTTTTTCATTCATCAAATTTAAAATTTAATTTTTTACACTATAGTACAAAAAATATTTGTGTGGTGCGATTGGTTCGGGGTCTATGAGGTAAAAAGTACTAAAAAGTGCAAAAAAAAAAAAAAAAAAAACATAAAATATTAAATAACTTTTTTTCTAATTAAAATATCAAAAATTGAAGCCCGAGGTGCACATTTTCGGCAAAAACTGTATCTGTATACCAAATTTCATCTTTCTAGGCCTTACCGTTTTCTCGGGAAGCGCGCCACACACACACACAAACATCTTATTTTATTACTAGTCCGCCTTTTTACGCAATTCGCCTTTTGCGCCAGGGTTGCCACCTTCGGCGGCTGCTTACACAATTTAGCGAGAGTATTAATCAATGTTTTTCTCTATATATCAATATTATCATTCACCTTTTTACGCCAATGTTGATTTTTTCGGCGGTTGCTTAAAAAAAATTGTTGATGGTATTAATCAATCTTTTTCTCTATACATCAATATTATCATTCTTCTTTTTACGCCAAGGTTGATCGGCGGCTGCTTAAATAAATTTTATGTTGAATAAAGTATTTTCTAGATCTACCTCCCGTTATGTCCTTTGGCATATTTTTAAGGGGGGGGGAGGGGAGGCACAAAGGGCATCATACTCTTCATGCAAATTTTGTCGGAAAATAACAAAAAGCATTTTCACTTTTATGTGAAACATTGTTTTTTCAAAGTCATGGTGTGTGTATGTGTGTGGGTTGGGGGAGGTGGGTGTGGGGGGGGGGGCTATTGATCCCCCGTTGAAGTTCCTCTATTTCTTACTGTCCATCTACTGTATCCACCTCTATATTTGTCCACCTTTCGTTCTCTCTATCTATCTATACGATCCATGCATATCTACCTCTGATAGTAATTAACAATCCTTTCTATGTAAAAAAAAACATTTTTTGCCCACTTAATATCATCTCTCTATCTATAAAACATAACCACCAATCCCTACAAAAATCATGCAAAAAACCGCGGGCTTTATTTATTTACTTAAAATTACACGCAAAAAAAAGGCTCTATGTTCCCTGGGTGCTTATTCCAAGCTCGAAATTCACCTTGCGAGATTAGTTCTGATCGCCTCACTAGATGGCGCTATAGGGAAAAAAGCGGTCTCGAAAGGAAATTCTCGCAAGTAGCGATTCCAATCGCCAAAAGAAGGGGAAAAGTGACTTTTCGGGCGCTTATTTGCGGAGCGAAATCTCGACTGCCCTAAAGTAGGTGAGATTGTGCGATTTTTGTGATACAATTTGGGAGTTTGTCTTTCTGAAAGGTATTGGCTCGAGGAAAACGAATTTGGATGTTGCCAAACTTGGAGATGGTGCAGGGGGCAAGGGGGGGATTAAAACTGCACTGAGGGGGGGGGGGGCAAGTGGTTTTCGTTAAATTTTTGTGATACAAAAATGGGAGTTAGTTTTTCTGAAAGGTATTGGCAAGCAGAAAACAAATTACAATGTTACGAACCTTGAACATAGTGAAGGAGAGGGAGGGGGGTTAAAACTGCGCTGGGGGAGGGGGGGGCAAGTTGTTTTCCGTTAAAATTTTGTGACACAAAAATGGGAGTTAGTTTTTCAGAAAGGTATTGGCAAGCAGAAAACAAATTAGAATGTTACGAACCTTGAACATAGTGAAGAGGAGGGAGGAGGGTTAAAACTGCGCTGGGGGGCAAGTGGTTTTCCGTTAAATTTTTGTGACACAAAAACGGGAGTTAGTTTTTCAGAAAGGTATTGGCAAGCAGAAAACAAATTAGAATGTTACAAACCTTGAACATTGTGAAGGGGAGGGAGGAGGGTTAAAACTGCGCTGGGGGCAAGTGGTTTTCCGTTAAATTTTGTGACACAAAAACGGGAGTTAGTTTTTCTGAAAAGTATTGGCAAGCAGAAAACAAATTAGAATGTTAGGAACCTTGAACATAGTGAAAGGGGGGGGGAGGGGAAAAGTGGTTGTCCGTGGAATTTTTGTGATAAAATTACGGCAGTAGTTGGTTTTTCTGATAGGTATTGGCACGAGGAAAACGAATTAAGATGTGGCCAACCCTAAAAATGGTGCAGGGGGCGGGGGGGGGGGTTATAACTGAAAACATAAAATAGGCATATATGCAACATTTTTCGCTTTGCAATAAGTTTTCAAAGCTTAAAATGCTTAATTTAACTAATAACAACATTATAATGCACAAACATCCGAATTAAATTGCAGACACGTGTTAAGAACTTCTTTTTCAATGTAAAATGTTAGTTTGTGAATGAAAATGCATTCGGCTACGGTTGATAACTTCCATTGATTCCACTTTCTTGTAACCAAACCCATCATTTAGGAATTAAGGTAAGGGTGGGGGTGGGGGGGGAATCGGGGGCACTCCAAATTTTCAAGATATAATGCATTTGAAATAATTAAGGGGCTAGGAATTTCCTACTCCCTCTTATTTTTTTGACCGTTCGACGGCCTGCACAAATGCGTCTAGGGCAAATTTTATGTAAAAAGCGTTTATAAATTTTATTTTTCTTTTGTACATTATCCCACTTAAAATTTAGTTTTTCACAAAAGTACTAGTTGTTTCTGAAAATTGTATGAATTTCAAATTTACACAGAATATACAATCCCTTTTTTTTGCGTTTTAGCGGGGGGGGGGTGACATCACAAATTACCGCCCCGGGTGTCACCCATGCTAGGTACGCCACTGACGTAGGTAATTTTTTTTTTCTTTTTGTCTTCTTTTGCTATAAAATCCTCCTCCCCCCTCTTTTCCTAAATTCTTTATTTATTACCTACTGTCAATATTCAATTTCAATTGAATTCAATTTGTAAGATAATTTATTTTCCTTTATTGAAATTTGATATTGATTAACTAATTACAAAACAGTAGAAAGGCTGGTAATTTCTGGGGAGTTGTTTCTAAAATTTGATTTTCCATTTCGCCAACATCAAAATTAGCAATATTATATAAATACTGTATTCGATTATACTGTAAGCATTTGTAAATTGGCTGCTATATAATATGATGCATTTCAAGGAAAAGAGAATGCTTCAAAATGCTCCTTTTTTCTTTTCTTCTTCAATTTAGGATCTTTCCTTTGGGTTGAACTTTAAAGTTCTTTATCAGCTGAAGAGAAATAATGATTGAAAAATTTATTCCTTTTACGAATATTTTTCAATATACATTTACAGAAGCAGAGTATTTATTTGTTTTAAACTGCTCTTGTAACCAAGATTGCTGTTTTGACTTTTTAATCTTGAAAATAAAGATGGAATTGTGTAATCATAGGTACAAGTTGCTTGTTTTGAAAAAAAAAAATCTAGAAAAGTACTGTTTTGAGGATATCTTAAGATTGGGTCTTGGAAAACAATACCTAGAAAAAATGGAATTTGAAAACCGGAATATTGAAGAAGTAATACTTTTTATTTAGCATATGCTTATTTAATTATAATTTTAAAGGAGAAGAGAAAAAAAAAATCTGGAACATGTCTTTGAAACTGAGATTGTTGTTATAATTGCAACTGGAGCGGGGGGAGAGTTGGTTTTCACATTACTAATCCTAATATGGAAGATTATATATTCTGTTATGTCTGCTCCCATCCCCAAAAGCTCAATTAGCACAACAAACCTTTTACATTTTGTAGGGGTGACCCTCCCCCCGAATATCCGGAAGACTCCCCCTCCAAAAGCAAGAGCCCCCCAAATAAAAAAAATACCCCTCAAGCCCCTTTAAAAATTTCAATCAGCGCCATTGAAATTTTTACCCCCCCCCCCCACATTTTAGTGTTTTTTTTATTCAATTTGAATTAGCAGATTTTTTCATCAAGACTTTTGGATGCCTCTAAACCTTTCGCACTCTGCACTTCATTAGACACGGCAACAACATAATATTCAATCCACGATTACGAACTATTTATATTTTTTCATCTGCATTTATGACGGTTAAGATTTTTTTTAGTATCATTATTTTTTTTAAGTTATTATTATTATTTCGACTATAGTTTCTTGGGAAAAATATATTTCATATAAGACATTCTTACTAATATAGATGGTGTTATATAGTAAATCAACAAAATTTACGGATAATTTTTATCAAATTTATGTATTGGCTGTTTTAACCTCTTCGATTTTTGTTTTAGACACTGTAATATTGAAATATGCAAAAAATACGACTTACTTTTTGCCATTCGACTAAGCTTTTTGCACCGGAGCATTCTGCCATTTTTCCTTTGTGTACTATTTTTTAAAATTCTCGGAGAATTAATTTTTAAGAACATCAGGATTTGCTTCAAGAAAATCTAAAATTATTTCGGCGTGATTCTTTGTAACGTAAAACGTATTCTTTGAAGAATAGCCATTAGCGTGCCAGTCGTCAAAGTTCGCGCTTTTCCGTCCAAGAATTAAACAAAACAAAACTAGCTGCACTGAAAGGACATTGGTTGGAAGAAGTCACGTGTACCTCCTGGCCGACCAAACTAATCGAAAAAATTGGCGCCTCTTCGAAAGACAGCTGCGAGCTGTTCAGAATTCAATGTTGCGAGATTTTTTCGATAACATCGATCACGTGACGGGAAATCTCGAAGTCGAAACGTAAGTAGTTTAGAATGACCACCCAGTAGTGTGCAAAAAGCAGCGCTTGCAAAAGATAAAAAAAAATCACCGCTTTTATTGAATCAAAATGCGCAAAAATATTTGACCAAAAATAAATATAGCAAACAGTCCAGAAAAAAAAAGTTGGAAAAATAAAGATATGAAATCTCTGAACGTTAAAAAAAAAAAAAAGTGAAGAGAAAGCAAACGATTTCAGTTAGGTCACGTGATGAGGAAGTGCGGAACTCAGCCGGCAATGCTTACAGGTCGCGTCGTGTTCTGCATTTAAAAAATTGTAAAAAAAAATTTTTTGGGTATTTTTAAAAACTTTTTTCTTCTGAAGGGGGCGAAATGTTTTTACTATTACCAACTAAAATTTTGGAATTAAGGGCTCAATACTTTTTGGAGAATGGGTTTCGAAAAAAACTAAACCCAGAAAAAAATGCGAAATAAAGGTTCTTTCAAAAATTTATAAAAAATACAAAAATTGCTCTATCTTCAAATTTTTTTCATTCATCATATTTAAAATTAAATTTCCTACACTAGTACAAAAAATATTTGCGTGGTGCGATTGGTTCGGGGTCTGTGAGGTAAAAAGTACTAAAAAGTGCAAAAAAAACGCATAAAACATTAAATAACTTTTTTTCTATTAAAAATATCAAAAATCGAAGCCCGAGGTGCACAACTTCAGCAAAAACTGCACCTGTATACCAAATTTCATCTTTCTAGGCCTTACTGTTTTCCCGAGATGCGCGCCACACACACACACACACACACACACACACAAACATCTTATTTTATTATATGTATAGAAGATAGATATGTATATAGATGTATGTATGCTCATCAAACATTTTACTTTCTAAAAGTTTGCTTTTTAGTTCTAAATTACATTATTTACTTATCATAATCTGTACATTAATTTTCAGGTGTTTGCTGTAACATTGATTGGTTACCTTACGACGGCAGCTGCTATCAAGCTTCCCCATTTGAGCTTGATTATACGCTAGCGAGACGCTATTGTCAAATAGCAAATGGAGATTTGGCAGAAGTTGAGAATATTAAAACTTTACAATTTATCAACACTCTGAAAAATTTTGGTAATATGTTCTGACACAATTTGTCGAACCTTTATTGCATTTGGTATTAATCTTTCTGATCCTTCTTTGGTTTTAATTCTTTTAGGTTGGTTTCGTATCAGACCATAGATAACGTGAATATGGTACCTACGTATTATCCCTTTTTTTTTTTTTTTTTTTTTTTTTTTTTGCGAAATGAAAATTGCCGCCAAGTGCACGATATAGACTGCGAGGACTGGAGTCACCTAACTCACTCTATACTGATTTTGGAAAACTTTAGGATGAAGCGTTTTCCAAAATGGTTCTATTTGGAGAGATTTTTTAGCTCAATTTTCATTTGGCGTTAATTTTAGCATAACAAAAATATTCAATTTCTAGTTGAATTCCAAACTATATGTTGCATATTCAAGCACTGGTACAATCTCTAAATTATTATTATTTTTTAAACATTAAATCTTTGTGTGCGTATCTTATAGTACTGAAACAGATATTAAAAACTTAAAACAAAAAAGTTTCAATTTCGAAATTCGCCGCTCCTAAAATTTGCCGCCCTAGGCGGCCGCCTAGATCGCCTACCCCTAGAGCCGGGCCTGTCGACGTATACTACAACGAAGACGTATCTTTGAGGGGAAAAGATATACTTAGGTCACTCTCACCGAAACGGTCATTTTCATGTCCCTGTAATAATTTACGAAGGTTTTATGATTCATACATATTTTTAGGGGCTTTAATACTTTTCAGGATAGAGTGTAACAAGGTCATTAAAAGAAAATTTTTATATTTTGTTCTTAAAATTTAGTAAAATATTATTAATTTTATTTAATATTCTATTTTCTATATTGACATAAAAGGAAAAATATAAGAGTGCGTGTGACTTGGAAAATCGACTTTTTTTGAGCACTTTATTGCGGGACACTAAGCTGAAAATGAATAAGTGATTGTAGATTGAAGCATACATAGCGTGTAACAGTTATTCCAGATTTTTTAAATGAATAAATAACATGCAATAATTTACTTTTAAGCCTTTTATATCCACTCTTAATTCTAGCGACCGATTGACGACGGATCGTTATAACGAACGTCGACTATGTTAATATTGGGAATCTTTTTTAGGAATAAAAATAACTATTTCCTTCTGTCCATGATGCAATGTCAGAACACTATAATTTTGCTGCGCATATTGTTTACATTTACCATTCGTCGTTTTTATTTTCCTTTTTTTTTAGATTTTTCATTAAAAATTAAATATTTTTCCTAACAGTGGTCAGGCAATAACACTTCGTGTAATGATCTTTTTTTTAAAATAGGAACTGATGCCATAATTCATAACCATTTTATTTCAACATCAAAGCTGTAATCATTGTTAGACATTATGTTAGACATTTTATTTTTTATATATGAGCTCAAATTAGCCTGCTTTTTGTACTTCTTCATATTAATTCTCTTAAATTATTAAGAAATTCTTACAACATATTTCATTAAAAAGAACTAACGCATAAATTAGTTAAATAAAACACACTTAAAGTACACTAAAATTCTGAAATATATTATCACAAATGAAATTATAAAATGTACGTTTAATTTCATTGTAAAGTTGCCATTCTTCTGGATAAAGCTGTCTATTTTCCAGTTCATAGACTTGATGGTGATTCTTTAATTTAACACACACAGGTAAAGGATTGATGCAAAGTATCTTTCATTTCCCTTGCCAAGTCTTTAAATTTGGCTACTTTTCTTAAGATTTCAGCAGACTTGACCCCGTATCTCGAAAACGGAGCGACGAGGGCACATAAATTATGAATCAAAAAATTTCTATGCTTTTTCGAATGCTACAGTTTTGAGCTTTCTCTATTATTACATACGTCCCTGGTTAGAATTGATATACTTATATATATTTTAAGTCCTAAAATCCATTTGTATGTCACCCTACAGAAGTGTGTTACATGGCACAAACACACTTAGGGGCGCTGCTGCGTTTCATAGATTAAATATAGTTTGAAATATTAGACAAAAAATAGAATGTAAGTATTTACACATTTCATAAAGTCATAAACCCTTTTAGAATGTTCCCCTCTCCTCCTCTTCCCCATTGAGATGTCATTCAGCGTAAACGTCCCCCCATCCCTTGAAAAATGAAATAAAAATTGAAATATTTGTTAAAAATTTTCAGAATTAAAGTTTTTATATTTTTCATACACTCGAAAATCCATTTTGGATGTCGTGCCCCATGGTGACGTTGCTGCGCATTGATCTACCGTTGCGTTAAATTTGTTGTTTCATTTTTAACGTTAAACAGTGGCAGATTTACCAATATGGGAGCTTGTCACAATACATTTTTGGTGGCCCCTTTTTTTTCTATCATGGAACAGGCATATAACTCCTTCGGGGCCGTCATGGTCCTAGGGGCCCGTCGCAGTCGTGACTTTTGCGATAGGGTAAATCCGCCTCTGACGTTAAATATAAGGCCCCTATAGTGGGAAGCCGACGCATCGGCCATTTTGGAGCAAACTTGATCCAGTGCACTAACGTAACGTCTCCTCTCTTCGCTGAAAAAAAAAAAGACAATAAGCTTTCTTAAAATAGTTTGAACAAAATTTCAATCATTATTTTTTCCGCTAATTTTGCAATCAACTATAATAAATTTTAAGTAAACTTGTTGTTCTATCACTAGATGGCAGCACGAGTTTTTGTCGCGGAAATGAACTGAAATTATGGCCTCGTCTTTGCAGCGATAGCATTACTGCTGATGTTTACATTTCGTTAGCATATGTTAAATTGAGTCAAATGAGTAGTTGTTCGGCTGTTTTTTGTGCAAACAGCTCCAAAAAAGGATTTCAGCACTTCAGGTTCTAGATGCAGAAAGAAAAAAGAAATAGATAATTAATAGCAGACGAAGTAGTGGCAGCCTGGAAATGGAGCTCGCTTGTGTGATGTTAAGATCGATTTATTTCTCATAACTTTACTATCATTACCTAGTTAATTATGTTGTGCCAATGTTTATTATTGATGCAGATGGCCAAAAAACGTACTGGCTGAAGGAAGATAGCAGAGTCACAAGAGTGGCCGCACATGAATGTGACGAAGATGATGACACAAGGTGTCCAACTGCAATCCCTCCAAATCCTTGTCCCTATGCAAGAATGCTAGTAAGTAGTGCAAGAATGCTAGTAAGTAGTTCCTCCCTCACTTGAACACTTTATTTTCTGCAACAGAAAAGTGGGGGGGGGGCAAAAAAAAAAAAAAAAAAAAAAGACAACTGGGCCATAGGATTTTTAGCGGTTACAAAAAAAAAAAAAAAGAGACAGAGAAAGTACACAATTTTGCCAGGGCTGGTTTTTAGGGCAGATGAGTGGTAATTCATGTGAATCTATCAACTTAACTCACGTTTTTCTTAGGGTTTTTGATGAATTTTGTACACAATAACTTTCCCTGAAGAAATACTTAGACATGAATTGGACTTACATTGTTTACCCCTAAGTATTTTGACATGTCACAAACACTATGAACCATACCCCCCCCCCCCCCCGCGAATTGTCGCCACTGATGCAAATTAAAAAGATCGTTTTTCGTGATTTTTCTAATATTTTAGAGGGGTATGCCCCCAAGTCCTCCTTTTGCGATCGGTGTCCATGATCTTGAATTTTGAACCTCTCTTGCCCGCAAAAACTATGTTAACAGTTAATATAAAGCTCCTTTAACCTCCAAGAAATTAACTACTCTGAAACTAAGGGAAATTTAAAAAAAACTGGGGGGGGGGGGGCTTTAAAAAATGGTACGTATAAGGGGGAAACGGAGGTCATATTCGGATTCAGGGGGTCATTTTACATAAGAATCAGAAATGTCAGAAGCATTTTTTTTTTTTTTTTTTTTTTTTGCCGCAGTGTTATAGAAAGCTGATGTCAAAAGATTGCAGCACAATTTAAGAAACTGCGAATTTACGAATTTACGCATGACTTGTGGCAGCGAAAAAAAGTTTAAAAAAAAAAGATCTGAACTGGAAGTACAGTCGGATCCCGACTTATGCGAGGGATGCGTTTCAAGATCCCTCACGTAAGTCGGAATTTCACGTTGTGGAACAACGTATGTTTAGAAATTTTTTATAAGCATACACAATTATTTCAGACATGTGTTAACACCCCTCAAATTGTTTCAAACCATTTGTTAGCTATATATTACCGTATCTTTTATAAAGAACTACCTTTTTACTGTATTTTAGAAAAAACGTTACTATTTAACATGATTATACTCTGTTATGAAGCACAAAATAAATGATCAATAAAATACATGAACTTTAACAGTAGGATATTTACAGAAAGAACATTACTGCATTATAATAGCACTGAACAGATATCGTAATTTTAAATATAATTTTCAAATTTATGAAGTTTATTCAGTGTGGGAACACCACTATTTCTGGCTTGGCTTCCATTTTCATGATGTTTGTTTATTTTGCTCAGACACTACTCGGCGAGCTTCATTATTAAAACTAAGTTCTGAACTTTTGCGGACTTCCTTTTTTTGAACTTTAATTGTACGTATCGAAGATTAACTCATACCTAATTGTCGTGCTACCTTCGAGGCACTTTATAATTGTTTAAGCATCGAGAATCTTTACCTTTTTTTGCATTGTCAGAAACTTTCTGTTTTTCTTACCACTTTTGCTAACTTGAGATGGAAGTCCTTGTTTGGGAACCATTCTGTTTTATCAACGTTCATAAGAATTGAAAAAAAAAAAACCGTTCAGAATCGGAGCGGTAATTTGTATAAACTAAAGCAAAGTGTTGTTTGTTTAGACTAATACAATGTGTAAACTTCCGCTGTCAGTGATGCTAAAGGGATAAAAGTCTGTTTACAAGACCAATATTTAGATTCAACGAAGCCCATTCTAATACTTCGCTACTCCTTTCCAAAAAAATTCATGTTGTAAGCAAGTAATTTGCGTCGGCAATAAAAAATTCATTATTTATGAAAAACTCACGTTATAGCCATTTCGCGCAAGTCGGATTGCGTTGTAGCGGGATCCAACTGTGCTGTGTTTTCAGCAAGTAATCGCTGAAAGTTAACAAATTTGGACTTTTGAAACTGAAAAAAATTAGAGGAAAAATCTTTTTTAAATTTTTTTCATAAACATTTAAGGAGAAAAGTTCCGGTTTTCGGGTCTTACGGATTTCAGAATCCCGAATTTGGGGTCTGATACTGTACTACGATTACAAGCTGGGCCTCTTCACGGGCCGGGCTCCTACATTCCGACTGGGCTGACATGACCTCTCGTCAGGGGCGCGAACAGAAATTTTGGGGCCCATCACAAATTACTTTTATTTTGGCTCTTTCCATATTGTTTACCCCTACGCCGCTACGTCTGTTTCACCCCTAATTTTAAAATGTTTTCTCGTTGTTTATAATTTATTTTCCTAATGAAAATATAAAATTTAGTCATCAATGTGCTTAAGTCAGACGCAGAAAAAACAAGAACGTGCCGTGAGAGAAAACGTGCGGGTGACAGTTCAGAATGAAAAAAAAGAAAAGATAAAAGTTTCATTTCTATCGATTTATCTTTACGACACACAATTTTTTTTTTCATTATGTCCAACTCTACCATGTTATCAATTTGTAAAAGGCTACCTTTTATGTCGACTGCAGAACGTTAAAATTCAAATTTATGCTAGGGGCGGGATGGTGGATGTTTTTTTTTTTAATCTGAAAGATCTCGTGAAGGATTCCTCATTCCCATTTATTTCCATTCTTGAATAGGTGCACCCCGAGTAAAAAACAGTTTCCCAGCATTAAACGGCTATTTTCCGATATACCAGAATCGATTTTAATTAGATTTTCTCTGTCTCTCGAATGACTTCGTCATCAAAATACTTCCACCTTCTTTTCAACGGTTAAAACAATTATGTCATTAAAAAAAACCTATTTTATTTGAGAAAAAAACTATTAGTTGCTATGTAAGTGATTTTAAATTCCTTTTCTTTAACTATACCGAAATTATTTCCTAAATTTTAATGTTTGTGCAACTACGCACTTTTTTTAAATTATGTAATAGTACAACGTTAAAATGTAAAACGTAATGCTAAACTACAGCAAAACTCCAAACCATTGTAAATTTTTTTAATTAACTGTGTGAAAAACAATTCCTATACCGAAAGAAAATTTCCTTCACATGAATTGATTTAATTTTATGCAATATCTTATACTGGAATTGAAGTCTTTATTCCGCTAGAAACAAATCATTTTATTTTTCAATCTCTGCTGAACAAAGCTAAAAAAAAACAACAACTAATAATAACAATAGCAATTCAGTCAAACCTGTTTATGCGCGGTAGAAAGGCAACGAATAAAAAATTGTTCAAAACTTCACGAGCAGCTGTATAAAATAGTTTTTGCGACAAAAACTACTGCTAAATAACAAAAAAAAAAAAAAAAAAAAAAAAAACGCACAGAAAAAGACCACAAAAGAAAGGTTTGAGTGCAATTCAATAATCATGTGTGTGAAAAATTTTCTGTATTAAGAACGTGATTTTGCTAAAATATTTTGTCACAGTAATACTTCCAATAAAATCACGAGGGCCCGACGCGGAAAGAGAATCAGTAGTGTTCCCATAGGGTATAACTTCATATACGCCGTTTTTTCAAACATTTTTTAAGACGCATAGTGTATACCCTCAAGCTTCAAAAAATTTCATATTATGTATATGATCGCAGACACATATTATGCATAACTGATTACTGGGAGTATACCCTCAGAAAAATTGATGAGAACATCACTAGGAATAATTAATTTGTGACATATCCGTGTAACAATCATTTTGCTACACAGATGGTGATTTTATTTTATTCATTTACATAACCAGAAAATCGCCTGTCAAGATATGACAGGTGAAAATTGCTTCTACATTTGAACGAAGCAATTACCTGTTTTTACCTGTTTGGTGATATTTTGATAGTTGAAATTTTAACCCTAAGTCCAGTGGATTAACCCTAAACTCCAGTACATAGTGTTCATTTTTGAGCGTCTTTTCGTTTCTTTATTCCCCTGAAATGACAGTCTTACCTGTAAAACAGTAAAGTTACCGGATCCAGTTCCGCTTTGTCACATTAAAGCCTTTCCCTGCATGTTAAGCATTACCAAAACATATTATCAAATTATCATGCCGTGGGGCGAGTTTCATTGTTGATGACGTCAGCGTTACTCGATCATTGGCTATTATGAAGAATACTCATTCATTTATTTTGTAAATCTCAGTTTTATTAATCAGTGCTGCTTATCAATGCTTTATGGAAGACGTAATTACTAATTCAGGGGGAAAAAACGATACAGATGTACTAAAACAAATATCGATCACTGTATCACCTTCAATATTTATTTCGTAATCAGATAGTTTTATTTTTTATGGCACTAAATTGCTGCAATTTGTTTTCAAAATCCCAAATGAAAAACAATTTTCCTATCCGCTGTTGTTGAGATCTTGAAATTCTAGCATTTGACTCATATGACTCTTAGTCAATTAAACTAAATTCAATGTGATCAACTTCCGGCTTACTTAACATTGTTGATTGTTCTTCCGTTCTGCTTTACTTTATGTTAATGTATTTTTCCCTTTCATTTTAGAGCATTGAAAGTGGAGAACCTGATGATAAGAGGTCCTTCGTCTGTGAGACTGCCGATAGAAAAACACAACTGCAATGCCCTGGAGTAAAATATTTTGCAAAGTTAAAATAATTATCAGTATTCACATACACACATACATGAGAAATTTGACATTTGCTTGCTAGATATATTCTATATGAGTGCATTTTGAGCTATCAAGATTGCTTATTGATCTCACTTTGATGCCAGACGCATATAAACATCCTTTACTTAGCTAAAGACCATGTGAGAAATTTTGGGGCACAGAAATGCCCCAAAATTTCTGTGCACGCCCCTGAACAAATGAGATATGTTTCTTTTACATTGAAACCTGTACCTTCAAAATCTACAATTTATTTAACATTAATATATTAATAGAGCAAAAATATTAACTAATTCATAAGCAAGTTACAAGTGGTTGACTTTAGATGTCCCGCACGTGATGCATGCAAATAAATTAAATTTTAATTTAAAAAATTGTTTAATGAAAATAAAACTGTGTCTTTGGACAGTTTCTTTGGATAAAGGAGTATCTTTGCTTCAAATGTAAAAATTAAAAAAAATTGATCACCCCTGTTTAGTTAAAATATTAAGAGATATGACAAAATGTTAGTGAATTTTAAGCAGGGGTGCCCATCCCCCCAAGTTCAATGGCGCACATTCTCCCCTTTCAAATTTTTCTCAATATTCTTTCCCTTTTTTATTTTTTAAATCTTTTTTAAAAATTTTTTAAATATTTTTATTTATTTATTTTTTTAAATGTTTTTTAGTTTTTTATTTACTTATTTATTTGTTTTTAATTATTATTTCATTCGAAAAGTTCAGTGCTACGCTAATAACATACACACACAAAACTAAATAAATAAATGAAATAAAATGTAAACAAAATAAAATAAAATAAATAATTTAAATTTAAAATTAAATAATAAATAAATGAAAAGAAATATATTTTTAAAAATTTAAAAGTCCCCCCCCCCAAAAAAAAAACAAATTGATGGCGCAACTTGCGCCATGATCCCCTTCTGTGGGCACCCTGATTTTAAGCGTCTTTTCTTCCCTCTCGTGACGGTGGAATAGCCCAATGACGTTTAAATCTCTAGTATTTTTCTTTTTTCATGAATTTTCTCCATCAGTGCAAGACTTTATGAACTTGTATGTCACTCTTTTATTAGGGCTGGAGTTTGTATGACTCTACTTGCTACAAGCCGATGTCGATTCAAGTCCCTTATGCTGATGCTGTTCAGAAATGTATTCTGCTGAAAGGACAATTAGCTGTGTTTGATACGGAGTACGTATAAACTCAATTATATTATTGATTTTTGATTAGAGATGGGTATTGTCGTTCTTTTTAATGATTCGTTCGTCAGAAGATCGTGCATCGTGCACATTTTTACCCGTTTACTGAACTCGATCATTTGAACGACTTCGTTCATAAAAAATATTTGCCTCTCTGCAAGAGTTACTATCGTACATTCGTCCGGATTTATAAACCCGCAGACCCCAGGAAGGGGGGGGGGAGACATGGCTTAAAAACCAAATATATATATATATATATATATATATATATATATATATATACAGGGGTGGACTGGTCAGGTCGGCTAGTCGGGGATCCCCGACTGGGCCAACCGCCGAGTGGACCACTTTATTCAATTTTTCTATTGAACTTAATACATTTAACTCACACCTAACATTTTTCAAAGTGTCATAACAGAAAAAAAAAGCAATTTGTTCACTCTATGTGAAAAAAACGTTTGGTAACAGGTTTATTTTTCTTCCTTTCTTATCAACTTTCTCTCTAGTGTTTAGAGCTTTGGGGGCCATGGTTCCCATATTGAGGAAACGGGAGGGGGTCAGAGAAATTGGTGTCCGACGCGGCCTGAAAAAGGACCCGGAACGAAAAAAGAGCGTTAAAACTTATACTAGTACGTCTATTAACAAAAATCGACCTGCACCAATAGATAAAGCGGCCCCGGCCCTGCTATAAATGCGTCGGCCACGCTTTTTGGGGTTGATACATGAACAGAGGCATGCGCAAGGTAGGGTTGGGGGAGAAGGGACACTTGTTGACCCGGTTACGAGGCTGAAGGGGGCCCGAGACATTTTAAATGAGGGGTGAAATATATGTAAGGACGTAGGGGTAGACAAGATGGAAGGGGGGGGGGGTGTAAAAGTCATTTGTGACGGCCCTCAAAATTTCTGTACACGCTCCTGGTATTCAATGGTTGTGACAGATTCTACTAAATGCTGTCAGTTGGCAAGAGATTTCATTGGCCTATTGTAAATTATGGCTATACCAGTATTTTCATCTCAGACTCGCATACGGGAAAGCAAGTCAGGACTACGATAAACTGAATCTGAAACAGGACAAAATTTCGACTTAGCGGGAGAGCTCCTGAATATAGACGGATTAAAGTTAATTTAAACATTCAGACATACTATTCTAATTAGATTCTTGTGGATAAGTGATTGAAACAAGGGAGGAACGCTTCAAGGACAGGGGTCATAGGTTAGCTTAAAAGCGGAAGGGCACGGTGCCCTTCTAAAAAAATCTTGCGGAAACACTAGGGGAAACATTTCTCCTTTCCTTTTAATGTTTCCAAACATATTATAAGATTATATTTTTAAAATTTCAATGTCGGAAAATTTCGAAGGAGAGTCGCCGGATTCCCAATAGTAACTAAATAGTTTAAAATTGGGACGAGTATACTTCAGTTTTTAAATTCTTCCAAATGAGATCACTGACCCTTCTATTCTCTCAAACGTGACCAAAGATATTTTTCCGTTTTTTAATAGTTCAAACTCAAACCGTTTTCAAGAGCACCCAATGCTGTTCCGTTAATTTTACCAACGGTAGCCTAAAATTGCATTTCTAAAACTTCCCATTTCGGAGAATTTCCTCGTCTCCTTGTTTTTGAGATATGGGGTTTTAAAGTCTGCCGAAATCACAAGAAAAGTCGTCAAATTTAAGGATTTGGCAAGAAATTGAAAACACCGCGTGATTTCATTGTCTGCATCTTGCAAGGCATCTCATTTCCATTTTGGATCATCTGCAATACGTGTGAAAGATGTTTTGCATTAATGCTTTACTTGAGAGTGTTAACTTAAAGAATCACCATCAAGCCTATGAAGTGGAAAATAGAAAGTTTTATTCAGAGTAACGACAACTTTACAACGAAATTAAACCTAAATTTTAAAATCCCTTTCGTGATAACAATACATTTCAGAATATTACTGTATTTTAAGTGTGTTGAGTGTTAACTCATTAATGAAATGTGTGAGTAAGTAGAAAAGACAAGATAATTTGAGCTCAATAAATATATATATATTAAAATGGATAGTCTCTGATGTTGAAATAAAATGGTCATGGCTTATATTATCAGTTCTTTTTAAAAAAAAATGTTATAAATACATGAATTTTTACTGTCTGACAAATGTGAGGAATTTTTTTTTAATTTAAAACGGAAAGAAAAATCAAATTCTTAAGGGAAAACAACGGATAGTAAGAAGTAAATAATTTTTCGATAATTTTGAAGTGTATTATCCGCTTTAAAATAATTGATATCGGAAAGTACATCATGGATAGAGGGAAATAGATATTTTTATTCTTAAAAACTATTAATATAGTCGACGTTCACTATAACAATCCCTGTCGTTCGATCAAAACCAGTCACTACAGCTAAAAGAGGCTACATGTATGCTTATTGTGGCTACATGTATAATGCACAACATATTGCATACTATTTATTCATTTTTAAAAATAATGGAACAACTTTTACAAGTTTTGCTTTAACCGAACTATAATTACTTATTCATTTCCAGATTAGTGCACAACAATACTCGGGCATGATACACTATGCTTGGTACAAGTCTGGATTGTTACAAACTCGGCCACCCCCATCTGAAACGCGCTTTGCAGTTTTGCTTTTTGAATGAGTTTAACCCCTGCAATATCTGTACAAGACTTAAATTGATGAAATGATCCTGGTGCAAAATTTTCTACCCTTTAAGCATTATTTTATTCAGTATCATATTTTTCAGAGTCAGTAGCATATTTTTTTTCCCTTTCGACAGACTTCATTTTTATTTTCTTTTTCTCTTATTTGTATTTCATTAATCTGGTGTTTACAATTTCTCATAAAGAAGTTTTTTTTCTAAATTCATATTGCCTAAAGTAACAAATTAGTTTCGCACAAAACCTAAAAGGAATACTCATAATTAATATTTATAAGAACAATAATAAGATATTACTTAAAATATATTATATCAATAATAGTGTAATTAACACTCAAAGTACTAAAGTAAAATCTACTTAAAATCCACTAAAATGCTAAATATACTTCCATCTGGTTCATCTCCTCAAAATTTTACTGGGGAAAGGGTTAATTCTTCCATAGAAAGTTAAAGTGCAGTATCAGCAGAAATGAATTTTTGAGATATTTGAAGAACCGCGTTTCGGACTCCAGAAAGAGAAACGTTAGAATATAACGTTCTTTTCGTGCTTAATTTTCGGCGAAAACCAAATAAGCAAGCTTGTACCCTGAAGCTAACATTACGCTTTACCTTCCCACGGCAAATGCTTATTATACCGAAAAGCAACATAAACATACATTGTAAAAAAGCAGTCGAAAACTTTGTACTATGGAATGAATAAAAATGACAACAACGTGTATAAAGTACAAATAAAGTAGTATAAAAGAGTTAAAAACTCAGCAAACAGCTGTTTCGGGGCTGTCACATGCAAGCCCCTTCAGTAGTGCATAAAAGAAGAATTAAAAGTCCGCACAATGTGAACCGAACAATAAAAATGATGAAGGGGCACTGCTGAAGGGGCTTGCATGTGACAGCTCCGAAACAGCTGTTTGCTGAGTTTTTAACTCTTTTATACTACTTTATTTGTACTTTATACACGTTGTTGTCATTTTTATTCATAAACATACATGTTGCTATAAAAAAAAATGTTTGGTGAAACTCACCTTAGGATTTAGGGGATTCGCATTGAGAGAGGGGGAAAAAATTGGTTTAAAAATCAATTTCATAACATTTTGATTGTTTTTATAATTACAAAAAAAAATAATAATAAAATATTTCGGGTGACGGCGTTCCCCTGCGTCCCCCTCCCCTATCATACTACACTTTTGCAAGAACATGTAGCTACATTTTCTTTAAACACCCTGAGGGTCAACTGCAACCCCAAGGCCCCATTAAGGGCCTGCTTTCATCATCAATAATAAGATAGAACTTAAGTTTAATCTTGTTTTAAAGTTGTCGTTTCTCTGGAAAAATGTTCCACTTGATAAGCTTGATAGTGGTTCTAAACTTTAACACACACACGTAAAGCAGGGGTGCCCATTTCCTCCCAGAGTGATAGTGCTACCCCCTCCCCCAAATACCCGGAAAGGCCTCCCCCCAGACGAGAGAAGAATACCTCTAAAAACAACCCCCTAAATATTTTAATGGTGCAATCTGTACCACGACTCCCCCCCCCCCCGATAGTTACCCCTGAGTAAAGAACTTACTTAAAACATCTTTCACGCACTCTGCCCAAAAGTGACCAAAAATGGCAGTGAAATGTCTTGTCAGATGCAGATGTTGAATTCGCGCCGTACATTCCATTTCCAAACGAAACTCGTTAAATTCGGCAACTTTACTTAAAATTTCGGCAGACTTTAAGACCTCATATTTTGATAACGGGACCAAGAGGACAAGTAATTTTTGTGCCACAAACATATTTTTCGATGCTCTTCCAAATGCTACCAGTTTGGATTTTTTTTTAAATTTCCTTGATCATATGATTTCCTACTTAGGCCTATATAGATCAACCAATTTCGAAAAAATTCCGGGGGGGGGGGTTTACCTGATTCCTAATCTCTTTTCTCGTGCCCTTCCTATGTTATTCTCAGTATAGAAGCCTGAAGATGTGCCTTTTCAGGCTTATAACCATAAGCATCCTTCTTTCAAGGTACATAAAATGTGTGTCAGTGTTAGCTTTATTTTACGTTTCAAAATTTTTCTTTTTCTTCTTTTTTTTTAGAACTTTAAAACTTGATTTAGAAACTTAAAGGAAAAATGGAACTAGAGGTAGTTTAATGTCTTCGCTCGACTCGAAAGAATCGAGGTCCGGTACTGTTTAATTTAACATTTTTAATATACGGAGGTGGGCCAAAATATTCTTTTGCCGACTGGGCCAAAGTCAGCCAGTCCGCCGCTGTATATATATATATATATATATATATATATATATATATATATATATATATATATTAATTTGAATTTTTGGCATCTTGAATTCAAATTATGTTTTTCGCAATCACGAGCGTGTGTGTGTATGAATGCGCGTGTGTGTTTTGTAAGCGCATGTATGTGGGTGCGTGTATATGTGTGTGCGTGTTGTGTATGCAGTGCTGTGTGTGTACGCGCGCGTGTGTGTGTAGGCGTTCGTGTCGTGTGTGTGTATGTAGGCATATGTGTTTGTGTCTGTGTACAGGCATGAGTGTGTGAGTGTGTATAGGAGTGTGTGTTTATGTCTGTGCGCACACATGAGTGTGTAGGCGTGTGTGTGTAGGATATGGACGCAACCTGGAGACGGTTTTTGTAAGAGGAGCAGCATCGTGAGGCCGGTCGACGTGACGGTGGTGCTGGCAGAGGGTGCTGGTGGGAAAATAAAATCAGCGTAACATCAAAAACAGTCAAGGTGAGAACAATAAGCAATCGTGATTGCTCAAAGATACAGATAAGTTTTTGAAAACTATACTCACGTCTTGAGTTGAAAATATTTTTGTAATGTTTTGGCTAAAATGCGGAAAAATTTAAACACTTAAGCGGGGGGGGGGGGGGGGGGGGAGCGATGTAAAGTTATGGAAGACTTGCATAAACAACTTTTAAATCAAATGAGTTTCCAAAAATCAGGATAAAATTTAAAACACACACACAGCTAGCCAGAAGCGTTTAAACTAGTAAGCAGCAATAATAAATAATAAATAAATAAAATGTTTAAACAAATGAATTCAAAATTTTTGTAGAAACATTGAAGTAGTTAAACTCTTACAACAATCACTCGTTAAAAAAGAGTTCGTATAGTTGGCTCTCTGTTTAACGACGCTCTATTTAACGATTTTCTCTATTTAAAGACGATTTTTGCGGTCCCGGATGCTCCACTAGTTTTAGAAGCATTCTCTTTAAGGACGCATTCTACTCAAGGACGATTTTTTTTTGTGGTCCCTTGAAAGTTGTTAAACAGAGAGCCAACTGTTTTTTTTGGGGGGGGGGCGAGGAGGGGAGAGAGCAATTCTGTGAGCGGTTAAGGGCCCTGCTGATTTTTTGCAGGGTGCCCAAATTTTATAGATCCGGGTCAGATTGAAAATGATTCATTATATCAGTAGTATTTTTTTAAGGAAAAACAACTAAAATTAGTTAGCAGTAAGGAAATATACCGATGAAATTTTTTTCAAAAAGTATTTTATTTAGGTTTAGATGTACAACGAAGCAAATTTTAGTTCGTTTTTTTTAGACATTTCTCATTGATCAAGTGATTAGATATCTGTTTTCCATTTTAAAAGGTTGTGGTTTTAAAGAAAATACTAAGGCAACTATCTAAAAACATGAATTAACTTTATTTGGATTCTACACACGAAAGGGCTTCCAAATTGCCCTTGCTATTCGATGTGCCACGAGACGACCAACATCAACAAAAATCAAGCTATCGAATGCCACGAATCCACCATACATTAACAGAAAGACAGCTAACTAAATTAAACCGAGAGGTGGGAAATTTGCATATCGAACAGCGCCCTCTTGCGCACAGGTATACTTGAGGATTTTTACGGAGATTTTCCACAGGTTTCATTCCAGATTGGTACAATTCTGATTTAAATAAGTAAATTCATTAAATTAAAAAAATAATAATAATCGCCGAATCCCGTCTTCTAGAGTTTTTCAAAGCTACAAAGAAAAACTAATTCTAAAAAGAAATATCAACTCAAAGTGTAGTATAGTCACAGGTGAAAACAACAAAAAAAAAAAAAAAAAAAAAAATTGGTTTTGAATGTGTTAAAAATGAAAGTAATATAAAAAAGAAGCAAATTTGAATTTTTGGTATCTTGAATTTAAATCATGTTTTTTGCAATCACGTGCGCGTGTGTATGTAGGTGTGTGTGTATGTAGGCGCTTGTGTGTAGGCGTGTGTGTGTGTGTGTCCGCGTGTGTTTAAGCGTTCATGTGTGTAGGCGTGCGTGTGTGCGTGTAATACATTAAATATGCCGTGGTCATAAAGTCCTCCAAGTGAATCAATGCCTCTGGAGGTGCTGAATCAAGAATTATTCGGCTTCTGGTTTGGTTCTAAATTTTGAAATGTTGATGTATGGTGCTTCCATCTATCGTGTGGTGTCTGATCTAATTCAGAACTCCACCTAAATGGTGCTCGTTAAAACGGAAACCGTCCCTCTCTGCCTTACATAGACTAGCACTTGCTACTCGGGCTCGGTTTTCCGACTGTTATTAGTAACAACAACGTAAGTGTGTATTGTAAGTCATCAAGTTATCTCAAGGAACATGCAGTAGAGCTTTTCTTGCCACCCTCACCTTTACACTATACCTATAAATCTAAAACAGAGTTGTATAACCTTTATTTTATGAATGTCAGAAGGTTGAGAGGTTTTTCGCCTTCAGCTGTACACTGTAAAAAAAATCTGTAAAATTTACGGAAAAAAACTGTCAGCCAGGACGCCAGTTTTCTTCCGTTTATTTTACAGAAATCTTCCGTATTTTTATTATTTATTCAAGCTGATTTATTATTTTATGAAGATTAAAAAATGAAACTATACTTTCATAAATACATTTCAATATTTACTATACTACTACGAAATACATGTATACAAAGGTAAATTTCCGAATATGCCTCTGTAACAGATGACAAAAAAAAATAATAATAAAATATAGATTAGGATGCAATGAAATGGAAGTTGCAAACGATTTAAGATTTACTCGCTTTAAATAAATATAAGATCAAAAAACTCGAGCACGAGAACCAAAATCCAAACAGGTGGGCGAAATTTCGAAGAAAAACAAAGTACGCGGTGAGGCGATGGTAACAGTTAACGCTTATAACCGGTTACAGATTCAAAAAACAGAGAAATCCTGTATTTTATTACGAACAGTTTTTTTCTGTAAAAAATACGGATAACTTTTTCAAAATTTACAGTTTTTTTTTACAGTGTATTACGGCAATTCCAGACTGACGAGCCCGAACAAAGGCGAAACTGTAGTCTCTGGATGCTGCAACGAGCTGTTCAGTGTTTGCCTGCGAGTGCGAAATATACATTTTTTTAAAATAATAATACAGTAGTTATGACAGAATACATATGCACAGAACTTAATGCCATTAGTTTATGTACGTATGTGATCTATCGTTTTAGAGATAAACAGAAGAATGCGATGGCATTGGTTCTTGGACGAAATCAAACATTTTATGTAGATGCAAAAATGGCTGACACGAAAGTGATGACATGGTCCAACGGAGTTCAATTTACGCCGTACTCTGGAGCCCTTCGCGATGCACCTGAAGGGGAGAATAGTACGTATTCTACTGTCAAGAATTGCCATTGCAGGAATAAATATTGTAATTTATTTCATGAACTTTTAAAACTTTAATTAGAAAATTTAAAAATTAAGCTTTTGGGTGAAAAGTTCCTTACGATTATTTTTGGGGCATTTTCTATTGCAAAAATTCTGTTCCTGCTTTTTTTAGCAATTAAAATTTTCTTATTTATTTCAGTTTGCCCTCCCCACCCCTCCCAGACCAAAGTCCTTGTTTTTTTGCCCAATTGCTAATCCTATATATATATATATATATATATATATATATATATATATATATATATATATATATATATATATATATATATATATATATATATATATATATATATATACTGCTTGACAATTGCTAAGGAACAAGTGATTTATGCAAATTTGTGTCTCAACCAGTTGGCCAATGGAAATAAATTAAGTTCAGGTGGCGTGGTAGACCAAGACTCGTTATCTGTATAAAAGACAGTGCATACACACTCAAGATTTGTATAAAAATTCACGCTGTTTGGGTTTTAACAAAAATAGTGCTGGATGTTAAAAAAGGTTTTTCTCTGAAAT
The DNA here is from genome assembly GCF_026930045.1 of Uloborus diversus. Lineage (NCBI taxonomy): Eukaryota > Metazoa > Arthropoda > Arachnida > Araneae > Uloboridae > Uloborus > Uloborus diversus. The sequence continues at coordinate 128,514,581 of NC_072732.1, forward strand.
TATGTTTGGTTCTTGAAATATTTAAGAGTAAAATGTCAGCAAGACATCATTTGAGTACCTACGATCGTGGACGAGCGATTGGACGACTGGAAGCAGGTCAAAGTGTCACCACTGTGGCTGCTGCAGTAGGTGTACCAAAAAGTGCCATTTCCCGATTAAAGAAGGCCGCTGAAAGTGGAAATATTTTGCTAAAGCATGCCGGGGTTCGTAGTAGGAACAGCAGCACACTTTCAGAGAATCGCTATGTAGCCCTCGTGGCAAAAAGGAACAGAAATTTGACTCCTGGACAGATAGCTGCAAATCTTACAACCGCTACCGGTACACATGTTTCTGCAAGAACCATCTCATGGCGAGTAAATAATGTTGGTTTGTATGCACGAAAGCCCGTACGTTGCATCCAAGTTCAACCAAGCCATCGTCGAGAGAGATTACGCTGGTGTAAAAAACATGTTGGTCGGGATCGTCAAAATTGGTCAAGAGTGATGTTCTCTGACGAATCTCGTTTCAATGTGACAATTAATTCTGGTCACTAACTACTGTGGAGAGAGCGTGGAACACGTAATGCACAAAAATTTGTTTGTGAACGTGATCAGTACGGCCCAGACGTGATGGTGTGGGCAGGCATCATGCACACTGGCAGAACACCGCTTCACGTTTTTGAACAAGAAAGCGTTACGTCGCAAATGTATTGCAGAGAAGTTATGCTGAATCATGTTCGTCTTTTTAGGGGGCTGTAGGTCCAGACTTTCTCTTTACGGACGACGATACACGGCCACACAGAAGCATTGAAGTATCGGACACATACTGCAAAGTGAAAATATTCTCCGTATGCAGTGGCCTGCTTACTTTCCCGACTTAAATCCAATTGAACTTGCCTGGGAGGTTCTTGGCAGACGTGTTGCGCGAGGAACTGTCCCTCCCAGAACAGTACAAGTACTCAAATCCGCCTTGAGAGAGGAGTGGGAAAACGTTCCCCAAGCACTCCTCAATAATTAGTGGGAAGTATGGAAAACATATGTAAAATGTGCATTAGTGTTCCTGGTAATCATACATCATATTAATATACTCATATATCCATCATTCTGACCTAGATCATTTTTTTCCGGTTGTTTGAAAACCATCTAAGTAGTATTATATTTTTATTTTTAAGTTTTTACGTCGCTGATGCAGTAATATCTGTATTATTTTGTACTTATAATAAAGGACATCCTCCCTACTAGCTATACACTTCGTTCTGTTTCTTTAATCATTATCTATTCTTAACTATTCCAAAAACGTAATTGTTTCTTAGCAATTATCAAGCAGTATATATATATATATATATATATATATATATATATATATATATATATATATATATATATATATATATATATATATATATATATATATATATATATATATATATTAATTTGAAAAAATATCAAATTGATGCTATTTTTTTTTTCAAAAGCTAGGGAAGTGCAAGTGCCCCCCCCCCCCCTGTAACCACTGATGGCGCCCAAGACTGCACTAGTAGCCAGAGCAATAGTTAAAATTCCTGATATTCAAACTAATTATATCAATGCATTTTTAACCAACCATATTGGCATTCAACGAGACAAATTATAACACATAACTTGACATTTATAACTTTAGTGTGAAATTTACCTATTATTCTCAAAGCTTTGAAGTTGCCGATAGCAAGGAACAATAATGAATAACTTTGTGAAACAGGTTCTAAAACTGTAGTCCAGTGATAAGGAGTTGTTAGAAACTACATTATCCGAGTTTCATGTACATTGTGCAAAAGAAAAACCACTTTGCGCTCATAGTTGTAACTTTCTTCCAGTATTGATTGATTTCTCTCTTCTGTTTTATCCAAGATGATTGCTTGATTTTCTACTCGGACCCAGAACACCCGACATTATTCACGTGGCTTCCATTGAAATGTGAAACTAAGGCGTATCCACTATGCCAGAGATCGGCGGAAATCCTCCCCACTACCCCACCGTCCACGGAACCACCAACCACCTCTCTACCGTATGTCTGTCCTCATGGTCACAACTGGAAGGTTCATGAGAACAGTCAATATTGCTTCTGGGTAAGTACAGAGATTTAAAACTTAATTAATCATCTTATCTCTTGATGCTATTATAAGTCACTCATAATTTTCAAAAGGAATGTACTCTCCTTGTAGACTTTTTTTTAATTTGGCCAAAATTAGACTTTCAGAAATATATTCCCAGTGGGAAACCATGCCGTTTGTAGTTCTTGAAATCTACGAAATCTACATTCTTACAGCGTAGCAACTATGTAGAGCAGCGCCCAAACTTGGATAGTTAAAACCAGGGCTGTGGAGTCGGAGTCGGACTGATTTTGGGGTAAAGGAGTCGGAGTCGTTTGAAAACATGCCGACTCCGGGTTTCTTTTTTTTTTCTTTAATTTTTAAAACTCTCCTTGCATTTTTTAAAAAACTGACTACCAATTGTATCGATTACTAATAAGAAAATAACTGTTATTAGCAACTAGCAATCTTGGTTATTTATTGAACTTTCTGTAATAGGCTACCTACACCGCCCACTACTTTGCTTGTTTTTTTAATTTTCGTTAACTAATAGCAACTGTAAGAAAACGGTTTTTTTTTTGCCTAGCATTTTTTAAGCAATGACTTTCAAATAAAAATAATAATGTATTTTTTATTTCGGATCTCAGTTGTAAAATAGTAAAAGGAATGCATCCCTTGAGCTAGTCAGGACCCGTAGCTCGGGAGAAAACTTCTGAGGGTGCTCAGTAAATTCAAATAAGTGTAGGCGCAAAAGCTCGATTCAAAAAGATCCAAAAAAAAAGATGGTTTTTAAAACTAAAGCCTACGTACTAGCTTGGTTCTCACTAAAACGTATGAAATAAAATAAGTATACAATTTCTTGGTTACAACACTCAAATATTGTAGTTAATCTTAAAATCTTTGTAGGTTAATTCTAAAGTAGCCAATAAAATAAAAATTAAAAACTGAGCGCAGAAGAAATATAGGTATGGTAAAAATTATTCATACACAAAACTGTACACCGCCGCATTTTGCGTAAAATTTGCTCCAGACGTACATATACCCGGACTTTCCCTGCAATACCTATTTTCATTGACATTTTATAGATGTAACACAATTTAAGATTTATAGGGGAAATTTTTCAGAATTAAAGTATCTATATTTTCTATAAACTCTGAAATTAACTTGGGGTGTCTCGCACCAGATGGGTATCACTCGGGGCGCGGGGCGGACCGCCCACTCTCAAGAAAACATTTTTTTAACTTGGCAAAAAAGCTCTTTTTCCCCTAAAATTACAGTTTTCAAAAATTGAGAGCACATGATTTGATCAACATCTATTTGTTAAACATTAAGGGAAAGCTAATTAATCCTTTTCAATGTTTTAAAAATGGGATTAAAAAGTAAACTCACTTTTAAAATCCAACTATTAGAAAATTTAATTTTCAAATTGAATTTCATCCGTTGTATGATGCATCTTAAGTTTACAATAAAAATACAACGCGAAAATTTCAGAAAAAGGATTTAATATTTCAATCTCTGTTTAGGGGGTTTTTCAACCTTCAAATGAGGGGAGGAATTGAAAAAAAAAAATACATTATATATAAATAATTTTTAAAAGCCGGAGTCGGAGTTAGAATCGGAGTCGGAGGGTTCAAAATCCAGGAGTCGGAGTCGGCCATTTTCCTTCCGACTCCGCAGCCCTGATTAAAACACTTCCTAAAGTAAGAGTAAGAAAAATGTAATTACATGTGAAAATTCAAGTTCGATTTATATTTGCTAGCAGTTTTTACAAAAAGAGTCAGTTCGGTTTTATTTGAAACACGGTTCCCAATAAAACAAACTCTGAAAAACGTCAAAAAAGAAGAAAAAAAAAATGTGTGTCGTAAAGATACACGTTAGTGGTAAAACTTTTATTTATTTATTTTTTTTCCTTTCTTTCTTTCTTTTTTTTTTACATTCAGAATTGTTACTTCATCCGCACGCTTTCTCTCATGTCACCCACTTGTTTTTTCTGCCCCTGAAGAAATGTTACCTTCAAAATTCTGCACCTGACTTGCCTGAATACCCAAAATCCACAAATATATGCTTGCTTTTCCTTGCTAAGCTTTTCCTTGCTTATGTCCTTGCTAAGATTCCAAATTAATTTGTTAAATTTATCAGAAAAACTGACGTTATAATTGCTATTATTTTTCATTGGTTTTGGAAACAATTAAATAACAACGACGGTCACTTCCGTCACGCACAAAGGTTACGGATCAGAAGTTTTAAAACTCACTTCAAAAAAAAAAAGGTGGTTTAAAAAAAATTAAGTGAAATTTGCATTATATTTACAAGAACAAACCAAATATTTCGGATACGTTCTCCGCTTCCCCCCCCCCCCCCAACTACAGCACTGGAACTTGGTATTGTCTAATGACATCAAGTCACTATCTTGACAACAAACTTGGTCGCTATAATAATTCGGAATAAAAGTAAATGATTTCTGTAAATGATGCTTCTCTGTTAGTGCAGTGTAAATGCAGGAAAAACAACCAGCCTTCGCACCAATATCGGATTAAGAGTGTTTATGCATGGTATTTAGTTTGTGTGATCGCTGAACCAGTCCACACTACGACGTGCTCAACCAATTTTTGTTTTAGAGTAGCTTGGGTTCAGGGGTTCCCAAACTGGGTGCCACGGCACCCTGGTCTGCAGTAGGAAGAGGAGAGGCGTGTCTCGGAAGTGTCCACAGTATCAATATTGTATGCAAGTTGAGTGCGCAAGATAGAGCCATGTGGACCAATAAGGCCATTCAACTATTTTTTGATGTAGCATAACAAAAATAGGCTAGATCTTAACTTCATCTTCAGAAAGCGTAGCTGATTGTACAGCGTTATTAACAAGCAGTTTTTAAATGCCAGGCAACAGTATAGCAAAAGTTATTATAGAAGAGTAATGTCAAACTACCTGATCTTATTTTACGGCAAGTTTTGTTTATACAGATTCATTGTAGTTTTCTAGCATAAAAGAAGTTTTTTACTGTTCTTGAAGCCAACTTTATGTAGCAGACGAATTCAAAAGGGACGCAATGTCGGTGCGTACCGTCATTTTTTCGCTTGATTGGATAACATAGAAAAGCAAATTGTTGTCCAATAAGGCCATGGTTCGCCTCATTAACACTTTGGTATCATTATAACATGACACTGGGAGTATCGGGTGGAGGATAGGCTCCTTTGCTGCATATGCTGCACAAGGGGCGGATACAAACTACCATTTTAGGGGGGATCGTGCTGAAGAGTCACCCCCCCCCCTTTTATGGACGAACTTTTGGTTTTGGTACTACAAATTTCTGAAACTGCTTCGAGGTTAATAAAAAACACCAAATCGACGAGGAATTAGGCACTTAGTTGGCATAAACGTTTCTATTTAATTTCATAAGCAATGAAAAGAAGCAATATTTCAAATATTTACTTTAAAAAAATTAATGAATTGAAAAGAACTGAAGTCGTTTACATTTTATTCATCAAGTGCTTGAACACAACGTGGATGAATAATATTGTCGACTATTTAGGGGGGGGATCCATGACATCCATGACCCTCCCCTTGTATCCACCACTGCTGCACATATGTGCACGAACTGTGCACAGGAGTTTAAAAAAAATAATAATAATTAATTTGAATTTTGACCTCTTGAATTCAAATTATGTTTTTCGCAATCACGAGTGTGTGTGTGTGTGTGTGTGTGTTTGTGTATGTAGGCATGTGTGTTTATGTGTATGTGGGAGTATGTGTGTTTGTGTGTAGGGGGTATGTGCATGTGTGTTTATGTCTGTGTGTGGGTAGTTGCGTGTATGAGCGTTTGTGTGTGTGTGGGGAGGGAATGTGTAAATGTGTAGGCATATGTGTTTGTGTCTGTGTGCAGGCATGATTGTGTGGGTAGTTGTGTGTAGGTGTGTGTGTATGTGTAGGTGTCTGTATGTATGCGTGTGTGTGTATGTGTTTGTGCATGTGTGTGAAGGCGCATGTATGTGTGTGTGCGTGTTTGTGTGTGTGTGTGTGTGTGTGTACGTGCGTGCGTGTATGTATGCGTGTAAGTGTAGGATATTGACGCAACATGGAGACGGTTTTCGCTATGGGAGCAGCATCGTGAGGCTACTGGTCGACTGTGATACTGCAGAGGGTGCTGGCGGGAAAATAAAATGATAGCACACCAAAACAGTCAAATGAAAACAATAAGCAATCGTGATTGCTCAAAAAAAAAAAAAAAAAAGATAACGAATTATCACTTGCCCCGAATGTGACGATTGAGCTGTCTTTTTTCTATGGAAGTACACGGAGAGTTTTTGGTAATGCTTCTGGTGTTATCAAAATATGGTTTAATATGATTTCCGTTGAAAATGTATCAATTCTTTCTAGTTTGATTGTACTTTTTGGCGTCTTTTTGTATGCGTGAGAGCCTTGTTAGAGATTCATATACATAATGAGGCCAAATCGCATTTCTTCGTTAAAACTGCTGAAAAACTAATTGAAAGTTAAATGTTCACTTGGCTATTCTTATATTTTTATCGATCATCTGATGAATATGCAAACGTTGGAGCCAATTCAAGTTCAGCGAGTCGAAAGAGTTTAGGAATCCCTAGCTATTTTGAAATAACTCTAAATGTTTTCGAATTATTTGTTTTATAATACAATTTTTAAGAGTTCTAGCGAAAAATTCGAAGAGTATAGAAATAAATTCGATCATTTCAAAGCGGTAAAAAAAGTTGCTAAAGATGAAATTTGTTTAAAATAACACTAGTTATGCTAATGCAAAAATTCCTTAATGAGTGCATCTGATATGGTATCCGGACGTAATCCCGACAGCCGAAATACCGACAAGCCAGAATCCCGACAGCCGAAATCCCGACAAGCCAGAATCCCGACTCGGTCGAAATCCCGACAAACCAAAATCCCGACAGGGTCAAAATCCCGACTGGGTCAAAATCTCGATAAACCAAAATCCCGACTGGGTCAAAATCCCGACAAACCGAAATCCCGACAAGCCATAATTCCGACAGGGTCGAAATCCCGACAAACCATAATCCCGACAGGGTCGAAATCCCGACAAGCCATAATCTCGACAGGGTCGAAATCCCGACTGGGTCAAAATCCCGACAAGCCATAATCCCGACAGGGTCGAAATCCCGACAAGCCATAATCCCGACAGGGTCGAAATCCCGACAAACTAAAATTGCGGCTGTCCAATATCTAGGGCTGCAGAAGTCGGAATCGGAGTCGGGCTGTTTTTGGGATTGAGGAGTCGGAGTCGGGAATCAAAGGTTTGACATTTAAGGAGTTTAGTCGGTCATTTTCCCTCAGAGTTCACAACTCTGCCAGTGCTGGAAGGAGTCAAACTAGTTTTGGGGCCTAAGAGTCGGAGTCGATGGCTCTAAAATTCCCGGAGTCGGATTCGTTGTCGGTCATTTTTCCTCCAACTCCGCAGCTCTGCAAATGTCCCAACAGGCTCGAAATCCCAGTAAGGCCTAGTGACCCCTCAACATACTTCCTGAGAGCTGCTTACGGAACGCTAAGGGCCGACTGGCCCGCGGGCCGGTGCGTACTCCCGTCTGTGCACCCTCAAACTCCTTCTGCGTGCATTTTTTTTTTTTTTTTGGAGCGCTTTTTTTTTTTCACCCTCAAACCTGTGCGATCTCGTTTTTTTCTATCTTTTATTTTTTGTGCCCTTGAACTTGAGCGTTTTCTTTTTTTAGCCCTCAAACCTATGTGCCTTCGGGGTTTTTTTTGCGCCCTCAAGCCTGTTCGACTTTTTTTTTTCTTGCGCTTTCAAATCCAAGCATTTTTTTTTTTTTTTTCGTCCTTGAAAATTTTCTATTTTACTTCATTATTTGAGCCTTCAAGCGTGTGCAACTTTTTTTTTTCTTTTTTTGCGTTCTCAACCTGTGCGTCTATGTGTCTTTTTTTTATTTTAATTCTATTTTGTTTTACTTCATTTGCGTTCTCGAACGTCTGCACCTCTGTTTTTTTTCATGCGCTCTCAAACCTGCCTTCGGAATTTTTATTCCTTCATTTTTTTATTCATTTTGTTTTCATTTACCTTCTGTTTTTTTTTATTATATTTCTTGAGCTTTCGATTTTATTTATTTATTTTTGCGCTCTTTGGGAGTCAAGGCTAGCGCCCTAGTGGGAGAACGAGTGAACGAGTCCGCCTCTGTGGAGTGCTATGGTAATGATAAAGCGTAGGCTGTCAGAGGAAGAACATGGACTTCCCTCACCCCTCTCCTCAAATCCTCGTGTTTTACCCTTCGAAGTGAGGGGGGGGGGGTACATATTCCTTCAAATGTGCCATTCAGAAAGTAAAGGCTGGCACTTTAATAGAGAACCCAGTCCGCCCTTGCTCCCTTCTCTCATATTTTACTTTTCTCTGGTAATCATTAAAATAGGATTTATAAAATGACGTATAAGTTTACAAAAAAATAGTTAATTATTTTTAAAAAATTTAGAAGAAAATACTTAATAATTTTAAAAAAAAATTCTTTTTAACTCTTAAAGATTTAAAATTCAATTTCTTTCAATGAATAAAATCATCTGTTTAAACAATCTAAATAAATAAAACAAAGAATATATATTTATGTATGTTCCCTTTACAAATCCAGTTTTTGTTGGATCTGAACCAAATTTGTCTGGAAGGTGCTTGGACACTCGAGAAGAAAAGAGGAGGGGTTTTCAAAAGCCAAAAAAGAAACAAACCGTTCGAATTTTAATTTTAGGACACGAAAATGACACTAAATGGCTCTTTGTACAATGCAGTTAGAAACAGATAAATGAATAAATAAAAATAAAAATAACGGTTTCTTATCGGAATAACGGACATATCTCAATAACGGACAGTTTTTCATTTCACCTGGCTGTCCGAGAACTTTATATGTGCCTTTAATTGAAAAAAATTCTGTTACTTCCAATTTCTGATACTATCTCGCTGAGAAAAGTATCGACTTTATTACTACGTCAGATGCATTCCCGCCAAACTAATGAAGACTTGTGAATGGTCAGATCAGTATGACGTGAGACTCTCCCTCACGTTGATGAATATTTTCTCCTAACTATATTAACCAATACACGTAAATTTCATAAATATGCTTAATTTTATTGGTTCGTATAATATGTTAACGTTTTTTGTTTGAAATGTATCTTTTATAAGCTCTGTGAATAGAAGAAAAGGGGAACTATTTTACTATGACGGAATGATATGGCTGTAGGATTTCTACATGCTATAGGGTTATGTTCGCATCGAGATAGACAGCGATCACTTGCCGTCATATTTTTGCTCATTAAAGTATTCCAAAAATAGACGAAATTTGTGAAATTGTTCCGTCTCAGAAAGGAAGTAATAAAATTAATGCGCGTGGTTATTTAATGGTGAAAGATAAGAATCGCGACAATTTGTATTATTGGTGTTGTGAAAAAAGAAAATATGATGTGTGCAAAGGTCGAGTAACAACAATATTTTTGAATGGACAACATCATCTCCAAAAATTTACTGAACATAACCATGCTCCACAAGCGAGTGCAGCTGCTATCGCAAAGTGTATAGGCCAGTTAAAAGAAGATGCTCGGCATACAGGAAATCAACCTTGCCAGATAATTCAAAAAAATGTCGTAACCACTTCTCAGAACATCCGCCCATACCGAGACCCACGTGATAACAGGCCAGACAACTCCTCTCCCCCCCGCTTCGTTACGCCACCAGTCGTCGATCTTTGAACTTGGCGCGAAACTTTGAAAGCAGTGCAGTTTCAAGCAAATAGAGTGCTGCTTGCTCTGGTTGAAATAGATGAAATAGGAAATATGTAACTTCGGATGCACATTCTTGAACACAATACTCTTGAATTTATCTCATCCTTTAAACGTACCGGAATGTAGAGGCAATTAAATATATATATATATATATATATATATATATATATATATATATATATAATTAGTCTTGTAAGTGTCTGAGTGTCTGCTGAGTGAGTCAGCGATTTGCGCTACCGAACAGCCTGCATGCGAAGAAAAAAATCGGGTGCCTCATGGAATAAATTTTAAAGTTCGGAGGTAAGTACTTTTCTCAGATAAATAAATTAACATTTTATCCATTAGAATTCATGCAGTTAAGGTTACTTAACTTTTCCTCCATTACACAAACAATTGTCAGTTTCCTTTCTGATATCTTTGTCTGTAATTTGTAATTTCAGCATACTGCTTTAATATTTGAAACGGTTAACTTGCAACTTTTTATTTCTTTATTTTTTCAACCTTGTACACGCATTTATTCGAAATGGATTTTCCAAGCTGACAATATACATATGTCAAAATTTTCTGCGAATATACTTGTTGCTATCAGAAGCAACGTAACTTGGTGTTGATATTCAGTTAATATGTAAACAAGTTTATTGAAACAGGCTTTTAACTGAACTAATCTTATATTTTCGGTTTCGATTAAATTGTTTCATACGCTAGCATGTGTTATTTTGATCAAAAAAACATTCCTTGATGGGCTTCCGTAGTTCTGAGGTAAGAAGATTAGCTTTGAACGCCGGAGGTCGTGGGTTCGATACTTAAACATTTTCCCCCAACTACGCCCCTGCAATGTTATTCAAACAAGCTGGTTCTGTGCGCAAACTAAAAAAAAATATGTTTTTTTTGCACTGTTGTCTTTAAGTTTTAAGATATTTATGTACAAATTGTGGTTGAGTTAACGGTATTCATGATTTCTGGGCTTGCGAAAGATTACTTTTGAGCAGTGGATACACAACGTGTTTTTGCCAAATGCTCTATGATTGTTGTCAAGACATTTTGCCTTTGTTATGCTTAAAAAAGGCAAAATGTCTTGAACTATATAATTTTGAACTCCTTGGGTTTTCTGTTAATAAGCTTTCAGGAACTCTGAAATTGTAATATAAATTGAATTAAGGGGCTGTCCATAAAGGATGTTGCAAAATTTTGAACAAATCCCCTCCCCTCCCTCCTTGTTACATGTAACGCTGTTCAACATGAGCATATTGTTATAAACAACGCGTGATGTCACACTTCTTGTTATCCTTTCCCTTCCCCTGGTCACAATAATGTCACACTGAATTCCTAAAAGAGCCTACTCAGAAAAATGTTGATCTAAATTTAACATATATGAAGTTTTAAGTATTGAAGAAAGTTGCTAAAATGGTCATTCTATGAGAAGTTTTTTGAAAAAGGTTACTTTGTCATCAATTAATGCTCTTTAAAATAATTTTTCAAAAGCCTAAAATGATGAACTATTAAAGCCCCCCCCCCACACACACACAAGAATCATTAGTATCAGAAAAAGTTAAAAATGGAAAAGTAGCCAAATTCCAAAAAAAAAAGGCTGCTTTGATATTGAATACATTTTTTGATGTACAACATACAGTATTCATGATCTTGTATAATTCATTCTTTACTTAACGTTTTTAAAGTTGAATTCCTGTGTAACTTTTCGAGAGTGCCCACCGAAGGGGGGAGGGGTAGGAATCATAGTCTCATAATAATGATAGCTTTTCAACGGCTATAGTTATAAATAACTGTGCCCTTGAAATTTTAAGGGAGATGGGGGATATGTTTATGGGGTATTTTTCTTGAAGTTTTCATAATTGAAGGAGGTAGGGCACCGTTTACTTTGGGGGATGGCACCCAAACATTCATGCCTTTTTAAAAGTATAAATTTGCTAAGCTAAGTTAACATTAATAATCTGGTATTATGTATTTTAATTTGATGTTATGTCTTTGAAACGTATTGCAGTTATATTTCCCGTTTACTTTAATAAAAATGTTTATTTATATTTTAAAATTTCATTTTATTCTTATTCAAATACAATGTTAAAATTTTTTTTTTTGTTTTGATGTAATTGTAAAATGAAAGTTCATCTATTTATTTGAATACTTCTTAAGACTTAATGTTTCAATACAATATACGAGTAGTTAAAATGCGATTAGTGTTAAAAAAATTTTCAAATGAAAAATAAAACTGTTTATTTATCACTTCGTTTTTACAAGATTGTAAAATAAAATCGTGTTTAGTTATTTGAATATTTTGTAAGACTTATAAATGTTTTTATGTGAAATACTATGAATTAAGCTCAGTGTATTTTTTAATGTATGATTATTGGTTCCTTTTTATGTTTTCTAATGAAAAAGTAGAAGTTTTAATGCTACTAAAATAATAGAAGACAATAATAAATAAACCAAATAGTTTAATTAAACCAAAATACTAATCGAAGAGCTCACTTCCCAATATCATTGTGGATCGACTAACGATGACGTCATTTGCTAGTTGGATGGCCTTCCTATCTGGAAGGCCTCGCCCATACCTTCCATCAAAAGAAGCTCTTCGGAAAAAAAATTAAACGGGTCAGGCAAAACCAACGGCCATCAGAACCAAAAACGTTGAATGACATTGATGTTCCACCTAATTTACGAAACACTTTAACTGGTGAATTATTTTTAGTAAAGGATTCTGCTGTTGGAGATGAGAGAATTCTAATGTTTACAACAGTAGCAAACGGGGGGGGGGGGGTTAAGCATTTATCGCAGGCACCTTATTGGATTATGGACGGCACATTTAAAACGGTGCCCACAACATTTTACCAGCTGTATACAATTCACGCACCAGTCGGATCTCCTAATTTCAGAATTCTTCCTTTAGTATACGCTTTGATGAGAAGTAAATCTGAAGAAAATTACAAAACGTTATTCCAAATTTTAATTGATTTCGCTGAAGGAAGTAACATTGAACTGAGGCCACCTAGAATTATCAGTGATCTAGAAAAGGCAGCTATAAATGCTTCAAAATCTGAGTTCCCCAACATTATTAATAAAGCTTGTTTTTTCCATCTGTGTCAGTGTGGTTGGAGAAAAATCCAATCAAGTGGATTGGCTTCGCGCTACGGCACAGACGAAAACTTTAGTTTAATGCTTCGTCATTTATTTGCATTAGCTTTTCTACCAGCTGACGAAATTTCAGCAGCATTTGACATTTTACTTCCTCACTTGCCATCCGATGCTCAAGAAGTCGTCCAGTGGTTTGAAGATAACTACGTTCGTGGAAGAATGAGGCGCCGTTTGACTAATGGTGTTGCTGTTCGTGTTCCGCCGTTGTTCCCACCAGAACTCTGGAGTGTGTTTGATTCCCTTCAACTAGGAACTCCGCGCACTCAAAATGTGGTTGAGGCTTGGCACAGAAGATGGGAGAGCTTAATTGGACGGGCCCATGTTGGCGTTTATAGCATCATTGAAGGATTCCAAAAAGAACAAGAATGTGTGGAATACCAAGTGGAATGTATTCTTCGCGGAGAGCCACGGCCAAAACGTAGGAAAGTGGATGATGACCGAGAGAGGAGGATAATGACTGTTGTGGACGATCGTGGTAATCGATCTGTTATGGACTATCTTCGTGGTATCGCTCACAATTTATCACTTTAAGTATGTTCAGTAAGTTAAGTAAGTTCAGATCCTTGCATGTATATTGAACGAGTAAATGTTTTTTCCCCTTTGTTTTAATAAAAAATTTTTCGTACATTTTCATTTCAAGTAGTTATTGAAATTGATAAAATTGACAATAATAATAATAATAATAATATAATAATAATAATAATAAATAAATAACATGGAGCGAGAAAAAACTTTCATTTTCCCAACGCTTAACTTTTAGTTAATTTTTTTTCAGTGTCCGATTTTGAAAGTATGGCGTGGTCTTTATGACGTCACAAATGATGTACTTTGGCACTTCTGTCTACCGCGTTTCCACGTTATGATAATCAAGAAGCGAATTAAATATTGCGCTCTGCGAATGGCATTTTATCAGTGATTTCATCGGCAGAAGCGTAAACAATAAAAGCGCACCGATTAAAATATTTTTAAAAAATATTAAACGTAGTCGAATTATTTAAAAAAAAATTCAGATCCTTTGTTTTTAAGCTTGCTCATTCAGAAAAAAAAACTTTTAAAATTTCGGAAACGACCCCATTGGCAAAAGATACCCAGTGCTTTTTCCCTCCAACTGAAAATTCCTTTAAAAGCCTTGCTTATGTCGCTACAGTGAGCTATCCCAGCTTAACCCAGGAATAATAGCAAGATATCCTCATAACCCTTGCCTTGAGGAGACAATATGCTGAAACCTATTACAAAAATTTGCAGTTGTACGCTAAATTTTGTTTGAATCCTTGCATTACTTCTTGAGATAATAGCAGTCAAGTAAACGAGAAAGAATATTCGTTTGCACGACCTCTTTGCTAGGATTAACGACAAAAAAAAATCAGCACCTTGTGTTTCACAAGGTCTGCAGACCAAATTTTGTCTGAATCCTTGCATTATTTCTCGAGACATGATAGTCACAAATAATGAGAGAAAAAAACGTTCGACTGCTCCACCCTCCTGAAGCTATTGGCACCAAAATCGAATTATCATCCGTACCCTCTAAGATCTATTCTCTTTTTCAAAATCCGTCAATCACTTCTTGAGATATAGAAGTCCCGCATGAAATAGAAGACGTCGCGCTCTACCCTCTTGAAGAAATTGGCACTAAAAACCATTCAGCACCAAATCACATATGGTTTCATCCGTAAATAAATAAATAACATGGAGCGAGAAAAAACTTTCATTTTCCATTCGAACTCACATTGAAATAGAGTGGTCAAAAAATAGTAATATGTAATATGTAAATTATATATGTCGTATGTGTAAGTGTATGTGTATATGTATGTGTATATAATGTAATATGTATAATACAAGTTTACATTTCAAGTTCAAGTCATATGTAAACTTACATTAAAAACTGAGCGTATCTATCTGTGTCGAGGACGAGGCGTCAGCCGAAGGCGGCTAGTATTTAGTTAAAAATTGTATTTTATTAAGCTAAATTGAATGTTTGTATTGAGATATGTATTTAGATTTTTTTCCGAACATTGGCCCTGTCGGGATTCTGGCTTCTCGAGATTTTGACCATGTCGGGATTCTGGCTTGTCGGGATTTTGACCATGTCGGGATCCTGGCTTGTCGGGATTTTCACCCTGTCAGGATTCTAGATTGTCGGCATTTGGACCATGTCGGGATCCTGGCTTGTCGGGATTTTGACCATGTCGGGAATCTGGCTTGTCGGGATTTTGACCATGTCGGGATTCTGGCTTGTCGGGATTTTGACCATGTCGGGATTCTGGCTTGTCGGGATTTTGACCATGTCGGGATTCTGGCTTGTCGGGATTTTGACCATGTCGGGATTCTGGCTTGTCGGGATTTTGACCATGTCGGGATTCTGGACATTCGGGCTTTCGGCCCTGTCGGGATATCGGGCAGTCGGGATATCGTCTGTCGGGATTCTGGGCTGTCGGGGTTTGGCTGTCGGGATTTTGACCCAGACCCATTTCATTGTTTTTCTTTTCCACCTCTCTTTCATTTTCCTCTTTGTGTCCTTTGCATGCATATGATAAACGTCTTATTGGTATTGTAAACGTTGTATTGGTATTTTATCTGCTCAGCTGTTAAGATTTGCAATTTCCTCCCGTGTTTTTTTTTTTAATTTTCCCCTTTGCCGTGCATTTCTCTCAAGGTAACAAGATGATCCGTCCAGAATTAACGGGCTTACTTTCCCTTTTACCAACATCGACTTTCTAGTATCTGATAAATATCCTCCTGATTGGCTAAGACTGCAAATTATGTCAAATATACCTATTTAACATTCAAAATTGATTCCTGAAAACAAAATATGTCTCTCTCATCTGATGAAGTAGATACGTAAAAAAAATAGATAAACGAATAAATAAAGCAGTAGCACCTGTTAAATAATGCGGCTAATATGTTGGTTAAAAAAAAAT
Organism: Uloborus diversus; assembly: GCF_026930045.1. Classification (NCBI taxonomy): domain Eukaryota; kingdom Metazoa; phylum Arthropoda; class Arachnida; order Araneae; family Uloboridae; genus Uloborus; species Uloborus diversus. The sequence continues at coordinate 128,530,445 of NC_072732.1, forward strand.
CAATTGTATTCAGAAAAAAAAAACACAGAAAAGGGTTAAAAATAAAAAGCACATCAAAATAAAGGAATGCTATCAAAAAAAAAGAAAGAAAGAAAGAAAGAAAGAAAAATCGCTTGTAGCTCTTTCTTTAGGTCCAAATTAAAGCTCCTCAGATTTTATTTTTCCTCCGTTGCTAAAAACTAAAATAAATAAATAAACAAATGCAGTTTAGAAAATAATTAAATCGATATAAATAAAACAGAGAATATACAAATACATATACATAGTTTACGTCGAATCTCGGCCAATTTTGGGAGGGAGGTACTTGAGCACCACCCGAGCACCGGGAAGAGTCGTAGGGGAGTTTTCAAACGCTGAAGAAATATTGAACCGTTCGGATTTTATTTTTAGGGCTCAAAAATGGCATAAGGTATTCTTTCTGTCCGAAATAATTGTGGTATCGTCTCGATTTTAGTTTCATTAGGAAGCCTGTATAAATATCCCCTTAGAAGATTTTCTTCCTACGGTTTGAAAACTCCCAAGAGTTTCAAGTAAAGGAAAATCAATTCCAAATTGTGGATATTTATCGCCTGCACGAGCTAAGGTAATGAACGTGAAAAAATCATGGGGGAAAAATCCATAATAATATTGTAAATGTGAAAGTGACTTTTATATTCACGCCTTAACTACTCAACTGATCGTCATGAAATTTTGTATATACGTTGTCAGGAGTGCAGAACAAGACATAGGGTGCCTTTCATTTCAGTTTACTGAGATTTTAACTCCAATTTTGAAGAAAATCATGAATTTGAGAGTGTTTCATTGAAACAATGTCATATTAGGTCGATTTTTTACCAGCTGATACCATGCAACTTACGGGCCGCAGATTGAGGATTCTTAGGGTCAAACTTCTTAAGCTCTAAACTGATTGTATATATTACGATTGTCTATACCTACATCGATCTCATGCTCAAAGAAATCAGTTTACATTTACTTTCTAGTCTCTGGGTTTAAAAAGAACACGCAGGGTTGCATGTAAACACGATTTCATTTGTGAACAAGCAGTCCCGAAGTCAAATTTTCCATATCTGGTTACTCTCAGAGGGTGTAGTTCTGGACACAAAGCACAAAATGTTACCTCTCAGTTCATCCGAAAGAATGAGAAGGTTCCAAAGTTGAAACATTGAAATTCTGTTTCCATTTCATCTACGCTAGCTGACTCTAATCACTTTAAAGCGTAGTTCTCAGTATGTGTGTGTGTGTGTGTGTGTGTGTGTGTGAACGCATTTTTTTTTCTTTTCTTCCATAAATGTAATTAGTTTTATTATTTCTTACCTTAGGAAACAACATACGAGACGGAGCGCTTGAACTGGTACCAGGCGAGAGCATTCTGCCAATCTTACGGAGGAGATTTAGCCAGTTACGACAGTGAACAACAAGAAGATTTTGGACTGGGGTACCTAATTCTGTTCCATATCGTATTTAGAAAATACATTGAGAAAAATGAAGTTTTCAAAAATGAGTACATTCATGCTTTTAAATTTTCTTGAAACGTTTTGTTTCAAATATGAGCACTCATGTTTTTAAATAGTGTACTGAATAGGGCTGGGCCGATATACCGTCATATATCGATATATATCTACTACCGCGATAACAATACTTAAATTTCTATCCGTCCGATATATCGTTTGAAAAGAAAATACGGGACTTCTCCGGATCCCCTCCCCCTATAAAGTTTTCAAAACTTATGCTACTATCATTAAAAGCGGAGTCCTTCCAAGGACCCCCGCTCTCTTTCTGATAAAGCTGACATGGCCTCTCGTGGGCCCATAAAAGTGAACGTGTATTGGTTAAGAAACCATCCTAATGCAACAATTACAAATTAACCAATTGAGATATCAACACGATTCATAGTTCAAATTAAACATAAACAATTGATATTGCGCTTAATAAAATGTTTAAGAAAAATACTGAACAGAATTATTTTTATTTAAAAAAAAATGAAAAACGAAAAAATCCTAATAAGAATATTTATGTCGCACATTTATCTCACTAGAGGAAGCGCAACTCATCTTGTTCAGTTCTGAACCAATATAACTTTAATTCCAAAATTAAGACACTGCACCATTGAAACAATCTGACGAAATCTCGCTTCGCTGGCAACCCCGAATAGAGCGAAACTGAACTTCTTAACTTAATAATTTCGCCAGACAAGCGGAACATATGCCGTTGACGGAACTCCTAGCGATTCTTTGCATGCGCGAAAACAAGGTTCTTATGTAAGTTCTACGCATTAACGGATTTGAAGCCGTAATTATTATAGCAAAGCGAATCCGTGCATACTTACGGTTTAAGTTACTTCGGTAGTTCATTGCAGCTCTTATGTTTGGTATTTTTTGGCTTCAGTTTAAGAATCGTCATCAACTACCGGAATCGAATAAGTGAAGAAATTTTCGTATTCGTTTCTGGGTTAAATTGCTTGTGTGTGTGAAATAATGATATTGATGAGATAATTGATTTACCTAATAATATGGATTTTGGATTGGATCTGCTGAAGAAAAATTAATTGCATTTTTAAAATCAATATTAAAATATGTGTGTATCGTTAAAAAACAATAGTTTTCAATGTATAATATGTTTTAGTTAACCAAATAACGATTTTAATTATGCAAATTCACAGTTTTGTGCCAAATATGAAAGAGAGGTCCTTTGATGCTCAAGAATTCACATATAGGGTAGTTTTCGTTCGCAATCAGACCTCCCCCTTCCACCGGGGGTTTCCTTTTACGAATTTAGTTTTCGACGGATCTTTGCGAAATTTGGATCAGCGATTCTTTGATGCTTAGGAATTTTCATAGCGAGGTTTTCGCCTACCGATGAGAGAGGGGGTGGGGTGCGAAAACACCCCACCGAGGTTTTCCTTATGCAAATCCAGTTTACGTCGGATTTTTTGCAAAATTTTGCATAGAGGTCCCTTGATACTCAAGAATTCACATATAGGGTAGTTTTCATTCGCAATCAGACCTCCCCCCTCCCAGCGGAGGTTTCCTCTTACGAATCCAGTTTTCGTCGGATATTTGCCAAATTTGGATCAGCGATTCTTTGATGCTTAGGAATTTTCATAGGGAATTTTCGCCTACCGATGAGGGGGGGGGGGCAAAAACAACCTACGGAGGTTTTCCTTATGCAAATCCAGTTTACGTCGGATTTTTGCAAAACTTTTGCAGATAGGTCCTTTGATGCTCAAGGATTCACTTAGGGTAGTTTTCGTTCGCAATGAGGGCCACCCTCCCTCCCACAGGGATTTCTTTATACAAATCCACAGTTTTCGTCGGATCTTTGCCAAATTTGACACAGCGGTTCTTTGATGGTCAGGAATTGTCGTAGGGGTTTTCGCCTACCTATGAAGAAAGGGGGGAGGGTGCGAATACACCCCATGAGGGGTTTTCCTTATGCAAATCCAGTTTTCGTCGAATTTTTTTTCCAAATATGGCGCAGTATGGCCAAATATGGATTTCCTTTGATGCTCAGGAATTCAGATAAGTTTTTTTCATCAAAATTTGGTGTAGAGGTACCACCTTGGGGGGTTTCTCCAGAAAATCCAGAATGATTACGAAAAAATCCAATGATGTCTAAATTTAAATTTTGAGTCATAAAATTGTGCTTCTACACATTGACGGGAAATGTTTGTGCTTTTTTTTCCCCTTCTTTTTTAAACCTGATTGTTAAACATGTGTCACAAGACGAAACTTTTATTTTCGAGGTAGACCGTGCAACGTCGGATAATGCAGCTAGTGACATATAAATTAAAGGTATATTTCATAGTTCTGTGTGCTTAATGGGTGTATGGTGTGATAGTTTCCGAAATTTATAGGTGCATTCTTTATAGGTTTATTATTAGTATTTTACTTAATGTTACTCAACTAAGAAGTAAAAAATCTTAAATCAAGAGCTATCAAATGACTAAAAATAAACTATTTAAGACATCAGTATGAAATATAATTCAAAGTACGTTCAAATTATTGAGACTTTTTGACTCGCGATATGTTCAAATTTGAGTACTTTTTCGCTGCTTTTGAAATTATTGTTTTTAGAGTGTATTAGCAACATTAACTGAGCTTAATTTCGTGAAACGATTATTTTTGTTAAAAGAAGTTTAGCAGTCATGCAACCAAAAAAAGTTATTCTTCTATAATTTTCAAAAAGAAGTGGTTTTGATCGTTTATTTGATACTAAGGGTTACAAGTCCCAGCTTTTTGCCGCTCACGAACTACTGGAACTGTTAACATAGCTTCCATCGGATCGTTTGAGGATTGGAGCTCCCTCATCGAACTGATTTACTGAAGACATTCTCGTCCCTTGGATACCTTCAGGACATCAGAGGGTGGTGCGAAAAGGGGGCGGAGCCACCTAAAAGTAATATTAATAATTTGCTAAAGTTATTTCCATTTTGAAAGGTTTGTATCAGTCAATAAGGAGGGCGGTAGGGCCTCTTATGATACGTATTTTATCGTACGTATGATAATATTTACCAGCCATCCCATTCTTACATGAAATACACCTCCAGCTCAGTCAACTCCAGCCGAGGACTGCAGTTTCGTGCTTATTAGCACTCATCAGCCCGACATAGGAACCGAACCATTGTTTCGGTCACTCGTCTGGTCAGTGCTAACTCTATGATAGCTACCAGTTTGTTTGGCACTCTTGGCTTCCTTAACAGGTTTTCCACCTCCAGCTCAGTTAGCCCTATGCCGGGCTGATGAGTGCTAATAAGCACGAAACTGCAGTCCTCGGCTGGAGTTGACTGAACTGGCGGTGTATTTCATGTATTTCTGCCTAGCCTTGGCTATAGGGCGGTAACTTACTGAATACATCCCAATCTTATTTAACTTCTTCATTTTTATACTTTGCTCATTTTATTGTTTTATGATTTCCTATTGGTTTCTGTATGCATCAAAATTGTTCCAGCTAGTGTCGCTCGTGAACTGTTCTGTTGCCCCCAATCACCACATCTGGTTAAACCCTCACCAGCATTGGTACGGTGGTGATTGGTGGGGTTTAAATAAATTAAATAAATAAATAATGATACGTGCTCTCCAGCGGAAAATGGACACATTCTCACATTATAAAATGTGGAGAGAGAAATCTGATCAGCATCCTCATTAGCTCAAAAATAACAGAAATTTTGCTAAAAATTATTTCCCTGTGTAATTTAATGATTGTAAAGTCAAAGATCACAGAGTAATAAGCAACAAATATGCCAGAGAAATCAGAACGCTCCAAGAGAGCATTTGAGTTGAGTATTACAAAAAATATTATGTTTTTATTTCAGGGGTGCGAAAGGACATTACAGAGGCTTATGGTTTGGTTTGAAGAGAGGAGAGGATGATAGTAAGTTCTACGAATGATAAAAGACCTTTTTTTTATTCGGAAATATGTTATTGCTGTTTAGTTTCTATTTTTCAAACATTGATATTAGAAAGTGATTACAAAATGAAAGTAAAACGATTTTTTGTGACTGAAAAAATGGCAAATGAATGGAGGTTTATGTACCCTGTTGAGCCATATCTACCGTGAATGTATGAGGCGATACAGTCGAGTGTTGAGGTATAGTAGTCTCGTACGATATACTACGTTATCTCGTACCACATTTACTGTAAACGCGACACTAATTCGATCAAACTCTTTGGTTTTCCAATTTAGCGCCTTAAGTGATTCAAAATATGCTTGGTTTGTGACAAATCGTGGCATCACGCAGGCCAGAGAAAGTAGATGGGGAAGAGGAAGTCCTCTGACACTTTGCTGCGTGTGACGGAGCATTGTCCTGTTAAATGAAGGCTCCTGGGAGCACCACCATGAGATCGAACACATGCGACTGAAGCATGGATGACACTAACGTAAAATTAGGCTGTCGTGGTGCTGTGAATCAATATTAGGGTTGACAATGTTTCGTATATGATAGCACCCAGGGGCGTGCACAGAAATTTTAGACCCGTCACAAAAATTTTTACGCTCCCCCCCCCCCCTTCATATGGTTTACACCTACGTCCCTACATATTTTTCATCCCTCACTTTAAAAATCTCGGGCCCCCTTCATACTCTGGCCCGAGCCAACAGGTGTCCCTTCTCCCCCCCCCCCAGTGTACGCTCCTGATAGCATCCCATAACATCACTCCAGGTGTGGGTGCGGTGTGCCGCTGAAAAGCAAAGTCACTATTTGGGAGTTCACAACGAGTTCCCCATAAGCGTACAAAAATCCGATCTGTATTCATTGCAAAAGACGATCTGCATCTTTTCAGTTGCAAACAAATCCCTTCGAACTCGACACTACTCAAAGTGCGATTTACGATAATGTGATTTGATTTGGCACTTTTTCAGTAACTGTGGTACGAGACTGCCAGGGGCGGATTTATAGTCTATTCTAGGGGGTGGCGGTTGAAAACCGTAAAAGCCACCCCCAGACACATCACGTAGGGGCGGGGGTGTAGGGAGTCAATTACTCTCCCTCTATCCCAGAGTTTTGCTTTTTTGTTTACAAAGTGAACATTTTTCATACATGGGGCTCATAGAATGCGAGTCTTATTTTCTGGTTTTATGCCGAAAATAAGTGAAAACATTGTAAAACAAGTCCCTAGGAAAAAATATCGGTTTTGATGATTTTTTTAAATATTTAAGAAGGAATACATCCATGGAGTCTCCCAACTTGCTCCGAATGTTCATGCTTTTGAACTTTGCACCTCTCTAGCCTCTCAGAAGGATGTTAATCGCTAATGTAACGCTCCCTTTATCTCCATATGAAAATAATGGCTATAAAACTGTCGAAAACTGAAAACAATTGGGGGCCATTTCCAAAAAGTGGGGCGTGTAGGGGAAAAACGGCAGTAACATTTGGATTCAGGGGGTCATTTTACATAAGAATCAGCAAGAATCATGTCAAAAGCATTTTGAAGTTTTTTTTTTTTTTTTTTTTTTTTTTTTTTGCCGCGCAGTGCTATTAAAGTATAAAAAGGGGGGGGGAGGGAGCGAGAGAGCTTGGGTTAAAATTAAAAAGTGGGTAACGCCATCAATCCTCGAGTACACTACTGCCTAAAACTAATTAAAAGAAAATTTATAAAATTTACTTGATTTAGTAGCTATTGCTAGTAAATTTCTTGAATTTCATATTATTGTTTTGAAAAAATGACGGTTACGGAGGGGGCGGTAGTAAATCCGCCACTGGACACTGCTATACCTTTAATGCTCGACTGTATCCAGGGGCGTGCACAGAGATTTTGGGGCCCATCACAGATGACTTTTACGGGCCCCCCTCAGTGCCGTAGCTAGGGAGGGGCGGGGGGGGGGCGGTTCGCCCCGGGCGGCACTTTTCGAGGGGCGGCAAATTAACCCTTTTGATGTGGGAAAAAAACGTATTTTTCAAACAAGGAAATTATGGTTTTAATCTGTTACTGCAGGCAAAAAGAGAATATTCGAATTATAAGACTTTTGTGTCACTACCAGATTAAAATTACTTATATACAATACTTTTTGATTTCTTTAAAAAACTTTCAAAGGTCTTTCTTGATAGTATATCAGTACAATTCCTTGTTTTATTTCTGAGGGGGCAGCAGTGGACCGTCACGGAACCAATGTTTTTCTAGACAGTAGAAGTTAACTTCAAGAAGAAGAAAACAATGAAGTTTTACAATTTTCGTTATAAGAAAGAGTTAACACTGTATTTTAAAAGTTTCTTGTAAACCTCCTAGTGAAGCAAAACTTTTTTTTTAACTTCAAGAAAATGGTGACAAGAGGAAAAAGGGAAGGGGGGAGTGAAAATGGTACACGAAACAATTTATTCCTTATCATAGGGGTGCTTTATGTGTTGCAGGGTTTACATTGATTTCTCATTCATTAGAAGAGTTCTCTATTTCAAAAAAAGTAAAAGGGATTTCTGTTTTCTCGCGATTGAGAGTAGAAAATCTATCCGACAACTTTGGATCACATGTTCGTCTATTCCTAGTGAAAGTTAAGCGAATTTCATTTTTCAACATCTGGTTCGGTCCCCCAACTTGGCCAAGCATAGTCTAAAATTTTTTTTAGCGTATTCAGCTTCAAATAATTCCGGTTGGGAACTTCTCCCACCTCCACTTTGTAGTCTAACAGCGTGAAAGATAGCTTCAAAATATTTTTAGAAAGAAGAGCTCTCGTATCTTTCTTCTCTTTTCCTGATATCACCAAAGATAGATTAGAAATACGGTTTTGGACCTCAATGTTTAAAATTTTCTGGGTAGAACCCCGGACCCTGTCTTTTCCTCTAAAGTATCCTCCCTCTCTCTTTAAGTCTAAAATTACGTTTTTAAAACTTTGGTTCTTCAATATCAATTTTAGAAAACAGCATTTGAACTTTGGCTATGTTTGATCTAAGCCTTTTTTTTTTTTTTTTTTGATCCTAACGTGATCAAAAATAACTTAAAATACGTTTTTAGGACTAAAGTTTTGGAATTGTTTCAAGAAAGATACCTTAATTTTACCCCCCCCCCCTCCCTCATCTAAGATTAAAACTGCGTTTTGAAAACTTCAACTTTGAAAATTTTCCGAAAAAGAAAAGCCGAAATCCCAGAGCATTTCCTAACATCCCCAAAGATAGCCCAAAATTTCGCTCATAGAAATTCGCTCGTGTGTGGGTGGGAGAACTCGCTAATTCTTCCTTCTCAAAGATAGCCTAAAATGAACTTCAGGTCAAATAAAGATTTTGGGAGGGAAGCCACCCTGTACCCCTTGTTGGTTCTAACATTACAATCATTATATCAAACAAAGCCTAAAGTCGGGCCTCAATTACGGAAAATTTCCATTAGAGAGCCGCCTCTCTTCACACCATTTTTTGTGCCATTAGATGTTAGGGAACCCTTTAACGTCACCAAAGATAGCCTAGAATTGCATTTTTGAGACTTTGGTGCTGAACATATTTCAAAGAAAGAAACCAAACCTTCCTCATTCCAGTGAATCACCAAAGATACCTTTACTCAGCGCCCCTCCTTCACCTAACACTTACAACAACGAAAGGGTGGCAAATCGAAGAACCGCCCCGGGCGGCAAACACTGTAGCTACGCCACTGGCCCCCCTCCATATTGTTTACCCTTTCATTCTACATAAATCCCCCCCCCCTCTTTTTGAAAATCTCGGGCCACCTTCAAGCTCGGGCACGGGCCAACGGGTGTTCCTTCTCCCCTCCCCCCCCCTGTGCACGCTCCTGACTGTATCACCTCTAAAATGGCTCAACGGCGTACTTAAATTTTCAATTCTTTTGGGATTTTTCCAGAAAAAAACTATCATTTTGCTTTCATTTGGCAAGTTTCACCTTTGAAATGGAAGCTCGGCTTAACTCAGATAACATACGATGAATGGATGCAACATCTATTGATACATATATCGTTTTTTAAAAATTATTTAAATCTATATCAGGAGCCGAAAGATTTCTGATAATGAAACATCTGATCTATTCATTTGTAAAAATTGGAACTTGGAAGACTTTGTGACCACGACAGATTTACCGTGCATTGAACAACACCATTACCGTACACGAAGAGCCTTCAACCGGCCAGTATCGAATCCGAGAACCGATCGGGCAATCTCGACTCTCATGATCCCTTTATAGTACATGAAAGGATCTTCATTTCCAATCAATCGGAAGTGCTAATGTCACATTTGCAGAACGGTTTAACAACAATTTATTCATTCACTTTCTAGTAAAATGTCGTAACGCACTTGCAGAACATAAAAGCGAGTATGTGCAACATTAAGAAGAGAACAATTAACACATTACGAAATTATTTGGCTTAGTTAAAAAAAAAATTATTAGACTATTTTTTACAATAAAAAGAATACTGCCTTATACACTGTAAAATACGATGGTTTGATCATTATTCAAGGCTTATGTATTCTTTTTCCTTCCGATAGTATTTCGATGGAGTGATGGTAGTGTCATGAGATACACGAATTGGAACTACAACGAGCCAAAACTTCAAAGCAGGACCAAGTTCTGTGTCAAGCATGGAGCTATAAGTGCAACATGGGAGCTGGATTATTGCGGAGTCAAGAGATGGTTCGTGTGTAAAGCTCCTAAAGGTATGTTCACCGCTTGTACATTTTGAATGCAACAGAGCTTTAGCGTTTGAGTTTCAGCACCTGAAGCAGAACATTCAAATTAAACGACGTGACATAAAATTCGAAACTTGTATCTGATCTAACCTACGTCCATTTGTGATAGTCCAGATATTTGAGGCAATGATGCCTCCCTGCAGCAGGTTAAGTCCAGGTAAATTGTCGAATTCGAGGTACTTTTTGCAGGTACTTGCTGTCAACGTTGGAGTTCTGACAAGCGGGCAAGTTTCATTTGGAACCAAACTGATGTGCAATCTCTTGTAGACAGCATTGAGGCGAGTACAGTGGAAACGTCCTCTAAGCGACAAGCCACTCTGATATTTTGTCTTTTCCTCAGGTTTTTCGGGGGTTCACCTGAGGAACTTATTAGTTGTATTCCAGTGGAATTGCTTGCTAACAGGTGTAATGATGGGAATGCAGGCTGTTCTGAGCTTAGATCATTAAAAAGACTCAATGGTCTAAGGTTATCCCGTCAATGTATGACGGGTGAAAATTGCTTCTACATTTGAACGAAGCAATTGCCTGCTTAGTGATATTCTGACTGTTGAAATTTTAACCCTACTCCAGTGGATTAACCCTAAACTCCAGTAGGTAGCGTTCATTGTTGACTACTTTTTCGTTTCTACATTCCCCTGAAATCGCAGTCTTATCAGTAAAGCAGTTAAGTAACCGGATCCAGTTCAGCCTTGTCCCAATAAAGCCTTTCCCTTCATGTTAAACATTACCAAAATATATTATCAAATTATCATGCCGTGGCGCGATGTCAGGAGTGACGTCAAGAGTGTTACTGGATCATTGGCTATTATATATACGAGGATGTCAGATACATTAAACATTAAACAACATGCACAATAGTCTTATTATTGAGGCAGTGATAAGTAAAGAGATGTAAGTGCGAAAATTAAAAATTTGGAGATAACCCGTGCAAGTGGTAGGGGAACCTTTCCTCTGTTTAGGGGCAAAAGACAGTACTGGGAACTCTGGTAGTTGCTGATATACAGCATGATCTAGAAGAAGTTTTCAACGAAAGTCTACCAAGAGTTGGAACTTTAAATCCATTTTACTCGAAAAGTTACCATCCATCTGCATCCCTTTGCACTGCCTCAATTATGTCCTAAACGAATTTCGGGGATTTTTATTTCCTGGTTACGATATTGGTTGAGCTCTTCTTTACTAATAATAAAGCTGAAAGTCTCTCTGCCTGGAGGATGTCTGTAGGATGTCTGGATCTCAGTGACGCGCATAGCGCCTTGACCGTTCAGCCGATTTTCATGAAATTTGGCACAAAGTTAGTTTGTAGCATGGGGGTGTGCACCTCGAAGCAATTTTTTAAAAATTCGATTTTGTTCTTTTTCTATTCCAATTTTAAGAACATTTTCCCGAGCAAAATTATGATAACGTGGAAAAGTAGATTACCAAATTATCATAGCATGGAACCGTAAGATGGGCAAGCATAACAAATTGGCGAGGTTATAGCAAATAGACGAGAAATTCACCATCCATTATTTGTAAATATACAGGCGAACCAAATAACCTCTTAATTTTCTACTACGGGCAAAGTCGTACGGGTACCACTAGTTCAAAATAAAAGAAAAAAAAAGTGAAAAAATGAGACAAAATTCCTAAGCATTGCAAAGAGTACGTAATTGTAGGAGCAATATGAAAACAAAGTAGAAAAAAATGTACGTACTCACATTAAAAATCATGTAAAATTTTATATTTCTACTATTTGTAATGTAAAAGGTTTTATAAGGCATTTAAATAAATGTACTTTGTCTTTACCCATTTTTCATTTTCAGTACAAGTTCAAAAGATACCAGACAGGCCTGTAATACAAAGTAAGTACTATTGAACTTCAATTATTTTCCGTAATTGCAGTCGAAATCACTTAAAGCGAATATTAATTTAACGAGAACCCCGGACTTCGGGAGGTTTTCAGAAAGATTTGGTTGATGCAATTTCAAGTCTATGGGAGCATAACTCGCTTTTAAAGTGCGAACCCCGCTTGATGAAAAACGAGAAATATTTTTGAGATTTAGAAAATTTCTATTGATTTCCAGCAGCTAATCTTTTTTTTTTTTTTGGGAAACATTTCTTTAGCATTCCGAAATCAACCTAAAGTTACAGATAAATAGAAAAAGAAGGGTTGGGAAAAACCTGGTTTATTCCCGGGAATAAAGTGATTTTTAGGAAGAAAGTTTTGAAAATTCCCGAAAATTTTCAAGTAATTTAAAGAAAGGAAAACTTTGTTTATATTTTTACATTTTCCCGACAATTTTTCAAAACTTTAAGGCTTTTTACTGTTTTAATTGCAAATTACGTAACTTTTTTCTAAAAGAAAATGTGACAGATAGACTGTTTAGCTACCCTCAACTGACGTATTCTTTTTAGTTTATTGGTTCGCAATTAAATATTTAACTGATCGATTTGAATGTTAATGCTTTTAATGAATGCTACTATCTGTAGTTGAACATTTAAGTGATTTATTTGTATATTTACACTTTTTAGTAGTTACACTGAGATATGTCGTATCATTCATAATACTTAACACGTCAGTAAGAGTTGCTTACGTTGTAATTTTTGATCATCAACCAACAGTTTGAATATATTTAAAAAAAAAAAAAACTTTTTTCAACAAGTATATTTTTTGGTTTAATTCGGTTTCAATTTTGAACAGTCTGTCCTATGGAAAAATTTTTACATAGCCGTGTTTTAAGTCTTGATTTAACGTGGAAAGACATAAAATTTGTTTACTTCCGCAATTCCCAATGTCCCCCTAAATTTCGAGTTCATTCCCCAAAATTCCCGGGATCATTCCCGTAGCTCAAAACTGTGTTTTTTGCATCTCTACTGATGAATAATAAAGGCTGAGAAAATGTGATGGCGTCCCTTCTCCGAATTTGTGGAGTGGAGCAGCATTTGAAAATTATATATTTGTTGACGTCGATGTTCCGAAGGGATTGTAGCTCAAATTCAAGCTAAGGCATACGAAAAAAAAAGAAAGAAAGAAAAAAAAAATAGGAACGCGAGGATGTGATAACGACAAGCGTGAAGAATTTCTAACTGTTCAATCTTTTTCATGTACAAAAAATTTTCTTACTTTTTTTGAAGCCAGGGATATAAATGGCGATATTTTTCGGATCATGAATATTCCGCGAAAATAACACAAGAAAGAAACAGCAAGACAATTTAAGAAAAATTAACCAATTTCTTTGGTAGTGTACAGAAAAAGAAAGCGTACGTATATTTAAATTTTTATGATTTATCTCAAACTCGTTTTTTATGAGCACTCTGTAAATAACGAGCAAACATCACGTTCCCTTAGCTCTCGTTACAAGCAATTTCGGCAATGTAATTAAAATTCGTGTTAGTTAGTCTCTGTTATTCCATTATTACTCTAGTATTCGTTAACTTCAACCTTGGTGGGTGAATTTTAATAATATTTTCCGATGCAGTAACGGATGTATCTCATACCCGGTAGCAGAAACAGCGCGACGCCGCGACGCCCGTTGCAGATTCTTGAAGAGGATTGCAGAATATTTCTAAATAGTAGAATTGATTATCGCTTTATGCACGAATCTTTCGCACTTGAAGTAAAAAATACAGTTTATAATGAAGCCGAGGAACAAAAAGTAAAAACAAAAAACACGCTAAAATCTATGGAGTCCTCAGTGATTAAGAGGTCAGTGGCATTTGCTCCGGCAGCTACCAGCCCCTTGTACTCTTTTTAAATCTTGAAATTTTTAGCTTTTGTTTCACTCGTAATTTTTAAATTAAGCATTTTATTTTCACGTATTCCTTGATGATGATTTATAACAAGTGTTGCGACCATAGAGTAAAGAAATTACATAGAGAAGCCCCGCTATACTAAGAAATTGAAGTCGAAAGTTGCAGCGCTGTGTCACAAGATTCTTAGCTTCTTGCTAAATAATCCATAATCGCGAAGCGACCATGTTATCAATGGTATGCTCATGGTCAATGGTATGCTATCATAACATGCCCATCATCGCGACGATTTATCCCATAATTCCGGCGTCAGATCCATCTCCTTTTTACCATATTCTCCACGTAAATTTATTTTCTCTATGGTTGAGACTGATCTAATAATGGTTTACCTTGCAGATTATTTTTCAGTTTTTTAGTCTGCGTCGCAGACTGCTGAAAACTATTCTGCTACCGGGTTCATAGTTACGTTTGAATATTGTTTCTGGAAGTCTTCAAAATTTAATTGCATTTTATGGAAGTGGCGTGCATGTTCTTCACAAAGTTCATGCAATAAAACACTAATCTAACCTTTTTGGAACCTGTGTAGGATGTTGTGCGCAAAAATTGATACTTCTGTCGAAATGTAAATTGCCCTTGCGTTAGTGACGAAAGTAGACTGGTGAGTAATAACTGAGTAGACGGACGGGAAAGGAAATGAAAACTGAAAAAAAAAAAAAAAAAAAAAAATTATCCTGTGTTGATGTCGGAACTAAATTCAGTCAAGAACTGCAACAGATGGATTTTTTGCTGTCAGGAAATAAAAGGAAAATGCTCTACTAATAACAAATCAGTTAACACTTCCACAGTACTTAACAATTCTAACGCTTCGCTTCCGTCAAAGAGTAATTACAGAAAATAGTAAAAAAAAAGTTCATATTGCATTGACTTCTGCTAAATCAATTAAGGTACCGAACCTAATGAACAAAAATATTTTTAAATTATTAAGGAGGAGGTGGAGAAAAAAAGTCCAACGCAAAGAGTTCTCTTAGTTCGAAGAAAAAAAAGTTAAATGATAGAAATAGACATCGTTTTAAAGACACTTATTTGTTTTTTTCTGATGGTGTATTATTGACAGGGACACCCAGAACGTAAATTTTTGAAAATGGGAAATTTTTCAATTTTCCGAACGAAACGTCGAATTTTACCGAATGATAAAATATGAGCATACACAAATCGATACCTGCACATAATGAGAAAGACAGAGAGAAATATCGTTAAAGATTTCTTTTATTGCAATATTGCAAGTGTCTACAAATTTACCGAATCGTCAGACTAAATCTGCCTAATAAGAGATTTTTCGGAGGTCACAGGGATCTCCTGTGACCTCCCATCGACATGACCCTGAATAATGTTTCCTGTACTCTACTGATGCTGCTGAAAGTAATTAGCAGGGAAAATTCAACCAAAATATTAAATAAACAAAATGTCTAAGACTATGCATAAAATTTTGGTATTCGAGAAGCGACGTAAAAACTTTTAGACTTCCTGCGAGTGAAATGTTGACTGTTAAGTGCAACAGCTTCGTCTGGACAGTACACACATAAAACACGGACAGACATTGCACTGCCTTTTGTGCAAGCAAAAAAGCTACTATGTATTTGATATGTTGGTTAGAAAAACTTCAATGACGACTCGTGAAAAATGTTCCTTTGAGTAAATATGTGCTGGAATTTGTATTTATCTAATGTGAATTCATAGCTATCTACTGCTTTAAGATTGCATCAAAGTTGACACGAGAGATTTGTTATACTACTTTTAGTATTTTTCAACAAGATATAGTCTCGGTAGCAGAATCTTTTTCGGCAGTCTGCGACGCTGATTAAAAAACTGAAAAATAGTCTACAAAGTAAACCAACCTCAGATCAGCCGTAACACTTGATATAAACCATCACCAAAAGCCTGAAAATAAAAATGCTGAATTTAAAAATTACGAATGAAACAAAGGCAAAAAATATTAAAATTTAAATAGAGTATGGGGCGTAGGTAGCTAGCCCAGAACAAATGCTATTGACCTCTCAACCACTGACAATTCCTTCATAGATTTTTGAGCGTGTCATTATTTTTTTTTCTTTGTTTCATTATGAACTGCATTTTTCTACTTCAAGTTCTACAGATTCGTGCAGAAAGCAATAATTAACTCCTCTTTTCAGAAATAGTCTGCAGTTACCTTCAAGAACCTGCGACGGACGTCCGTCTCAGCTTCACGCTGTTTCTGCTACCGGGGATATATAGTCACATTTCTCTTATAAACTTATTACTAACACAGCTTTTTGTTTTGTTTTGCGTTTCATAGAAGAGCCGTGCAACATCACCGATGTTTCTGTGTACAGCACTCAGTGGTATTTGCACGGAGATTATTGCTACATGGCTCACGAAGATGCCAAGTACACATGGGATACTGCTAATACGTTTTGCAAAGACAACGGGGCACACCTGGCTTCAATTCATTCATTCAACGAGACTGATTTTATGCTGTTTATTGTGAGTATCACTTTTAAAAACTTTTGTTCTTTAGTTTTGAAATTAATGTGCTGCTAATTTCAGGAAGTAAAGTTTCATGGGAGTAGGGGACCATGGGGTAAAATGAAAGGGAAAAATATTTTCAGTTTGCAGCGCCACCTACCTAGCAATATTTTATCTGTGTTCAGTTGATTCCAGCCGAAAAACAAATAGCTCTAAAGATCAAATTATATAATAATATAATTAATTTTTAAAATTTGATAGACATGTTGTAGCATTTTTTGGTTTATCAAAAAATATTTCCTTAAAAAAAATAATAAATGATACGGTTTTTACTTCCTTTTACAAAAAAAGGAAGTGTTGTATTCGCGAAAAAATTTTCACTCAAAAATCGAAATCAATTTCCATTTTGCTCACCCCCCCGAATGAGTTTTTTTTTTTTTTTTTTCTCTCGACCCGACCACACTTGCATAAATACCTAAGAACGTAGGCGCCCGAAGTATCCATTTTGTCAGTTCCCGAGTTAATTACCACAAGTTTTCTCGTGACGTCTGTATGTGCGTATGTAAGTCGCATAACTCAAGAACGGTATGTCCTAGAAAGTTGAAATTTGGTACATAGACTCCTAGTGGGGTCTAGTTGTGCACCTCCCTTTTTTGATTGCATTCGGGTGTTTCTAAAGGGGTCTTTTGTACCTTGTTGGGGGGGGGGGAATCATTGTTAGTTTCGATGCAAACTCAAGTGGTATTATAATTTTGCGGACACTTGGCGATAGATCGCCAGTCTTTTGGTCGCCAAGATTTGTCGCCAACTTGGCGACAAATTTAGCAATTTTTTTTTTTTTTTTAAATCTGGTTTCAATTTAGCCACTGTTGATGATATTCAGAGAGTTAACTATTAAATCACATTAAAATTGCCAATAATGGGGAAATAACATTAACTTGGTGTAAAAGGAAGTCATGTGATGCACACATCCTCTCGTTGTAGTTAATATTTGGAAAATTAATTAAGATCTACAGATAAACAGTACAACAGTTATTTAGTTAGTATCAGCACTGTTAAAAAATTTTGTGTAACCTTTCTCCATAAACTGATGGCAACTTAGCTGCCTTCATTGCTTTGGAGTAAACTGATATAACTTGTGTAAAGTTACACCATGGTAATGTAACTATATCGTAACGTCTCACTAATTTCTGCGCAAAGTACACCAGTATTTTCTGTATGCTTGGGGAGAAATTGCTTAAAGGTTATACACATTATCAAATATTAAGCTCTCATCTGACATTCTTGGACGATTTATCAAGTCATGCTTTTTAACCAACCACTATACACCATTTATTTATTTATTTTAATATACAAACAAGATATTTTCATTGCTTTAAGAGAGAAATGAATTGAGCGGAGTCCGAACCCATAACGCGAATCTCAGACAGGCGAAAAGCAAGCGCAGTTTTCGTTTTGCTAATTATAGTTTACCTGCTCTGCGCCGATTTTGATCATTACTGAAACCATAGTGCAGGGTTCCTCCAACAATTTGAGTTTTAAATGATGCTACACATTTCAGTATTCGTGAAACATTACACCTATTGATACTGATAACCTTACACATTAAATATTTACTACAATTTGTCAGGTCTACGCGGGGCGAAATGAAAAAGTTCATTTTGTTTACTTATCATTCATTTATTAAAGCACTTATGTATTTGACTTTGGTGAATTGAGATTTAAAACTGCAGCCAACAACTTTTCATAAATCGCAAGAAAAAGTGGTACTATGAATGGTTTGTTATCAGCGTAGTTGATATTTTAAGGAAAGGAATCTGTCATTTCTCTGAAATGACCGCAAGAGCTTTAACCTTTTAAGGTCAAGTTTCTAATTTCATTATTACTATTACTTTGATATGATTTGTATTTTATCTTTACTTGCATTGCTGTTCTTCTATACAGATGTGATTTACCCCAATTTCGCCGACATTTAAAATTTCTTCCCCCTTTACATTATATCAAGAGGTAAACTGAAACTTAGGAACAGAAGGCAGGAAATTTTGTGTCGGCGAAACTAGGGGGACACCATCACATTAATGGTGTCCTCCCCCACCCTTATTTTTCAGTTTCAATCATACCTTTTGATAGATTTAAGTGGGGAGAAAATGTTAGATGTCGGTGAAACTGATGGTAAACCGATGTGATAACATCATTTCAGATGGACAACATATTATTGATGAACAAACTAACGTTTATCTTTTTTTATACACCCGAACACCAATTACTTTTTTTTTTTTATAGACGAGTACTAGCCCAGACTCGGATTTCTGGATCGGGTTGAGTTCTGAAAGTGTCGATTCCCCATTAAAGTGGTCCGACGGCACTCCTGTGGACTTTGAAAATGAGATGGAAAATAAAACCCTCATTGATTCCTGTATATCTTTCAAGAAAACAGATGGTATGAATGATACTAATTCTCTCCCTCAATTGTATTGACCGAGCTGAGTTTGAGCAATTCATATGGTATTGAACTTGGGCAACACAGAGAAGGCTGGTAAATCTAACTAA
Organism: Uloborus diversus; assembly: GCF_026930045.1. Lineage (NCBI taxonomy): Eukaryota > Metazoa > Arthropoda > Arachnida > Araneae > Uloboridae > Uloborus > Uloborus diversus. The sequence continues at coordinate 128,549,340 of NC_072732.1, forward strand.
CTATTCGAGATTGGGGCATTTTTGGTTCAGAAAGTTTTTTGCTATGCTTCCAAATTTTCGCTTTAATATTTCAACATATTTGTTTTTGTTTCTTCATTTTAAATGAATGTTTTGCAGCACAGAAAATGGGTGCATCAAAAGCGAACGATTGGTGTATGTGTGTGATTCTACTTCAATTGATATATTGTTTTCCTTTAACAGCGTATTCACTTTGAAAATTATATGTGAATTGTTCTTTCATTTTTTTAAATTGGATATATATTATGCGTATAGATGATATGAGGGTAATATATGGAATACCATTTACATTCACCCGAATAACTGGTTTTGGAATAAAAATTCTCAAATCACCATGAGCGAATACTTTACCTATCCGTAATGAACTATCACTTGCAAAAAAGGTGCTATATATATTGCTCTCATGAAAAAAATTATTCAATAAAAGATAGCAAAATTGAAGGTAATGTGGAACAGGTGGTTAAAAAATGGAAAAACTTCGAATGTTCGGTAATTTACGCCGTTATGGAGCTTTTGGTTCTTTCTATTTTACATTAACTCTTTGCTTTTTCTTCAAATATGAAGATTAGGTTGTTATAAAAGATTCAGATTTCCCGACTGTATTTGACTTCTGCTTTTTTGGAGGTAGTGTCGAATGTGCAGGAAAAAATTTGTAGACTTGTGCCAAGGTTCACAAACTTTTCAGATCGCGAGACCCTATGAAGAATTATATTTTTTTTTCACTGCACCCTAGGCCATCGCTTTTATATTGATAACGTTGACATTTTATAGAGAATACATTTCTAAAACATTTCCAAAAGAGGGTCACTTTTCTGCGCCCTTTCTACCAACTTGACCCTCGACTCCATAACGTCACCAGTGACTTCAATTTTCAAAAACATTTTGACAGAAAATCACTGCTCCCTTTTTTCCATTTACGTTACCGAAAAGAAAAGGCCTAAATTGCGATTTGTGACTTAAGTTTTGGAGTTTTCTCAAGGACCGTCTTTTTTTCAGACCACCGTCATTTATTGTAAAATCTGTACAGGAGCTTTTCATTTTATTGCTAGCGTAATTTAAAACTGTTATTTATATAACGATAAAAATGTTTTTCACAAAATTTGTTCCGGATGAACGAGGGCCGGATAAACGAGAGTCTACTGTAATTTCAAAAACATAAAACATTTCATATACCCTAGATGAACATAATTTCTAAAAAGGTTCTCCTCCCAAATAAATAGTCTGGATCCAAATAGGGAAATTCCATGAAATTGACTGTTTTTTACCCATAACTTTTTTCTAATGAACAAATATCGTCAAACAAAGTAATGGGACCTAAGTTGAACCATTCTCTATCCATTAAAAAAGAATCATCAAAATCGGTTCACTAGGTGAGACGCAGTGAGTGGGAAAAAAAACATACGGCATAAACTGATAACCGCCTCCTTTTTGAAGTCGTTTAAAAAGAAGGACTTAAATATAAATATCCACACTTTTTTAAGGGTTTCAAGATCTTGCAAGACACTAGATGTCATATTTAAGGGAAAAAAGAAACATCTTGATCCTCCAGTAAGAAATGGCTGAATTAGGATTTTGCAGTACGCCGATACCTCTTTTTTGTTAAGACGTCCGCTTGTTCATTGCCACAATGACCAGCTACCCACTGGAGAACAATTTGTTTCTTTTTTAATGAGGGACTTCTTTCTCTTAATTCTTGAAATTTGCGTATTTCGGATGTTAATAGATAATAAACTGCTAATTGATTTAATGTGGCTGTCAGCGAATCGAAAAGATTGTCTGCCCTTCTTATCGTTTGAAATTTTATCTAACTAATTATATAGTAAAATGTATTAAGATTATTTTTCTCATAGGTGCATGGGGCGTCGAAAACTGCAACCGGCTTTTAGCAGTGATGTGCAAAAGAAGTGCTCATTCGAAAACTGAATTTTCTACTGCTTCGCCAACACCCGACCCTCCCGGAAATTGCCAAGCTGGATGGTATCCTTATGGTTTGTTGATAGCAAAGTTTTATTTTAATAAATTTATTCTTCACTTGATATATTCTTTTTTGATTAAATGTATTTTTTAAAGCTGACGATATGACTCGAGATCTTCACTGATCATAGCGTTAAAAAAATACAATAATAATATTCCTTCAAGATAATCATATTCCTGAGGTTACCCTCAGATGGACACAATAATAAAGTATATAAATGCAATAAAATTAAAATCATAGACAAAGCCAGAATCCATAATCCTCTCGTTTTGGAACCGGTTAAAACGGTCTTCGTTATAATAACTTTCAATACTTTCCTTTGCTTTTTGATATTACTGCTTCGTGGCTTCAGTTTTTTTAAACAATAAGCGTCATGCCTTAGTCAGGAGTGCCCACACCCTAAAGTCAAGGGCGCACCCCTCCCCCTAAATTATGCGAAGACTCCCCCCCCCAAAGCAAGAGTCCTCCCCCCAAATCGAGGAAAAAACCCTCAAGACACCCCTTCCCTTAAAAAATTGAATGGCGCAATATCCGCCATGATCCCCCCTATGTGGGCATCCCTGCCTTAACCCAGGTTTAAGGGAGGTAACTTACCGCTTATATAAGAAGGTTCATATATTTAGCTATTTATTTAGTAAGCAAATATCAAGGCGAATCTGCCAATTTACGTGAAAATTTCTGATTTTCCAGCAATAGTTTTTCACTTTAAAGAAAAAAATTGGTCAAGCGAAAGTAATGACTTAAATTAAATCATACTCCATCGAATGTAAATGCTAATTCAAATCGATTTTCCGTCTGATAAGTTATGCATGAGCAAAAAGAAAAAAAAGAAAGATTGAATTAATAACCTCTTTTCTGAAGTCGATTAAAAATCTAAATCACTTTTCAATAACATTTTTAGAGGTAAGAAATGAAGAAATATATGTAGTTTGGGCAAGCCTAACCTGGCAGCGTCGTAATGCTGTGATTAGGGTCTGGCTAGCCATCACAATGCTGCCAGGTTAGGTTTGCCCCAACTATTGTTGTGATTAAAGGAAAATATAATATTATAATATTAAAGTACATCTTTTGTGGTTACAAGGAAGGAACAATGTGTGTAACACAAAGAAGTTAGCTTATGGAGAAAAAGACACTCGAAAAATTAAGGAGTCAGAACAGCAAATAGTTTAAAAAGCAAAGAAAGCGAATTAACCGTACAACCAATAAGAAAATTATAAGCCATTAAAGAATCAATTAAAATGCAGACGCGGTTCTTCATCTTTTTCTTTTTTTTAAATTTTTATATTGATTGTTTTTGACTTTTGTCCTTATTGTAACGGATCCGGTGCGACTTCCACTTTCTTGAAAGGACGACACAGTTCTTGAGAAAAACACAGGAGCTTTATTTACACTATGTACAAGAAAGATCGTTAACAACTGCTAAATTAATCATCAGCAATTTAGCAAATATCACACAACACCGTAAACTCAACGGTTATACACGTATTTACTTCCAAATACGAAAAACAACACAGCGAAATGCCTCGCAATAAACAGAGCTAATACACTCTTAGTACAAATTCTTAATCGAAACCGACTTTTTATCACTCGGCGCGGCTTATTTATAGACATCGAAAAGTTTCCACAATATTCCAAAAGATTCCAGAAAATCGTAGACCGTTATTTTATTTCTTTCCATTCAAAAATTTTATCATTCAGAAATAAGGGGACCGTATATTTCGGCCGAATGTATGGGGGCTGTATATTCATTACAAGAAACTATTTACAGGTTACGTTACTACAATAATTTTAGATGAAAGATAATTTAATAAACGCCAAATTTAGCTAGATTACGACAAATTAATCATAAAAACAATTACTATTTACAAAATTTGTAACATTATGAACCCTAATCTGGTTAGTGTTGGTGAGGCTTCATCTATTTTAAACTGCATAGATCCTCGTATTCAATTTAGTTGTAAAAAGGAACAAAATTCAACAGCTTGCCCTTTCTTGATGTTCTCGTTTCTCGTAATGAGTCCGGTTTTGAAACTGTTTACCGCAAACCTTTTGCTTTTCTTTTACCGCCTCATAAACTATCGTCTATACCTCCTACTAAAAAAAAAGCTTTTAGTGCTTCTGTTTATCGTGCTATTAAGCTATTAATATTTGCTCTTTATCGTTTCTTCTTTATACAGAATTTAACTTTGGGCTTTGGCGATTGATAAAGACTATCCTCCTACTTTCATTCCACTTCTAAAAACACTTCGGAAGAATCCTAAACTAATGTTTTCATCGAAACTTTCATTACTAATTTGGTTGTTTTGCCATTCTTTCCTTCTGTGAATAATCAGGTCTTTAGCGCTTCCAATTCCAGATGGTATTCTCATGTAAATAAATTTTGGCTCACTTATTTTAAAGAGTCTAATCATCCTCTTAATTGTTGAGAAATTTATAAAATTGCAACTTTGGTCATTCCTATAAAAGACAAACTGGTTGTGGTTTTAAATTTGTTGGAAAAAGCATCAGTATTATGCGAAAAATAAGCAATTGAGTAAGCTTAGCAGTGCCCAACATTGTAAGGAATCGACTATCACTCTTTTGAATTTAAGTTTCACAAAAATCTACGAAAATGTCCAAATTCTTCAGATCATGAGTTTTTGGGATATTTTCTACGCTTTAAGGAATACAGGTAGTTCGTACTCAGTTAACGATCCTTAACCCTTTCAGACGTGGCGTCCGGTATACCGGACATGAAGTTTAAACAGCTGTTTATCATTTATTAATTGAAAAAAATTACTCGATTTTTTTCGTAGTTGACTCTTTACAGTCTGCTTATTATTATCTGTAGAAGAATTTTTTATTTTGGGATTGATAACATAAAGAAATAGGGGTTGGGAGAATGGGACTGGCTCATTTTCCCAACCACGGATTCTCGTCGCAAAAGCGAGTTTTTTTTTCTGATTTTTTTAAAAAATATACTATAATCTTATATTAATCATTTCAAATGCTTATATTATGTTTTATTATTGTTTAGAGAAAATTTTGCAAAGAAGTTTGTTTGATGTTTCATTGTTTTATTATCTAAAATATGTATTTCAATAATATATGTCCGGATTATTGGACGTGTCATAACTCTTTTCATTTCTCACCTATAAATTTGAAATTTTGTCTATAAAATACTCTTTACCATAGTACACTGTCTTCCAAATAAAAACACTTTTGGTTAAGTATTTCAAAATTCCGTCTGAAAGAGTCTACGTATTTTCAGCTACGTATTCTACGTATTCTCAGCCATTTGGCTAAAGTTTATCTTGCATAATTTATTTTATACATGTTTAGTTGTTGCAACGCAGTTGGCATCCATTCCTCTCTTTTTCTGCTTGTCTTTACTTTTTGAATGTTTGTGTTTTGTTCATTTCTGAACTTTTTCCTTTCATTCTGCTTTTTCTTTTCTCTACGGCTCATAATTATTAATTTTGTTGTTTTGTTTTAATACTTGTTTTTTTTAGCTTTATCGCCCTTTTAGTTTCCCGCTAAAAGTCAGGAACCTTCCTGAAATTAATCTCGAACCTTTTTGAAAAATTTAGAAAATTATTTCGAAGACTTAAGAATTTAAGGAATTTAGAATCTTGATTTACGAGGACCGCTCCTGAAATTTTTTAGCAAATGTGATCAAAGCTAATGCAGAACTGCAAGCACAAGCAAATGCTTTATCTGCAAAGCTAGTGTGTCCAGAAACTGCAATACTCCCTCATTTGGGGTTCGGCCAATCTGGGCGGACAGTTTTTAAGTTGAAAGCGGAACACCTAATAATATTTGCTGAGTATATTCTTTAACTGGTAGCTAAAAATAGTTTTCACAGCAACAATAAATCTGCATTGATACCACGTGTAGAAACTCAAGAAACTTTTTCGTAAGGATACTTGATTTTCACAGAAAACTGGTGGAAACTCTTAAAATCCCGGAGCATTACCCGAAAGTAATCTGTAGCGTTTCGGTTACAGCGTTGGTTCTGCTGGGTTCATCTATTACTTTTACTTTTTCAGATATTTGCTGTTCCGCTTCGTTGCTTTTCCCTGATGTCTTTACATACATAAGCTCGCTTTTTTTTTTCCATTGTGAAAGGGGCTCCTTGCTGCCCCGAAACACGTGTCTACAGCATAGATCTAGTATAACTACATACACAACTACGTAGCAGCAGCAACTGGCTGCCATTGAACGCGCAAATCTTTAGTTAAGCGGGCAAAAGCATAGCCTATACCCAGGATGTAACCACTGATCTCCAGTGGATGCTACGGCAAAAGTTCGCGCATGCGTTTTTCACTCTTGCCCGTCTATTCAGTTGCACATGGAACCGGTTTCTCGTTGTGTATATAGTTAATACTGCATCGATGGTATACAGCTCCTTGCAAATTTATGCAATTTAGTGTTTTAATAAATCTTTTATGATTAATGGTGTTTCGGATTTTGCTGTAAATTTACAAATTTTGTTTCTAGGAAGTAAATGTTATTGGATAAAGGGTAGTAATCACGCTAGGATTGCATCTTGGGCTACTGCTGCACAGGCATGTGAAGATATGCAAGCTACTCTAATCTCAATTCACTCTCAAAGTGATCAAGGTAATCCGGTTTAGTAAATTGTAATAACTTTTAAATTACTTTGTGTGTGTACTATTCCAACTGACAACATTAAAAGCAATAACTATTAGGGGTCATTCCACAGTGTCTAACTTAACATTCGCAGCTGATTTTCAAACTCTTTTTACTTACACCGGGAGTAAAAATAAAAAAAATAAGTGTGTTTTGGTTTAATATGCAGATTTAAAATGTACAAGGTGACTATTTTTCATTTCTACCAAGAATTTGAAGCAAAATAAGCGCTGGCAGGTGATTTTTCACCAAAAATGGCATCGTGACTAACGTAACATTTTTACAACCCTGAGAAACAATGCTTATGTTACGAGACAATTTTTTCTGAAACTTACGCAGGCATTTAAAATTGGCCGATATATTTGTAAGAGATAAACAATCTATTTTTTAAAATATACTACCGATTTGTTACAGATGAATCTTTTTTGGCCCTTAATGGTACTTTTACTAAAAACTGTGTGTGACTAACCTAACGTGACTAACGTAACCATCGAATAACAAGCAACGAATGCATATTAAAAACTTTTTATAATTAATTTCTTGCTCTTATATTACTTTTACACATTTTTTAGAACCTTCTTTGTGTTGCATTATGGTTCTTTTTTTACTTTTTTTCTATATTAGTGTAAGAAATTAAATGGAAGGATTCAGTTCAATTAACTCAATTTGAATGTGCGAAAAAACTTTTACAAACTGAATAACATCATTCTTGGGCTATCACCGCAAATGTTCGAATTTTTAAATGATCATTCTTGCATTTTCTGAAGTATATGTCAGCAGCACTGATTGTCACTGTATCATGTAACATCTTCAAATGTTTTCCAACGAGCAGCCATTACTTCATTTTAATAATAGGTGGAGATGTATTTTCTAAAAAATAGAGACGATCTTCTTTGTTAAGACTGTATTTCTAATATCTTAATTCTTAAGCTTAGATGCTTGTGTAGAATGCACATTCAGAAGAGTACTCATTTTACTTTACTTTTTACTTTTTGAACAATTCTTTAAATTGGAAGTATCTTTATAGAGACCTTTAAAAAAGTATTTTTCCAAGTAAACAGAAGGTCTACAATGTAATATTATTAGTATTTTTCACTCTTTATATTTTTAATCAATATAGAATGCCAACATATTCAAAGTTGTTCATGAAAATTTACATTGAATTAAATAAGTTTTAAATATTAGCAGTCATTTTTAAAATGTTACGTTAGTCACATGCAAACTGTTACGTTAGTCACAGCTCAAATGTTACGTTAGTCACACTAATTATTTTATATCTACTGATACTAAAATAAATATTTTGAACCTTTTAAGTAGATATGACACAGATGTAAGAAAAAAAAAAGTGCTGTTTGGTTCAATTATCTGGTTTAGTTTTTAAGCAGAAAATAGTACATTTTTGTGACTAATGTAACATACAGTGGCTCCCAAAAGTGTTCGTACACTTTTAAATTTTTTAGTAAAACCAAAATAACTCAAAACTGAATTCGAATATGAAGTCCAATATTTTTTCACATCATTCCTATGTTATTCTAAATACAACCCATTGATTTTTTCAAAATATTGACGGATCTTCTTTTTGAAATGGGTCAGAAAACGAAGAAACAGAGAAATAACACGCCACAAAAGTCATCGTACACTCAAATATTTTCGAATAAATTCAGGATTAAAATTATCATCTGCCGTTTTGTTAATATTTTTGCACTATGTTGACCCTTATAAGTCATTTGGCTTTAATTTTTTGTTTATTTATTCCTTAATATTGTGCTTATTACTGTAAAATGGTTGATATTCGTAAAAAACCGCAAACGCCATTCAAAATTTGAACTTTTTTCCCCACAGTTGTCGTAAATTGGTTTGAAATGTCTCTAAATTAGTTAATTTATTTGTTTGTATAGTAAAGTGCTTGATAAAATGGTTTAAAGAAAGGAACCGGACCAAAAACAAGGTAAGAAAAGTAGAACCGGCAAAGTTGACAAAACGTGATCGGATATTTAAAGTTAAAAAATTAACGAAAAATACACATTTGAGTGCTGTAAAAGTTTCTACAGAGTTAAATGAAACATTTTACATTTAATTTTCACCTAAAATTGTTCGCCAAGTTCTCTGATTAGCTGGATTAAATGGGATCTCTTCCCGCAGAAATTTTCTGGGTAGTGCGAAAAACAGAAAGCTTACGCTTTTCGTCGCAAAATCAATGATAAATAAGCTAAAAACGTTTTATAATCACGTCTTACTTACAGATAAAAATTAATTCAACATTTTTGGTTAAATTGTTGTATAACTGTAAGTAGAAGAAAAAATTAGGAACTTAATCTTAAGAACTTATTTTGATCAGTTAATCAGGACGGTGGAGGTGTTCTAGTGTGAGGGTGCATATCAGCATCAGGACTTGGTAGTATGTAATTTTTTGATGAAATAATGAATCATGCTGTTCCTTTAAATATTTTAAAAACAAATTTTAAACTTTTAGCCAAAAATTTGGTTATCAGAAACAACTTAGTTTTTTATCAAGATAACGATGAGAAGCACACGGTTTTCAACGCTTGCGTATAGTGCCTCGAAAATTGCCCTGAAGTTCAGAAAATATCCCTTCAATCTCCAGATTTGAACTTAATGTAACATACTTAGTGGTATCTGGAGGCTAGATTATGAAAATACGGCTTTGAAACGAAAATAGAGCTAGAAACAGTAAGACTCGAAGTGTAGTTGAACACTTACTCAGAAATTACGCAAAAATAATAAAAGAAAAAAGAATGAAATCTATTCCCATACGTTTAAAAGGTGTTATAAATACTGTATGATATTCTACTAATTAATAACTTAATCAAAAGTTAGATTATTCAATAATATATAGACATTTTATAAAGTGTACTGTAACGGATTCGGTGCGACTTCCACTTTCTTGAAATGAAGACACAGTTCTTGATAAAAACACAGGAGCTTTATTTACACTATGTACAGGAGAAATCGTTAACAACTGCTAAATTATTCATCAGCAATTAAGCAATTATCACACAACACCGTAAACTCAACGTTTACACACGTATTTACTTCCAAATACGAAAACAACACAGCGAAATGCCTCGCTATAAACAGAGCCAATACACTAACGAATTCTCAATCGAAACTAACTGTTTATCCATCGCTAACGGCTTTTATAAATATCCAAGAATTTTCCACAACGTTCTTTCTGCTTCGAGAAATGCGTAGACCGTTATCAGATTTTATCAATGAAAATAAAAAGAATAGGGGGTTGTATACTTTAGCCATATGAAAAAGGGGTTGTATATTCATTACGGGAAACTATTTACAGGTTACGTTACTACAATAATTACTATTTACAGGATTTGTAACAGTACGAAGACTTTTGTGAGATAAAATATCCGGCACTTTTTTATTTTTAATTTTTAAAAAATTAAGTTTCAATATTTAAAAAAAAAATTTATGCAGTTTTGTTGAAAATTGATCATAGATCTTATAATTAAATACCTATTCCGAAATATTAATTTTAACCAATGGATTGGAACCTATTTCGTTGAAAGTCGTAGGTGTACGAAGACTTTTGGGAGCCACTGTAAATATTTTCAGTGAAATAACCAAACTAATTAAAATACTTATCTTATAATGTAGGCAAAAAGAACAGTCGATTTTATTGGGCCAACATATAATCATTTAGAATAAACATAGTTCTTTTAAAGATTTTCAAAAAATTTTATATTACACAAGAAAACTTAGACGTATGTTTTTTGCGTATGCTAAGCCTTTTCTACAACCTCGCACGTTTAGAGCCAGAAGAAAAACACCGAATGAATTTTTTGCAAACTGTTACTGGATTTATGTACTAGAAAGTTAGCTGAATGAAATGATAGGTCACAATCAAAGCTTTGTGGAAAAAAAATTTCTGAGCTTGAGGTTGACATTTCTATGGAACGACCCTTAGATAAATGTGTAATTCATCTACCTACTTTCGGCGAAAACTAGTTATTGTAGCCGATGATACTTTCTATTCACACTTCGGAGAAAAAAGTTAATTAACTTTCATCCCATACAGAGCTACTTTTTTCATTAACTATTAAAAATTCTATCGAAAGGAATTTTTTTCATTGTCACGGATTTCTGCTTGAATAAAATAAGTAACTATTTTCGTTCCTTTGAAATTGAGAAAATCGCAAGACACGTGACATGCATATCTCACACGTGACAGTTATTTAAAAAAATTGCATGTTTAGTATACGCTTATTTATTTAAGCTAACGCTGCAAAATATTATTAATAGGAAACCATATTGTATGTTTAAGAATGTGTAACTGTATGAATATAATAGATTCTTCGAGTTTTTTCTTTGAACTGTAAAGTCGAAAACTTCAATGTCCAAACGTGGGTCCCACACATGAAAGTAGTGCTTGATTGAAAAATAACAATTAAAAAAGACATTAGGGGAAAAAAAAGTTGCCTCACAAGTCACGTATGCAAAGCACTTACCCCAGGTTTGCAGATTTTTAACTTCCAGCTATAAATGATTTGTACATATTTCGGTAAATGTGAAAAATACGGCCATTTTACACAATCCCCGGTGATTATACGTAATCACCACTAAAATTGGTAAATGTGATAAATTATTAACATTTTGCAATATTTATCAAATTTACCGGTTTATTTATATAACCACCGACTCATAATAGGGAATGTAATAAAAGTCGATTTCTTTGCCAAAATTCGTTCAGTTAGCGCAGCTATTTGGCTTTTCCCAAGATGTATAGTAACTTTATAAGGCATAGAATCTCAAACTTGTTGCTCAGTCCATGTCGAATGCACTAGACTGCAGGGCCAGATTTATCAATAGGCCCAGGAAGCTCAGCTTAGGTCCCCCCCCCCCCAAATCCAGGTGATCCCTAAAAATTACCAACCATATAAAAAAATATTATACCAAAATGTGTCTTAATTTGCTAGTTATGGTGTCCGAAATCAAGAACGATGTTTGAGGCTATTAGCAATGTGACTTCTAATACCAACGCAGTCATTTCGTACTAGTTAACAAGTCGCTTCGATAGTTTACATCCTTAGTTTACTCTAACTTGTAGCATCTATACTATTAATTTCTTTGCGCGTCTGTATGTGTTTGTGAGTCTGTAACCCTTCTCTTACTTCCGGAGTAGCAATGCATATCGGGTCAATACTGGTTTCGTTGGATGCAGGAGAAGCCACCGCAGGCGGCAAACGGGGCGGAACCCCGTACTATGTGTAAAAGGTGTGCGGTTGCACCTCTACCACTTTCGTCGATTGTATTGTTTAGTCTAGATGTTGGGTTCATTGTCCTAAAATTTGGAAATTGGTCCCTGCTTGCCTGCGTTGGCGATTGATTGACCTTGTTAGTGGGGTCAAAATTTCAATAGTATTTCAAAACTCGTGCTGACTAGAACCCTCCCCCCCTTTTTTTTTTTGCTACGTTAGCTTTCCTTACATTTATAGTGTTTCTAATAATGGCCGATTTCCTTCAACGTTTCAATTTCACGTTAGTTAATGTCATGAACGCGAAAAAAGTAAAGAGCTGTTTCCTGACAAAGAAAAAATATGACGATTTGTTAATAAAGGTGAATAATAGCAAAAACAAAACTGGTGTTAAAGTACCTGAAGATTATCGTAGACTAAAAAGATATGACTAATGTTAGATTTATTTATGTGGAAATAATTCACACTAAGAGACAAGGATAAATTATGCACTTATTTTATGTAAAATTTGGCCAAAACGCATATGTAACTGCCCACCCCTCCCAGCAGGACTGTAATCTATTTATTTTTTATTTATTTATTTATTTATTTTTTAATTTGATAAATTAAACAATTTAAGATAAGGTAAGGGAAATTTTCAAGAATTGCAATATTTATATTTTTTATAAACTCCGAAATTCATTTTGAGTGTCACCCGAGCGAACCGCTCTTTCCGCACACCTTTCCCTCCCTTAGTAACGCTACTGATTCTGTCATTTATGACATTATCTAGTTTGTTTGTTTTTTTGCTGCTAAAAATATATTTTTTTAAGCTTAAACCCTCGGTTACTTCACAAAATGATTCAAATTTATTACATTCCCCAGCACAAGTTGGGGATTGTATAAAAAAAAACGATAAATTTAATAAATATTAAATAATTTATGACATTTACAAAGTTTTTTTGGTGATTATAAATTATAATAACCGGAAATTGTACATAATCCCCAATTTATCACATTTACCATACATACATAAAAGTTAGTTAAAGTTAAGTCTAACTATCCCAAACGCGAAGGTGGAATAACTCCAGACTTAAATATCACTTTCTGGATTATTTCACGTACAAAAATTCCATTATAATTTTGAATACTATCATTAAATTCATGATTTAGGTTTTGGAGGAACTTTACTGTGTAGTTTGTTAATTAATCATAGAATTTTCATTGTATTTTTTCTTTTCAGATTTTCTAACGGACTTGGTATGCGAGCGTGAAATGTCAACGTGGATCGGACTGAGGACATTAGAGAGAGGCACATTGTTCCAATGGAGGGATAGGTCCCGCATCGATTATACAAACTGGGATGCGAATGAACCACAATATCCTAAAATGACCTTGGTTAGTTTGTTTGACATTGTATGTGCCAATTAATATGCGAGACAAGTTTAAAATTTTGACACAGTGGTTTCCAAACTTTTTTACAACCCCCCCCCCCCCTCTTTCTTCGTAAAGAAATACTTGTGCCCTCCCCCCTTCAAATTTGATACGATTGGGATAAATTCTATCCCGAAGTTAGTTTATTCAAGGGCTTGAAAAACATACTATATTTTATATAAAGCAATTTTTATGCACTAAAACGTATTTTTTGTTATTCTATTTTTACATGGCAATAGATAATTTTACTACGTTTAATAACTCGGACAAAATAATCGAAATATTGATGTTTAAAATATCCAATGGGTGACACATTAATGCTATTGATAGGCTAGCTTTTGAGCGCAAGTTTTCTCAAACCCTGGTGTCACTGAAAAGATATCGATATTTTTGGCGTGGGAACTCAAACCCGAATGCTGCAGCGATGACGTTGTACTATTTTTTTTCCTGACTCGTGTTGGTAACAGCTACATGTCCGCCTTACTACTACTCCATGCCACTCTAGGGAGGAGCGACCCACAGGTTTGAAATCATAGGTTCAACCAGGGGAGCTCCAACTTTAAATTCGTGGAGGGAGTAAACTTCTTTTGCAGGGGTGACCCCCCCCCCCGGCGATCAAGGGCGCGCCCCGGAAATATTGCAAAGACTGAGCTGAGCAATACCTTAAGTTGAGCCCCCCTAAATGAGAAAAATACCCCTCAAAACACCCTCCCCCCTAAAAATTTCAATGGCGCAGTTTGCGTCATGACATCTCTCCCCCCCCCCTAGGTGGGCACCCCTGTCTTTTGTCGAATGCTAAAATACCGTATGCGAGCGTACGTACATATAATGAAAAAGGACATTAGTGCATTTAAAAAAAATTTCTACTTTGCAACACTGTCTTCAAATATGCCGAATCGTCAGTATTGGGGAAAAATTTTTGGGACGGCGGAAATTCTCAATTTATTGAATGGAACTCCAAATTTCACCGAATGATGATAACACTGTGCGGCAAAAAAAAAAACCCTTTAAAATGCTTCTGACATTTTGTCGGCTGATTCTTATGTAAAATGACCCCCTGAATCCGAATATGACCTCCGTTTTCCCTAGGGTGGTCACAAGGTACATGGGGAAAAACTTTTTTCAATTAATCCTTTGCGGCACCCCCCCCCCCCCCCCCTAAAATGTGCCAATAGATTGGAAAATGATTTGCAAAGTTTCAAGTCATTTCGATGATATTAACACGTGCCGCAAAGAGGCTAAAGTTACAAAAAATAGCAATTTTTAGCAAAAAATCGTAGTTTTTCATATGTAAAACCAAAACTATTCATTCTAGAAACTTCGTTCTGGTTTCCTTTAATAGGGAATTTTATTTTCTTTAAGTCTAATTTCATTTAAATTCTTGTAAGAATTGATTGAACATTATTCAGGATTTTCTGAGTCAGGTCGTAGCTAATATCCTCAAAATCGCTTAAAAAGAATGAATCATTAAAAAATAAATTGTATTAGTTATTTTAGTTAATGGTTGTAACCCCCTTACAATGCTAAGTAATCAGAGCACAAACAGCAATACTATCAGAAATCTATACAGTGAAATCCCATTACTACGAATACCAATACAACGAAATATCCGATTTAACGAAAGAAATTTTCAACCCTGATTTGGTTTCCATTACGTTTCTTGAACTTCATTACTACTAAAATCTCGTTACAACTAAAAGTTCTGGTAATTCGAAATTCGTTGTAACAGGATTTCACTGTAAAATAGTTCTGTCTCTAAAACTCAAAGCTAAAACAAACAACTGCGTGTAAAACTTTTGAAATTAGCTGTAGAGGCCATAAATACGGAACGTTGCTTTATTCCTTGGTGATCAGAGCTAAGCAATAGCTTAAAAATCCCAGTCTTGTAAAGGGCTTTCGACCCCGTAGAGAAAAGAAAATTTACGATTCCCAGGAAAGTGGTCTGTATTCTTAGACGGGGACTTGTTAGGGCTTCTGCAGTACAAAACTGCGTTTTGTGAGTACAGTTGTTAGAGAAAGTTTTTGTATATGGCAAATCTCTACCATATTTTAGAAGTTGGTTTAAAAGAAGATTTGATTTGCAAAATAGGTACGTCCACTAGTCCTCAACCAGATATTTTCCAAGAAATTTCAAGATGAATGGTATAGATAAGAAGCAACCCAAAGCAAGTATAGAAGATTAAAAACAAAGTAAGTAATCCTGGTGAAGTTTCAAGCTTTCTTTTTGAGAAATAAAATCAGTAGCAGCCCAGGGATGACCACAAGCAATTCATTCCACCTTGCCTAACTTGTTTAGGGAGTCTTTCCCCCCAAAAAACGTTACTTTTCGAGTACCTGGCGCTATTCATCGCACCAGATGGGTGACAAAGGCCATATGAGGTAATGAGATAAATAAATACCTTTGTGCTGAATAGTAAAGTCAGAACAAACAACGTAAGTAGAAGCACAAATTTGTAAATTACAGCAGACACGTGTTTCGGCGTTACAGGGAACGCCTTTTTCAATGCAAAAAATAATGAGCTTATGGATGAAAAGACATCCGACAAAAGCCAAGAGCAGATAAGCATGCAGCTTAAAAGATAAAAACAGCGGATTAGCCAAACACCAATGACAAAGTTATACACCGATCAGGAACCAATAGGAATGCAAGCAAAGGCCAGGAGCTTTCTCTTAGGTACGAACCCAGAAAGAAAGAATTTAATTGGACAAGGATTAAGCCGAAGCTTAAACAAAAAGAAAAGAAATTGTCAGTAACCGTGAACCGCAAGAAAGGAAAATCAGAATGGAAAACCATGAAATAAAATAAACAGAAACAAAAAGTATTCGAAAAAAGGAAAAATAAAGATAAATAGAAGAAAATTGGGGGGGGGGGGGGTGTCAATCAAGACAAAAAGGTAAAAATAAACAAAGGAAGATAGATAAAAATGAGTGGGAAAAAAGGGGAGTATTAAAGATATGGGAGCCAAATGTTAGAAAAATATGGAACTGAACTAAGATCGTTAACTAAGTTAGAACTGTTCCTCAAAATATGAAAGGATTCCCAAAAGTCAAGATCTGATGAATTGGGGCATTTTTGGATAATCTGATAAGAGTTAAAATCAAAAGAGTGATTCGAATCCCAACAATGTTGAGCAATACTAGACTTATTTAGTTGTTGTTTTTTCACATAATTTTAATGCTCTTTCAAGCGAATTTTTAAAGCACGCCGAGTCTGTCCAATATAGGCAAGTTTACAACTACAATTAATTCTATAAATTCCACAACAATTAAGAGGGTGAATAGGATCTTTAAGAGAAGAGAATGAAAGTTTATTAACAGGAGAGAACACCACCTGGAATTGGAAACGTTTTAGAATCTTAGCAACCTGATAGCTTACAGATGGAAAGAATGGCAAAACAACCAAATACTTTCTGATGAAGGTTCGGTTAAGAACATTAGTTTGGGATTTATTTGAAAGTTTTTTATAAATGGAATCAATCAAAGTTGGCGGATAGTCTCTATCAATTGCCACAGATTTAAGATAATTAAGTTCCACTTTAAGAAGTTCCGACGAAGAACAAATATTAATTGCGCGATAAACAAAAGAATTGAAAGCAGAATATTTTTGATTTGGAGGATGAGACGATAGTCTATGAGGAGGTAAAGAGACAGCAAAAGGTTTGCGATAAACAGTAGTTTCAAAACCAATTTCCGTACGAGAAACAAGTACATCAAGAAATGAAATACAATTATTCCGTTCTTTCTCACAAGAAAACTGAATATGGGGATCAATGGAGTTTAAAATAGATAAAACCTCATCACTCTCAAACTGATTCTGGTTCATTAGAACAAAACAATCATCAACATACCGAACATAAAATTGGAACTGCAGTTTTTGGAACAGCTTAACCTCAAAATAATGCATGTAAATATCACTAAGAATGGGGCTAAGTGGGTTACCCATAGCCAGACCATCTAACATAATATAAAAATTCCCATTAAAAACAAAGGAACATTGCTTAAGACAAGTACGGGTAAGGAAA
The DNA here is from genome assembly GCF_026930045.1 of Uloborus diversus. NCBI lineage: Eukaryota > Metazoa > Arthropoda > Arachnida > Araneae > Uloboridae > Uloborus > Uloborus diversus. The sequence continues at coordinate 128,566,631 of NC_072732.1, forward strand.
ATTAAATCCTCAATTTCCGTATTGGTGAAATGAAATTCAGAAAGTCTTCTACGAAGGCATAACAATGAACCCTCGACGGGAACGTTCGTAAATAAAGAGTTAACATCAAAAGAAGCCATAAAAGAATTATTTGGAACGAAACTATGAATTTTTTTAACAAACTCAACAGAATTTTTTAATAGTAAATAAATTGTGACTCCTAAGGGGAGAAAACACAGAGACTAAATATTTTGCAAGTTTGTACGAAGCCGTACCAATATTGGAAACAATCGGTCTGAAAGGAATACCAGCTTTATGCACCTTAGGTAAAGCATAAAATCTAGCACAATTAGCAATAGATGGAACAACAGAGCGTTTAACATTTGAAGGAATAGACTTAACAGACTTGACAGCAGATGCAATAGTTTTTAACTCTTTATCACTAGGATCTTTAGAAATTTCATCATATGGCCCAGAAGAAATCAAATCATTAGTTTTATCAACATAAGATGATTTGTCAAGAACAACAATTTGGCCACCCTTGTCAGCTTTGGTAACAACCAGATCAGAATTCGAAACTAAGTCTTTAACAGAACGGCTAACAGTATTAGCAAAAACAGGTTTAGAAATTTTCGAGTTAAAGTCAATATTAGAAGCTATAAGATGCCGAATCGAATCTTTTTGAGAGGAAGTTAAGGCACTAAATTTAAAAGCTTTCTCAACAGGAGCAATAAGCTTTGAAAAAGAAGGATTAACACTCACAGCAAAATTATCATTACATTTTAGAGCATCAATTTGAGAATTACGTAATGGAACGCTAGAAAGATTAACAACAACATTCTTATTAACAACAGGTAAATTATCAAGAGGAACGACATGAGAAGATTTACAAAGCATAGCTAATTTCTGTTTCAAAACAATTTGATGTTTATCAGAGGAACGAAGGGTTCTAGACCAAGAATTTCTGTCAATAATGTTAAAGTTAGGAATGGAATTAGAAACCGAAAGATGTAAATCATAAAGTTCACGTTCAATAAACGATAAATGTTTCCTAGTTTCCTGGATCGAAGCTCTGAGTAAAGCCAATTTCGACCGAAAGATTACTTTGTCAGTTTTTACAGACCGTGGTAAATTACATTTCAAAGAAATAAACTTTGGAATAATTTTCTTGCGCCTACACTCTTGAAGAAATTTTAAATGGTTCAAAAAACGAAATTTCTTAATCCGAAGATTGGCAAACCTATTGATTTGAGACATAATCAAAAGCAAAACCAAAACAAATGAAAATAAACAAAATCAAACAATAACAGAATGAATAAGAAACAAGAAGTAAAAAGTCACGATCAAAATACAACAATAGACAAAAATTCCGAAAACAAAAACAAAAACACAAATTGCATAAAAGGCGGAAAATGTAAACGTAAGGCCCGTTTAAGCCAAAATAATAAGATAAATAAATACCTTTGTGCTTTTAATAGTAAATAAATTGTGACTCCTAAGGGGCAGGTTGCTAAGATTCTAAAACGTTTCCAATTCCAGGTGGTGTTCTCTCCTATTAATAAACTTTCATTCTCTTCTCTTAAAGATCCTATTCACCCTCTTAATTGTTGTGGAATTTATAGAATTAATTGTAGTTGTAAACTTGCCTATATTGGACAGACTCGGCGTGCTTTAAAAATTCGCTTGAAAGAGCATCAAAATTATGTGAAAAAAAAAACAATTAAATAAGTCTAGTATTGCTCAACATTGTTGGGATTCGAATCACTCTTTTGATTTTAACTCTTATCAGATTATCCAAAAATGCCCCAATTCATCAGATCTTGACTTTTGGGAATCCTTTCATATTTTGAGGAACAGTTCTAACTTAGTTAACGATCTTAGTTCAGTTCCATATTTTTCTAACATTTGGCTCCCATATCTTTAATACTCCCCTTTTTTCCCACTCATTTTTATCTATCTTCCTTTGTTTATTTTTACCTTTTTGTCTTGATTGACACCCCCCCCCCCCAATTTTCTTCTATTTATCTTTATTTTTCCTTTTTTCGAATACTTTTTGTTTCTGTTTATTTTATTTCATGGTTTTCCATTCTGCTTTTCCTTTCTTGCGGTTCACGGTTACTGACAATTTCTTTTCTTTTTGTTTAAGCTTCGGCTTAATCCTTGTCCAATTAAATTCTTTCTTTCTGGGTTCGTACCTAAGAGAAAGCTCCTGGCCTTTGCTTGCATTCCTATTGGTTCCTGATCGGTGTATAACTTTGTCATTGGTGTTTGGCTAATCCGCTGTTTTTATCTTTTAAGCTGCATGCTTATCTGCTCTTGGCTTTTGTCGGATGTCTTTTCATCCATAAGCTCATTATTTTTTGCATTGAAAAAGGCGTTCCCTGTAACGCCGAAACACGTGTCTGCTGTAATTTACAAATTTGTGCTTCTACTTACGTTGTTTGTTCTGACTTTACTATTCAGCACAAAGGTATTTATTTATCTTATTATTTTGGCTTAAGCGGGCCTTACGTTTACATTTTCCGCCTTTTATGCAATTTGTGTTTTTGTTTTTGTTTTCGGAATTTTTGTCTATTGTTGTATTTTGATCGTGACTTTTTACTTCTTGTTTCTTATTCATTCTGTTATTGTTTGATTTTGTTTATTTTCATTTGTTTTGGTTTTGCTTTTGATTATGTCTCAAATCAATAGGTTTGCCAATCTTCGGATTAAGAAATTTCGTTTTTTGAACCATTTAAAATTTCTTCAAGAGTGTAGGCGCAAGAAAATTATTCCAAAGTTTATTTCTTTGAAATGTAATTTACCACGTTCTGTAAAAACTGACAAAGTAATCTTTCTGTCGAAATTGGCTTTACTCAAAGCTTCGATCCAGGAAACTAGGAAACATTTATCGTTTATTGAACGTGAACTTTATGATTTACATCTTTCGGTTTCTAATTCCATTCCTAACTTTAACATTATTGACAGAAATTCTTGGTCTAGAACCCTTCGTTCCTCTGATAAACATCAAATTGTTTTGAAAAAGAAATTAGCTATGCTTTGTAAATCTTCTCATGTCGTTCCTCTTGATAATTTACCTGTTGTTAATAAGAATGTTGTTGTTAATCTTTCTAGCGTTCCATTACGTAATTCTCAAATTGAGGCTCTAAAATGTAATGATAATTTTGCTGTGAGTGTTAATCCTTCTTTTTCAAAGCTTATTGCTCCTGTTGAGAAAGCTTTTAAATTTAGTGCCTTAACTTCCTCTCAAAAAGATTCGATTCGGCATCTTATAGCTTCTAATATTGACTTTAACTCGAAAATTTCTAAACCTGTTTTTGCTAATACTGTTAGCCGTTCTGTTAAAGACTTAGTTTCGAATTCTGATCTGGTTGTTACCAAAGCTGACAAGGGTGGCCAAATTGTTGTTCTTGACAAATCATCTTATGTTGATAAAACTAATGATTTGATTTCTTCTGGGCCATATGATGAAATTTCTAAAGATCCTAGTGATAAAGAGTTAAAAACTATTGCATCTGCTGTCAAGTCTGTTAAGTCTATTCCTTCAAATGTTAAACGCTCTGTTGTTCCATCTATTGCTAATTGTGCTAGATTTTATGCTTTACCTAAGGTGCATAAAGCTGGTATTCCTTTCAGGCCGATTGTTTCCAATATTGGTACGGCTTCGTACAAATTTGCAAAATATTTAGTCTCTGTGTTTTCTCCCCTTAGGAGTCACAATTTATTTACTATTAAAAATTCTGTTGAGTTTGTTAAAAAAAAAAATTCATAGTTTCGTTCCAAATAATTCTTTTATGGCTTCTTTTGATGTTAACTCTTTATTTACGAACGTTCCCGTCGAGGGTTCATTGTTATGCCTTCGTAGAAGACTTTCTGAATTTCATTTCACCAATACGGAAATTGAGGATTTAATTTTCCTTACCCGTACTTGTCTTAAGCAATGTTCCTTTGTTTTAATGGGAATTTTTATATTATGTTAGATGGTCTGGCTATGGGTAACCCACTTAGCCCCATTCTTAGTGATATTTACATGCATTATTTTGAGGTTAAGCTGTTCCAAAAACTGCAGTTCCAATTTTATGTTCGGTATGTTGATGATTGTTTTGTTCTAATGAACCAGAATCAGTTTGAGAGTGATGAGGTTTTATCTATTTTAAACTCCATTGATCCCCATATTCAGTTTTCTTGTGAGAAAGAACGGAATAATTGTATTTCATTTCTTGATGTACTTGTTTCTCGTACTGAAATTGGTTTTGAAACTACTGTTTATCGCAAACCTTTTGCTGTCTCTTTACCTCCTCATAGACTATCGTCTCATCCTCCAAATCAAAAATATTCTGCTTTCAATTCTTTTGTTTATCGCGCAATTAATATTTGTTCTTCGTCGGAACTTCTTAAAGTGGAACTTAATTATCTTAAAGCTGTGGCAATTGATAGAGACTATCCGCCAACTTTGATTGATTCCATTTATAAAAAACTTTCAAATAAATCCCAAACTAATGTTCTTAACCGAACCTTCATCAGAAAGTATTTGGTTGTTTTGCCATTCTTTTCATCTGTAAGCTATCAGGTTGCTAAGATTCTAAAACGTTTCCAATTCCAGGTGGTGTTCTCTCCTATTAATAAACTTTCATTCTCTTCTCTTAAAGATCCTATTCACCCTCTTAATTGTTGTGGAATTTATAGAATTAATTGTAGTTGTAAACTTGCCTATATTGGACAGACTCGGCGTGCTTTAAAAATTCGCTTGAAAGAGCATCAAAATTATGTGAAAAAACAACAATTAAATAAGTCTAGTATTGCTCAACATTGTTGGGATTCGAATCACTCTTTTGATTTTAACTCTTATCAGATTATCCAAAAATGCCCCAATTCATCAGATCTTGACTTTTGGGAATCCTTTCATATTTTGAGGAACAGTTCTAACTTAGTTAACGATCTTAGTTCAGTTCCATATTTTTCTAACATTTGGCTCCCATATCTTTAATACTCCCCTTTTTTCCCACTCATTTTTATCTATCTTCCTTTGTTTATTTTTACCTTTTTGTCTTGATTGACACCCCCCCCCCCCAATTTTCTTCTATTTATCTTTATTTTTCCTTTTTTCGAATACTTTTTGTTTCTGTTTATTTTATTTCATGGTTTTCCATTCTGCTTTTCCTTTCTTGCGGTTCACGGTTACTGACAATTTCTTTTCTTTTTGTTTAAGCTTCGGCTTAATCCTTGTCCAATTAAATTCTTTCTTTCTGGGTTCGTACCTAAGAGAAAGCTCCTGGCCTTTGCTTGCATTCCTATTGGTTCCTGATCGGTGTATAACTTTGTCATTGGTGTTTGGCTAATCCGCTGTTTTTATCTTTTAAGCTGCATGCTTATCTGCTCTTGGCTTTTGTCGGATGTCTTTTCATCCATAAGCTCATTATTTTTTGCATTGAAAAAGGCGTTCCCTGTAACGCCGAAACACGTGTCTGCTGTAATTTACAAATTTGTGCTTCTACTTACGTTGTTTGTTCTGACTTTAAAGGGATGTAAGTTGACTTTTTAAAGTTCTTTATAAAACGTGTTCAGTTTCTAGGTTTTCATTTGAATTTTTTTTTCTAAATCATGCTATATAACAGCCTCTAAGCGGGGCTACTAGTACCATGTCTTGCCCCTAAGCAGAGTAGAGGTTCCCCTATTATTTGTAATGATTTTCTCCAAAATTTTAATTCTTTCAATTACATCCATTTGCGTCTCACTGCCTCATATACTCTTTAAAAATATATCTTTTCATGGGTAAGCTTTCCTTAATCGATTTAGAGATAAAAGGTATTGAAGATATTCGGATGTTTATCATCGATATTTACGGAAAAGTATGGTTTATGTCTGCGGTTCAGCTTTGGCCCCGAACCAAGATCTACATTTAGTAAAATCCTTGGTTCAATACTAGAGTATTTATGAAGATGATGTAGGCACAGAACTACATAAAATAAAATTAGCCGTCTATGGTCCTGAACTCAGAGAAGGTTGCATTTCACTTTTTGATGATACTTAAAAAAAAAAAAAAAGAAAGAAAGAAAGATCAAAACAAGGGAGGCTGCAAAATTAAAATCTGAAGTAGGAGATAATGAAGATGATTGTGATGATAGAGATACAAAATCACAGCTCAATCTGAAAGAAGCGTAGTTTATTGGATAAAGAAGTAGATTTTTTCATTTCTCCTCCAACTATTTAGAGATTCAATTTTTTTAAAGAGATGGATACAAAGTTTTTAAATACTGATCTTGATGAATAGTGTAGAAACCAATATTATGTTAAAACTAAAAAGATAGTAAACAGTTTAAGGGTGGTCAATGTAACAGCTGAAAAAGGTGTAAAACTAATTTCTAACTAGCTTGTTTCTATTACATGTTATGTCTGAATGCACGCACATTTTTCCACATTCATCAAAATCTACCATATCGAAGCCATTACCACTTTAATTTGTCAATGAAAAGTAATAACATAATGATGTTAGTCTTTTCAATGTATGTCATTTAACAGTGTAAGAAATAAAATGCATTGGATTTTTTTTTCTTTTTTTTTTTTTTTTTGTAGTTTAAACTCTTTGTTTTCTCTTCTAAGCAGCTTAGTTCCTTTATTTTAAATCAGCAGTTTGTTGCATTTTTAAAATACCTCCAAATGAAGCCTTTTTAATGGATAAATTAAAATTGACAAAGATCAAATAAATGTAATTGAATAATGTTATGCTTTTAGATCTTTGCATGAAAATTCCTTATTGAGGATATCTTCCATGACCTGACCTGAATAATGCCAAGAATCATTCTGTAACTTTTATTTAAAAAAATAGATAAAGCATATCATCACGAGAATAAAATTTCCTATAAAATGAGACCAGAATGAAGTTTCTAGGATGAAAAGTTTTGGTTTTAAAGAGGAAAAACTAAGATTTTTTGCTAAAAATCGCTGTTTTTCGTAACTTTAGCCTCTTTGCGGCACGTGTTAATATTATCGGATTAAGCTGAATTTTTGCGGATCATGTTTTCTAGTTCATTGGCACATTTTAGGGGGGTGCCACGGAAGAAATTCGAAAATCGATTTTTTGTGACCACCCTAGTTTTCCCCCCTATAAGTACCAATTTTTTTCAATTTTCCTTAGTTTTAAATCTTTTTTTTCCAGGTGAAAGGAGCTTTATATTAACTGCTAACGTATTTTTGGTGGACAAGAGAGGTTCAAAGTTCAAGATTATGGACACCTATCGTAAAAAGAGGGACTTGGGGGATGCCCCCCCCCCCCGTATATTAGAAAAATCACGAAAAACGATCTTTTTATTCTGCTTTTTTAAAAAAGATGTTGATAAAAAAATTACGGTGCAGAATGAGAGCATAAAACTGGTTTCTATGACTCCTATGTCCAAAAAAATTTTCACGATTTAATAAAAATTAAAGAAAAAAAAAACTATCATGTGAATGTCGCACGTTGCATACGAGTTGAATCACAGGTCTTCATTCAAAAAGACATTCTTCCGGCTAATTCTTATGTAAAATGACCCCTTGTTTCCAAATACGACAACCTATCCCCCATTACGCCCCCTTTTTAGAACACTCCCCCCCCCACCCTTCTCTAATTCAGAGTCATTTTTTTATTTGGAGAGGGAAAAGAGCATTACAATAACTGTAAACATTATTCTGAATGACTAGAGATGTGCAAAGCTAAAAATCTTGGGCATATGTAGCAAAAAAGAAAACATGCCCCCCCCCCCCCCCAAATACACTGTGCAGCAAAAAAAACTATCAATGCTTCTGAGGCTATTCCGGCTGATTCTTCAGCAAATTGACCCAATGAATCCGAATATGATCTCTGTTTTCCTCCTACACGTACCGATTCCATGTAGAAAAGACCCCACCCCCTTTTTTTTAATTTGAGGGGGAGATAGTTTTATTTTTTGCTACATATGCACAAGATTTCGAGCTTTGCACATCTCTAGTCATTTAGAATAATGTTTACGGTTATTGTAATGCTCTTTTCCCACTGCAAATTAAAAAAAAAATGACTCTGAATCAGATTAGGGGAGGGATGTTCTAAAAAGGGAGGCATGATGGGGAAAGGTTGGTCATAGTTGGAAATTACATAAGAATCAGCCAGAGGAACATCTTTTTGGTCTTTTTGAATGGAGACCTGCAATTTCAACTCGTATGTAACGTGCGACATTCACAAGACAGTTTTTTTTTTGAGCAATCGCGATTGCTTATTGTTCTCACATGACCGTCCTTGGCTTTGTGGTTCCTTTTTCAGCTTGGACTAGTCACCGGCCGCGCGGCTCCGAGCACTGCGTCCTGGAATCCGTTTCTCCTGGTCGATGGCGTCCATGTCCTACATACACGCGCGCTCATACACACACACACACGCTCATACACACACACACACGCTCATACACACTCATACACACACACTCATACACACACACGCTCATACACGCACACACGCTCATACACGCACACACGCTCATACACACACACGCACACTCATACACACACACACATACACACACACGCTCATACACACAATCCTTTACACACATACACATACGTGCACACACACAGGTCTACGCACACACACAAGCCTACACATGAACGCACGCGTGCCTACACATACACACACGCCTGCACACACACCACACACCACTATACACACGTAACCGCCCAGGAGGAGGGGTAGGCTTGGGGGGACAGGGAGCTGTTTCTAGAAACAATAGCCCTCAATGGGTAGGGCCCTGTCGCAACTTGTGATTGCGAAAAACATAATTGGAATTCAAAATTTCAAAATTCAAATTAAGTTTGAAAATTGGATTTTTTTTTTTTTTTTTTGAGCAATCACGATTGCTTATTGCTTTTATTTGACTGTTTTGATGTGCTATCACTTTATTTTCCCACCAGCACCCTCTGCAGCATCACCGTCGACCGGGTCCTCACGATGCTGCTCCTATAGCGAAAGCCGACTCCAGGTTGCATCCATATGCTACACATACGGGCATACATACACAACTACACAAACACATGTTCACGCGCGCGCACACATACAAATACATGTATACAGACACATACACACACACAAAAACATACACACAACTACCCACACATTCATGCCTGCGCACACTCAAGCACATACACACACGCATACATACAGACACCTACACATACACACATAACTACCCACACACTCAGGCCTGCACACAGACATAAACACATATGCCTACACACACATACACATACCCCTACACACCTCCCCCCCCCCACATAAACACACACGCCTACATACACACACACACTCGTGATTGCGAAAAACATAATTGGAATTCAAGAGGTCAAAATTCAAATTAATTTTTTTAATTTTTTGTAAATCGACAAAATGTTTTTGAACATCGGAGTCATAGAAGCGAGTCTTATACTCTCATTCTGCACCAAAATTTTTTTAAAAACATCTTTTTTAAAAAGGCGGAATAAAAAGATCGTTTTTCGTGATTTTTCGAATATTTGGGGGGGGGGGGGGGGTATACCCCCTTACAAATCCCCCCTTTTGCTATCAGTGTCCATGATCTTGAACTCTGAACCTCTTTTTCCGCCAAAAACTATGTTAGCAGTTAATATAAAGCTCCTTTCACCTCCAAAAAAAAAAAATTACTCTGAAACTAAGGAAAATTTAAAAAAAAAAAAAAAACTTAGGGGACGTTTAAAAAAATGGTACGTATAGGGGGGAAACGGAGGTCATATTCGGATTTAGATGGTCATTTTACATAAGAATCAGCCGACGAAATGTCAGAAGCATTTTGAAGGTGTTTTTTTTTTTTTTTGCCGAACAGTGTAATTTTCCCGAATAGAACTTCAAATTTCGTCGAGAGATGATGACTTTATTCAGTAAGTTACCGCCCTATATCCAGGGCTAAGGCAGAAATACATGAAATACACCGCCAACTCAGTCAATTCCAGCCGAGGACTGCAGTTTCGTGCTTATTAGCACTCATCAGCCCGGCATAGGAGTGACTGAGCTGGAGGTGGAAAACCTCTTAAGGAAGCCAAGAGTGCCAAACAAACTGGTAGCTAATACAGAATTAGCACTGACCAGACGAGTGACCGAAACAATGGTTCGGTTCAACTCGAATTTTGAAGGCAAAGGCAGGTATATTCAGTAAGCTACCGCCCTATAGCCAGGGCTAAGGCAGAAATACATGAAATAGACCGCCAGCTCAGTCAATTCCAGCCAAGGACTGAATGTTTTGGCACTCTTGGCTTCCTTAAGAGGTTTTCCACCTCCAGCTCAGTCACTCCTATGCCGGGCTGATGAGTGCTAATAAGCACGAAACTGCAGTCCTCGGCTGGAATTGACTGAGCTGGCGGTGAATTTCATGATGATGACTTTGCTTAATCGTCAGACAAACATTACCAAAAAGAACGTTTTTGGAAAAGTAGCAGTGACCTCCTGTGACATCCCACCTTAGTTTATAACGTCTCTTTTACGTTAAATTCATGTAGAGATAGTAAACCCTCTATTGCTCGTGTTGGGCTCCTGAAATTTTTAGGCAAGAAACAAACCAAAGAGGTATAAATACGGTTTACCCTACTTTTCGCCGAGATTTAAAATCCCCCTCCCCCTTTTCCTAAGTGGATCAAAAGGTGAGAATAGATTAAAACTGAAAAACAGTGGGGAGGGAAATTTTGTGTCGACGAAAATCAGAGCACACCATAAATACTGATCTATTTTTGGATCCCTTTTCATTTCTTGTTCTGCATGCTAGATGGCAGCACTAAAGTAATTACACTGTTGTAAAGTTCATTTTACAATTTATTTTTTTAACCATTTTCTTAAACGAAATATTAGGGGTTTTTTTCTTTGAAAATTATCGATCGCTAAGCGGTGTTGAAAGGTGGATGATTTTTCAAGTGCTTTATTGGTCTGTTGCATTAATAATTTGCGTTTTTGGCATTGTAACTTTTGTTCAGTCTCGTCATTTTGAACTTTACGGGGAGGAAAGAAAGTGGTAGTTGACAGCACTTCTGTAGGAAAGTTTGGTAGGGAGATTTTTTTTTTCAAAAATGTTTAATAGGTGTCCTAGAAAGTATTTTGAACTTGAGCGGACATCCGCCACCTTGTGCATTTTTTGTACATATTTTAAGTCTTCTCTTACTATTTGGAAAGAAATCGTATAAAAAATATATTAATTTGTAGCAATAGTTAAAACACATTGCTATTCACCTTAAAAACCCTAATTCCAACATGCTGAACAATTTTTCAGTCATATCGGTCAAGTATTAACCAGTCCATGGTATTAACATAGCTATGAGAATTTACGAGAGCGCGCGGCCGCCATCTTGGATGACGTCATAGCAGGAAAATGCACCAGGTGGCGGACGTCCACTCAAGTCCAAAATACTTTCTAGGACACATACTAAACAGTTTTGATAAAAAATGCTGCCTACACGAACTTTCTATTGAAGTGCTGAATATTTATGAGAGCGAGTGGCCGCCGTCTTTGATGACGTCATAGCAGGAGAATGGACCAGGTGGCCATTATTCAGTAAGTTACCGCCCTACCCAAGTCCAAAATACTTTTTAGGACACCTCCTAAACATTTTTGAAAAAAAAAAAAAAAAAACTCCCTACTCAAACTTTCCTACAGAAGGGTTGTCAGATCCTGGACTGTGTGTGTGGGGGGGGGGAGGGGCGCAGTTGACCTTTCTGATCACGATAAAAGAATCATCTGCTTTTGCTTTTCAAAAAGTTTTATTCCTCAAACGTTTTTTTTTCATGTGAGGCATAACTTCAACATGAGGCATTTCGGAACATAAAAGTATGCAGAATTTCTAAGCACTGCGCTGTAAAGTTTTAAATTGAGCCTCCACTATTGGCTACATCTTACATTGAAGAATCTCGATCTACTTTTCCAATGCATGTATAGAACAAAATGAAAAAAATGATAAATTGAAATTGAAGTTTATGCATAAAGGCAATATTTCTTTTGGTTTTGGTACAAAAATCAATAGAAACTGTAGTTAAAAAGTTTAGAAATTACGTTAAAATTTAGAAGTAGATAATTAACACTCAGAAAATCTGCTTAGATACCCTCACCTTTAAATTATTTCTGAGGAGAGAAAAAAATCCAAATCGAACCTTACGGTGTGCTCTAAAAGTCATCACAGAGGAGTTAAATTCGCTGATCTTGTTTCTGCTGCAACTGGCAACTTTTTAAAAGTTAAACGCTATAATCAAAATTATCAGAATTAATGCTTTATCCATTAATCTTTAATCTTAATAAGTATACGCCCAAACTTGTTCTTTTGCCGTCTTTTTCTATGCGATTTTTTTTTCTGCGGTTCTTTAAAATTTCAATCAGATTAAGATTCAATTGACGAAATTATTTTTAAAACGAGTGCTAGTTAGTATCTTCAAGTGATGCCATAGGCACCCCGATTGGAAGTCACTGTCACCTCCCAAAAATTTCCCTATTCGGGAAATTTTTTCCGACTACTCGGCAAAAATTATCATCACTTGGTAAACTTTGATTTCGTTTAAAGATTCATTTTGGATTATTTTCACTGTGAGACTTTTTTTTATGCGATACCTATCCACCGCATAAAAAAAGTATTTTTTAAACTGTGTTGCGAAAACAGCTTTTTAAAACTACTCTTGAACAAAATGAAAAAAATGATACTCTTGAAGTTTCGTACTTTTTTGCGATTTTTTTAATGCGGTGCTTATCCACCGTATAAAAACAGGTTTGGGTGTATTCTTAAACTCTCATTGTGTATTTCATCACCGAGCGATTTGACGAAAGTTTGGTCGAAACTACGATCAATTTAGATTTGTGTTCGGAAATGCATTTCTCCCACCTACCTGTCTCATTTTTCAAGAAATATGTGAAGATTTAAAGCGATAAATTAATTATTGGACTGTACACCCAAACCTGCTTATGTGCGGTCTTTATTTATACGATTTTTTTTTTTGTGCGGTATATGAAACTTTCAATCAGGATGAGACTCAATTGACAAAATTATTCATAAAACGGATCAAGTTATCTTCAAAATGAACGATTTTTTTTATGCGGTCCCTATCCAACGCACAAAAACAGGTTTGAGTGTATTTACATTACAATCTACATTATTAAAAAATGTATCAAAGAAGAAAACAGAAATCAATCGGATGTAAGTGAGTAAGTCGATACACTGTAAGGAAGTTTTTCCTCTGGAGTATTTTGCTGTAAATGATTTATTCGGCTGTTCGTAGAAAAAGTACAGCAATAATAAAGAATAAAAAAATAAATACAAATCAATCAGATGTAGGTGAACACTGCCGTATGCAGGTAAACGGCAGTATCTGCTGAAATAAGTTTTCGAGATATTTGAAGAAATGCGTTTTGGATTCAATACTAACAGTAGGAAAATGTTTGAATTACTGTCCAACCACGGATTGTATGGAATTTTCAAACGTCCAGAGAAGACTAATTTATCCGAATGAGGGTGAAAAGTAAAAATTTGATGACGGTAATCCGCTCATTTGAATGAGACTCTGCTTCTGCAAAAGCTGGTATCGCTAAAAAATACATTTCCGGCTGTAAAACGGATGTTTGTTTTTCCATACAATCCGTGGTCAGACAGTAGACAGTTTTTTTTTCCCCGCTTTTGTTCTCAATGGAAACCAAATAATCAAGCTTGTACAATAAAGCTAACTTACAATTGATGATAAAAATGCAAAAATATGAAAAATGAGAAATTTTGCAGTTATTGCTCTTGATCGACCAGCACACGGCAGAATATGTCTATACACAATCATGACACGGATTTTTCTTTGTATTATTTTGCTGTAAAATATATATATATATATATGTATATATATATATATATATATATTTAACTGTACTTAGAAAATGTGCATTCATTTTAAAACGAGCTGATGTGTGCATCACATGATTTCCTTTTACACCAATTTAATGTTATTTCCCTATTATTGCAATTTTAATGTGATTCTCTCTCTAACTTTCTAAATATCACCAACAATGGATACATTGAAACCAGATTAAAAAGAAAAAATTAAAATCGCCAAATTTGTCACCAAGTTGGTGACAAAACTTGGCGACCAAAAGACTGGCGATATATCGCCAAGTGTCCGCCAAATTATAACACCACTTGAGTTTGCATCGAAATTAACAATGAATTCCCCCCAAAAAGGTGCAAAAAGCCCCTTTAGAAACACCCGACTGAAACCAAAAGGGAAGGTGTACAACTAGACCCCACTAGGAGTCTGCGTACCAAATTTCAACTTTCTAGGACATACCGTTCTTGAGTTATGACATACACACATATGCACGTACATACAGACGTCACGAGAAAACTCGTTGTAATTAACTCAGGAAACTTCAAAATGTATATTTCGGGCATCTATACGTTCTTAGGTACATATGTACGTGTGGTCGGGTCGAAAAAAAAAACTCAACGTTCATTTGGGGGTGAGCAAAATGGAAATTAAGGTCGATTTTTGAGTGAAATTTTTTTCGCAAATACAATACTTCCTTTTTTGTAAAAGGAAGTAAAAAGGAAAGAAAACACAAATCAATCGTATATATGTGAAAAAGTCTATACCAGTGATTCCCAACCTGGGGGCGATCGTCCTCAAAGGGGCGATCGAACTCTTCTAGTGGGCGATAAATTTCTGGGGGGCGACAGGGGGGCGACCGATATTCGGATACCTGGTAATGGGAAATTCTTGACCTGTCAAAAACTATATTTATTAAAACAAATAGGTACACAATTCAGAAATATCTTTCAGAATACCAATGTTGTGTAATACCGAACCAAGCATATAGCACGTGAAATAAAAGAAAGCCATTCTCAGAAAACAAGGCATGTATGATTTACAGCTCAATCAAATCTGTTCGGATAAAAAAATTGCCAAAAGCGAAAAATAATATCTTTTATTTTATTGCCGTTTTCACGAGGAAGAAAATTTTTTTTGTAAGGACTGTCTGACCGTTGGCGCCAGCATATATTTAACGCCTGAAAAGTGGATGGATATGTGTAGTAATGGATTTTTGCATTTAATAATCAGTTGTCTTTCAGAATTTTAGCAATACGCGCATAAATCTCCTTACGTAGTTTCTATTGTTTGATTTAATTTAGTGAATTTCTGTTTAATTGTGCATGTTTCGTAGTGTGGAAGTCCGATATGAATTCGAAAAAGAAGTGCCGGCAATATTCAGCAGAGTATTTAAAATTTGGTTTTGTCACGTCACCGCAAAATGTGCAGTTTTCGCATTGTCTTTTGTGTGATAAAACATTTTCTAGCAAATGAAGCGATGAAGCCCTCGCGATTGAAAGAGCATTTGTCAAGAGTACATGGTGACAAAGTAAATAAACCTCTTAGTTATTTTCAAGACTTCAAAACAAATGTGGATAAACGGCCAAATGTGAGTGAATTACATAGAAGACAAGCAACAGATCTTGACAAAGGGCTTTTTGCTTCTTACGAAGTGTTTCTTTTGATTGCAATATGTGGTAAGCCTCTTACGATTGGCGAATCTCTTATTCTACCGGCTGCCAAAAATATAGTTGAAATTTTGCTTGGTGAGGGCTCCAGTAAAAAGATAAGTCCATCTCTCCCCATGAGTAACAACACAGTTTCCAGGAGAATAGATGAAATGGCTGCTGACGTTGAGTGCAAATTCATAAATGTTTTGAAACAAAGTAAATTTGCACTACATATTGATGAATCAACTGTGACAGATAACAGAGCTATTTTATTAGCTTACGTGAGGTTTATTAATGAGCTGAAAGAGATAACTGAGGAGATTTTGTTCGCCAGAACTTTGATTACTGATACAAAGGGATCGTCGATTTTTAAAGTGGTGAAGGATTATTTTGAAGAAAAAGAAATTCTATTGACAAATGTAAGTACTTGTGCAGCACATGGTGCCCCTGCCATGGCGGGTCGTCATATTTGGTTTCTTGCACACCGTAAAAAAGAAGTGCCAAAAGTGATTACCATCCATTGTGTCATTCATCGTTAACAATTGGCTGCAAAAAAAATTGAGTGGTGCTTTACATGAAATCTGACAATTAGCCATTACTGCTATTAACAGGATCAAAGCTAATTCTCACAATGATCGCCTGTTTCGAGAGCTTTGCCATGAAAATGATGAAAAATTCGAACGCTTGCTTTTACATACGTCTGTGAGATGGCTTTCCAAAGGAAACTGGTGGCGCCGTTTCTTTGAATTATTCGACTCTGTAGCTGAGTTTCTCGACTTGCATGATCCTGCTTTAAGTGAGAATTTGAAACAGCGCAAATTGGAACACTTGCGTATCTCACAGATATTTTTGAAAAAATGAACGAAGTCAACATTAAGCTTCAAGGAAATAAGATGAACCTCATCAACGCCAAAAGAATAATTTCAGCACTCATTGCCAAATTCGAAATCCACAAAGCAAATATTGGGCGTAAAGAATTTATCCTGTTTCCGACTCTTAAAAAAAGTTTAATCGTGATGATGAACTTCCTGAAGAAAAAAATTTAATTTTTATTGATCACCGATCACCTTGATTAGTTAAAAAAGAACATGGAATCAAGGTTTGCAGATTTGATCAACTTACAAATTCCTGACTGGATTTTAGACCTATTTAGTTTTGAAGATGTGGATGAACTGAAAAACTCTTTGCAGACAGAGATTATGGATTTGAAATTTGATTGTGAATCAAAAATTACTTTAAAGCAATACGGTTACAAACTTGCCTGGATGAAGCTTATGGGTACTTACCCAAAACTTTGGAAAAAAGTTGAACAGCTCCTCATCTCATCCCCCTCAACATATTTAGTTGAAAGAGGATTTAGCTCTGTAGTGCAGCTTCTCACGAAGCAAAGAAATATGTTGGACATCTGCCTCAAAGGGGAACTCAAATTAAATCTCACTAATATAAAGCCAGACATCAAAGCTTTAACGGAGTTCCATCAAGCACAAGGCAGCCATTAAAAAGGTAAAAAAGAACAAATCTTAACAGTTAAAATTTTCAATTTTTCCGGATTTCAATTCAAAAAAAAAGCATGTTACTGAAAAATGTAGTATTCTTATTTTTGCTAAGTATGTAAATGACGTTGGTTAAAGCACTTCAAATTACGTTTTTCCTTTTTTTTTTGGGGGGGGGGGAGGTTAAGAATAAAAAATTCAGTTTTAAAGCTAGTTATTGCTTTATCATGCACTTTTTGAAGCTTTAAACTAAAATTAGGCGTTCAGTAACATTAATCCTCACTAAAATCAGCACCATATAATTTGTGTTTTGAAGCGAAGAACGTGGGGCTGGTGGGGTGGCGATAGGTGTAATTAAACTTCCGAAAGGGGCGATGGGCCAAAAAAGGTTGGGAACCACTGGTCTATACAATATCAAGACGCAGCTTTTCTTTTGGAGGTATTTTGCTGGAAACTACTCTTGGCGAATAATAATTGGTAAATAGAATTTTATGATCAATGTAAAGCAATTTTCGAGCGGCAACGGCACTATAACATTAATGTCTAACTGTAAAGCTTTTTATCATAGTTTCCTAAACCATCGACACTCTTATACATCCGCACTGTGTTCAAACAATTTGAGAAAAATATAAGTAAGCTATTGCAGTAATCTTTTCTATTCATTTTTTTTTTAAAGTAGCATTTGAAATACTATTTCTTTTCATTGCTTATGAAATTAATTAGAAACGTTTCAGAAATTTTTCACACCCAAAACCATAGTTTCGTTCGTAAGGGACGATGGGGGGGGGGGTCTTATTCTTCAACATGAAACTCTACCCCCCCCCCCCCCCCAAATTGTAGTCTGTGTCCACCACTGTTTGGGTTACCATTTTCGAGCAATAAAAACTCAAATTGTAGAAAATATATTTATTGATTCGGAATCAAACCTTTTTTTTTTTTGGTAAAGTGTCAATGTATAGGGCGATTTATATTTTTTCTTCTGTCATAAATGTGAAAAACTGTGCTTTAATGCTCATTTCTATCTGCTTATAAGCTTCCTTTCCCCATAGGAATATGAATGGATGGTGCCTGCGAACGAAAGAGTAAGTAGCATCTATTTTACGTTACCAAGTCTGTTGTTGTGTACCACAGCTGTGGGGAAGAGGGGTGCCATTGCCTTACCAGGAGGATGGACCCCTAATAAGACACAACTTGCATTTTTTTTATTTACGCAGGGTATACAACACAAGACTGATTTACACAGAGCTGCCATCTTTTGAAAATCTAAATTAGTAAAAATAAGAAATAACAACGTAAAATTGCAGATTATTGCATTCACGTGCTTTGAGGTTACAAGGAGCCCCTTTTTCAATGCAAAGTAAGTGATCTTAAGAATGAAAAGACTCGTAATTCAAGGCTGTTTTTCATAGAAACTACGATTTTTTCGTAGCAGTTGGCAGCTCTGGATTTACATCACAAGAGAGATGAAAGAACAAGCGGGTGGGAATCAAACCCCAAGTGCTTTTTTGCTCGGGGCCACAAAAGCCCCCATGTAGCAAAGTATACCTGTATCATAGTTATAGAATTACAAAATAATTATTTTTTTTTCATCAAGATAGGAATTACAAAATTCCAATGACGGATACAAGGGAAGCGAGATGGGGACGTTTACTCCTCCCATCAGGGACTCAACACCAACAATTTTACGACATTGAATTTAAAAAAAAACTGAATTTTAGATGATATTCGATGATGTTTCTGAAGTGGTGGGGACTCCTTCTCCTCCCCAGAAAATGCTTCGGAACATAAATTCAAAAAAAAAAAAAAAAATCAGTCCATCTTTGATGACGTTAGGGAAAAAATAATGTTCCGAAATCTTTCCCGGAAAATTTTTCGAAATTGAAATCCCCCCCTCCCCCCAAAAAACGTTGTTTTAGACGATCAACGATGATTCTAGGATACTAGAGGTGTTCGAGCACCCCTCCCTTGAAAAGTTTCTGGATCCGCCCTTGTAAAATTCCGTTGCTTGTACGTTAGAAAAAGATGGTACAGTAGAACCCCGATAATTTGGATTAATTGGGATCCAACCCAATCCGGAATATCGAAAATCCGGATTATCCGGAGAATGAAAAAAAAAATAAATAAATAAATAAAATAAAACCAACTTACTGAAAATCACGTATATATGAAACATATAGAATTACACACAAACAGTAAACATGGTTACTTTGTTATTATAAAGTCTGTAATCTTCTGCTGAGACAGTCCTTATCGAGGAAAAAAAAAATTATTCAAAAGTTGCATTGGCAAGAAAAGGGAACTCAATCAACGACATAACACGGTGTTGTGCCCATGAGAGGGTTAAATAAATTAATTTTACGGAAATTTGACGATCGTTCCTCACATTAAAAAAAAATCGATCACACCGGATTATCCGGAGTTCCGGACTAACGGGGTCCGAATTTGCGGGGTTCTACTGTATTTAAAAAAAATCACTTGCAGTTGTAAGAAAGAATTCACCAACAGCTTGTTTATGACATCCAGACACTGCCGTTTCATGCGTATTAGCGATTGTCAGTCTGGAATAGCCATTACTGATTTCCTGAAGGTGTTTAGTTGACACGGTGGCATATTCTACAAGAGTTGATCCAAAAGTAAGGTTCCCATCAATTTTACAAATTTTCAGCACTCTCTATTCTTATTGAAATTTACATTGTTGGAAAGTAAAAAAGTTTCTCTATTTTTATACACAATCGCCATCTTTTTCTATGCACTATTGTTGACAGTGCCTTTCTCTATCGAGTGCCACAGAATTCCACCGCCAACATGTTGAGGAAGCATCACTGCAATCAAGAACGGAGTGATTTGTTGACTGTCATGTCCCACTCTCCTTGCAGTCTGGTGCTCGAGTCTAGTGATTACCACTTGTTTCCTACTCGAAAGTTTAAGGAACACTTTGATGGCCAACCTTTCCGGAGCGACGATGAAGTCAAAAAATTGGTGAAACGTTTCCTCAGCGAGTTGGCAGTGGAATTCTGTGGCACTCGATAGAGAAGGGCACCGTCAACAATAACGCACTGAAAAATATGCCCATTATGTATAGAAATAGAGAAACGTTTTTTCTTTCCAACGATGTCAATTTCAATGAGAATAGACAGTGCTGTATATATTTGTGGAATTATGGGAATCTTACTTTTGGATCAACCCTCGTATAACAGCAAGACATTGAACTGAACACCCATACGTTGACAATATAACTTGCGAAAATAGACACTTTTTCTAACCAGGAAATCACACGTATGGTGTTATAATGAAAAAATTCAATGGGTATTAGCAATCGAAATAAAAACCTTTGAATGTGAAAAACTAAGCCTTTTTTTTTTCTGCACAGATAATATTCTTTTGCTCTCCCTGCCAAAATTCAAAGAAAAGTCGCCAAATTTAAAGACTTGGCGAGATATTTGCTACATTTTGCGATTTCTCTTAAATTTAAGACCTCATATTTCGATCACAAGGACAAGAGGGCAAATAATGTTTGCGTCAAAAATATGTTTTTACCGTGTTCTTACCAGGGTTGGCAAGTTTCTGCCGAAGCGGTTAAAACCACTGGTAGAAACCGGTTAAAACCGGCATGGCAAAAACCACTTTCTGCCACATTTGTGGCAGAAACTGGCAAAAACTCACAAAATGACAAAAAATTAATTACTGACATACAATAGAAAATGCATGGAAAAACATAATTAGTTGTAAACCCCAAAGCATACTTTAATTACAATATCATCTCAGTTAAAGCTTAAATGTGACATTGTCTTAACTCTGCTATTGGCTCTTAGAAAAGGTGTTTTCTATAATCTAAACAGTTTCTCAATTTAACGTGCACAAATAAGAAATTTTAGAATAGTCTTGCTACAGAAGAGCTAGAAGGCAATGCACCAAGGAACAAGCAATGTTTGTGAAACTTTCATCTAGTGCATATTTTTCTAAACTGGTCTACCATGCAGTAACTATAAAAATGGTACAAATTTGACTGGAAAAATAAGTTTCGAGAAATAGGGTCAATTTATTTTGCAAAGTTATGACATAAGGGCAAAATATCGTACAATAATATTGGCAAGTAAAATTCGGGCACTTTCTTCTTGAAGCACACGATAATTTCAATCACAAGCAATTTAGATGAAGCTTACATAAGCATTCAAATTACAATCAGTAATGCCTGTTTAATTCTGTATGTCACTCCTCTTTCCTGAGCACCCGAATTATTTCTCGTCCTTTCTAATATTAATCCAAATTTTTCGGGCATCTGCAATTGAAAAGTTCCCTTTCTGAACTA
This sequence comes from Uloborus diversus, assembly GCF_026930045.1. Classification (NCBI taxonomy): domain Eukaryota; kingdom Metazoa; phylum Arthropoda; class Arachnida; order Araneae; family Uloboridae; genus Uloborus; species Uloborus diversus. Next base: position 128,587,904 of record NC_072732.1, read on the forward strand.
AATTAAGGGCACTAGCATAGGATTTTATTTTTTTAAATGATGAAATAAAGTTTAATTTCTTAGTTGACTTAAACAAATATCATTTAATAATTACTTTAGTTATTAAAGACGCTTTTAAGTTTTTGCCGGTTTTTACCAGTTTCTGCCGGTTTTTACCGGTTATAACCAGTTTCTGCCACTGGCACGGCAAAAACTAGTTTCTGCCGGCAGAAAGCCAACCCTGGTTCTTACGATTGTTATTCATTCAGATTTTTTCATTATTACTCATCATTCTTTCGTTGTGTAGTGAAATTCTTGAATTTATTCTATGAACGGACGCAATATTTTCTATGTCACGTAAGCTACATTAATTCACAGCCAGTTGGACTCCTTAATCGGCAATTTTAGCATTTCGTTGATAGTGCTCATTTTCGGAAATCTTGCAAGTTCACACATTTGTCTGTTAGCAGTTTACTAGCCGCCAACGACGAATTGGTGTACACCGCCTTTGGTAGTACACCTTGGGGGTCTTAACCCCTTTTTGCCGCCTGCGACGATACATTAGTTACACTGGAAACAGAGGTTTTGTGACATGAAGCATTTATAGTTTTCCAAGGTTAAGTTTTGACGTTGATTTCAAATATCCAGAGAATTATTACATTGCCCTCAGTTCCTGTGTAATCATAGGTTTTATGTTGTTTGTTTTTCCCATGTTTTCCTATACCATGTAATGATAAAACTTATAGTTAACAGTTAAAATCTTGTCAAAACGAAAAGAAATGTAGAGATAGTCAGGTTTGCTGGTACTGCAGTGGTAACATGGTGGTAAGTCTTAATGGCACCCATTTTCGTGATATGAGCTATCTGAGTTAAATTATTTTTTGTTTTTTTACATTTGAATACAAACAAAAAATTTATAGATTTTTACTCTAAGAAAATAATTTAGTATTCCATAACAGTATTGACTCTGTAATGAATATGTTTGTAGTTGAACATCAAACTGATTTGACTTGGTATTAACTTTTTAAAAACTTGTTTAAAAGCTAAACTAGTACATGATAGGAATATGGAGACCAGTGTTAGGAAGCAGTTCATAAATTTTAGACCCAACGCACTTCTAAAACCATTCCATTCCCCATCCACCGGGTGCCTACACTTTTCCAATAACTCAAATTAGTTAATAAATTGCAAATTAATATTCAGTGTGGCACACCTTTAGAACCTTTCCATTGCCAGTCCGCCGTGACTCAGGGCGGTGATTGCGCTGTGAAACCATCAATTTACAATTTTTTTTCTCTCTTTTTTCCTAATTTTTTGAATCAAAATCGCTCGAACCCTTTTCTTTTAAGTTCAATGAACAACGTTAGATGGCGGAACAGCAAAAACATCTTTTTCCGTTGGCTCAATTATTCGTTAAAATCATCAAGTTCCCAATTTCTTGTTGAACTCAAAAATAGGATTTTTTTTTCCAGATTTTAAAAATTTTAATTAGTACTGATTCATTTTTCTTCGTTCTTCCTGAGGTACTCAATCATACTGTTCAACAAGATTCAAATTCATTTTTGTATTTATTAACGCGTTTTTTTCCCTGCCTTGAGGGGAAGCGCCATCCTTCAGGGCCCGAATGATTGCAAGATCTTCTCGGTTTGGTTTGCCCTGAACGACGTACGTGTTTATTTAATTAGAAAAAAAAACATAATTACATGATAAAAACATATAGAGACACATGATCCTGGTTACAAAAAAAAAATCGTGACTACATATAAACTGAATACAATGGCCAAACAGTATCAGTTCTATGATAAGGCGGGAAAAAGAAGTTGCTTATTTTGGAAAAGAAAGTTAATAAGCGAAAGAGCTTTCCTGTAGGCCTCTTTATCGATGAAGATGAAACGCTTCCATTGCGCTCTTAAATTACTTGAAATCACAACATGGAAATTCGAGGTAAATCTGCAGTGGAAGAAGAAGTGCTCAAAGTCTCCAAGTTCCCCACAAATGCAGTAGGGAGATTCAAGGAGGTTTCTTGCGTGGAGGTAAGAATGGGTAAGCCCATGGTTAGTGGTGAATTGGTTTAAGGGAGAACTTTGGAGTCGAGACAAAGAGACAGTGTTGAAAAAATCATACGTCCAGCGACCATTAGATGAATGGTCCCAGTATGATTGCCAGTCTTTGAGGAGAAATTGATTGATGTCTTTTTTGAGTTGACTCATTGGGAAGGGAGTAATGAGGTCAGTGGCTGAGTTAGTGGCATCTTTAGCGAGTTGGTCGGCAAAGTCGTTTCCATTATTGTTGGAGTGGCCTTTTATCCAGGAGATAGTGACAATATGACGGAGATTAATTAATTTAGACTGTAGTTGAAAAATGAGCATGGACTTGGGTTCATAGTTGAGGAGGGCTTTGATGGCCGATAAGCTATCGGACCTGATGTGGAATTTATTGTTAGCAAAGTGATCCATAGAGAAATGATCATGAATCCAATCGATGGCGAGATGTATGGCTTGGATTTCGGCCTGAAAAACAGAGTTGTTTGGACGAAGGGTCTTAGAACTTGAAAATATAATGTCCATTTCCTTCATAGCGATGAAAGCGCATGCTGTACCTGCATCTGTCTTGGAACCATCCGTATAAACATTAATAGTAGAATCATCATTTGATTCAGTGATAGTGAGTGGAAGAATAAATTGGTGAAGATTGCTGTTGTAGTTATGTTGATTCCTTGAAGTTAATTCGTAATCATCAGCTTGAATGGTATGGTCGTTCAAAACTGAGTTGATGCGGAGTCTTTTAGTTTTGAAAGTGATAGCGGTGTATTTCAAATGGATGTGGAGAGGAGGAATACCGGTGAGAACATTGAGGGCATCAGTTGATACTGATCTGAAACATTTAGCAATTTTGAGAAGAAAGGGCCTTTGCATTGAAGAGAGAAGCCTGTAAGATGATCTAGGAACATTGTCAAACCAGATGCCACTTGCATAATCAATTATCTTAGAGATGACGTTTGGGGACCCAAAACGCAGAAATTACAAGTACAAAAAAAAGTGGCCCCTATTATGCTGAGGCGGAAGGCGGCCTTTTGAAAGAATGTCTGAGTAGGAGAAACTGGCACGTTGCCAAAAACGTAGAAACGACTCTGAGAATTCACGCGTTTTAGTTAATATCTTAACTAACTAACATTTTCGTTGAAAACCGGAAGTTGCGTTAACATGGTGTACAAAAAATTAAATATTTGGATACCTGGTTCGATCGTCAATTCTCTTTTGTTCGGAAGAAGTTAGTCACATATTTACGTCATAGATACATACAAAGATTCATACACTTGCTTAAAAAAAAAAAAAAAAAAAAAAAAAAAAGATAATAAATCTGAATTTCATACCTGTTAGTGGAAAAGTAGCATTTGTTATATTTGTTATACGAAACATGAATGACTTTTTGAAACAATATTTTTTCAATATGCAAATGAAAATAAAATGCTTTTGTGATGTCTTTTCATCCATAAGCTCATTATTTTTTGCATTGAAAAAGGCGTTCCCTGTAACGCCGAAACACGTGTCTGCTGTAATTTGCAAATTTGTACTTCTTCTAACGTTGTTTTGTCTTATCTTACTTTAAAATGTATTTGTTTACGAAAAAGGAGGGGGTGGGGATAATTTATATGTTTATTTCACTATAGAGAAGTCAGCACTGTTATCAGTATGAATGTTTTTCTATTCCTGTGTACTTTTCTTTTCAGCAGGAAATGTGTACTTCAATGTCGTATGAACCAGACAGCATAGGAAAATGGCGTTTGACCGAGTGTACCGAAGCGCATTCCTACATTTGTGAAAAACCAAAAGGTTCATGTTTTCTCTTGTTTGCACTTTTTTATATTTCAGTATCAATTTTGTATTTTCTTGTCATGCTCCTTTATTTTATAGTTTTCTATCGTGGCATGTATTTAAGACAGCCATACATCAATAGGAATAAAAAATACAAACACAAAAAGGCAACAAAGACTGATAGCAGTGAATCTATGCAGGGACGTAACTAGAGGGGGGCAGACGGGGCTCGTGCCCGGGGCGCCAGATTTTGGGGCCTTAACTGACTAAATAAATGCTTAAATTTAATTTTTAAAAAAAGGCCAAGTTATTAAAAGCCAACCCCCCCCCCCTTTCCAAAAAAAAAAAAAAAAAAACGCTGTGCAGGTGCTGGCAGAAAGTTAGCATGGTTTAATATGGATCAAGAGTGGGAAGTATAAACAGAGAGAGTAGGAGGGTGCAGTAAATAGGATGAATGGGAAGTACACACCAATACAAAACAGCGGAAATGCTCAAATGTCCTTTTTCTACAATTAAACGTCATATCCGTTCTCAGCATATTTTTTGCTCATGTTGTATAGTTTTAAATCAATTTTAAGATATGTCGAAGAAACCTTTTAAAGCTGAATTCAGAAAGATAGCGAAGGACCACGAAAAAGAGGCCCCCAACAATCTTCATCTTCATTATCATCGTGGTTAAATGCTAATGACGTTAGGAGAGTAGGTAAGGCATTGTTTGTATAATTTGAATGATGTAATACAAATTTGTTGAATTTTATAATTTTTCTCATTTTTGGAAAAAAATCTCGCACTATAACAATGGAGATTCAATTTAAAGTTCGGGAGGCTGCCAATTTTGCTTTAGAAAATACTAGGGTTATTTGGAGGATAAATTGAACTAAAACGATAAATTTTTGACTTAGTTTCAATTTTCAATATATTTTTTTCACCCACACAATATTTTAAATATGCTTAAATCATCAACGTCAATCAATGTGTCAGAAATCAGCAATTTTTTACGGCTATAAACTTGAATTTTCCTTTGGTACTTTTGATGCATATTTATAATTACAGTAGAAGTCTTGCCCCCGTTTATCCAGATCTCCGGCTTATCCAGATCAAATTTTTAAATTTAAAAAATGTATTCACTGAAATGATATAATTCTAAATTATGATAGCCGGAACGAAACTGTTAATGTACCAAATATTTGCTCTTTATTTTGATTAAATACATAACTCCTGCATAGGACGTGCAATAAATTATAGTCATCTAATAAACAACATAGCATATTTGGAGTGTCATTCCTGCACCATAGCAGCTGAACTATAAATGATTAAGTGTTTGCGAGTAACAATCCTACGTAATTTTGTTACAGCGTTTTTTGCTGTTATAAAAGATAAGTCTGCTTATTTACGAATGTTTTACAAATTAGCCGGATTTTCGTTATCCGGATTGCCTTTGGTCCCCCGCTAGTTCGGAAAAATGAAGTTGTACTGTAAATGAAAATAACCTGGACGGATGCGCACTGAAAACATATAATATTTAACATTTTTATGATATGTGTTTAAAAAAAAAAGGTTAGCCGTAAGATTTGATCTCAAGCACATTAGGTTTCTGTTTTTCTATTAACTGTTTCTCAGATGTATACTATATACCAGAGTTGGGGGACGTGCTTCCTTTATAAAAATTAGCTCTTGGAATAATTAATATTTAACTGTACAGATTGCGTAAATTTAAAATGTGTTGCACATAAAATTTTTAAGATAGAGTTTAAATAAGATAATCTGTCCTTTTGAACTACAGTAAGATGTCAGCTTAAAGTCAGGATAAGCCAAGTATAGTAATATTCAATTAATTACAAGTTAGAAACAAAAACAACCTACTAAATTTTTTATTGGATTTAAAATTATTTCACGTATTATTGCGATATGTTGCTCTTTTGTAGTTGAATATTGTTATTTTTCTTGCGAATTTCTTCATAGTAGTATATTAAAATACTGAAAAAAAAATTGCAAATCTTTGTTTTATTGAAGTCATAATTATTAAAATTTTTTTTAAGCAATATTGCAACAAGTTGTGAAAAACTCTCTTGTGGAAATACAAAAATATTTTTCCTTGAATAACTTCGTATGTAAAATAATAAATAAAATACTTAATGATTTTAACCCCCAATCGCTATTTTTAAAAGAAGCAATACAGTGATAAAGATCTATAAAAACTTATAATTACGTAAAAGTCGCATTTATAAGGCTTATGGCATTATAGACAGCGGACTTCTTTATCACTGCCTTTCAAATATGGCTTCCAGTGGTGAAAAGGTTCAAAACTGATACCAAATGGAATGTTATTTATCTATTTGTTCTACTGGTTAAAGAACACTCCGTTACGGTGTAACGAAAAATTACATTACAAGACATGTATAAATTGCAAATGCATTTTGTGTAAAATTCGTCCTTGACTCATATAAGGCAGGGAGAAGCAAAGGGATGTAAGTGAACATTTTCAAGTTTTGAGTAAAACGCGTATAGCCTAGGTAGAATTTCATTGATTTTTTTTCTAAATCATGATGTACAGCAGTACCTACCAGGGCTACTAGTACTATATCTTGACCCAAGACGGAGGAGGGGTTCACCTACTATGTGTACTGGTTATCTCCAAATTTTTAATTTTGCCACTTGCATCCCTTTGCATCTCACTGCCTCAAATGTATCCGTCTACTCCGTGATTCTGCTCCATTTACGTTGAAATTTGTTAGTTAGAATTAAATTTAAGATTTATTTAAGATCTTAATTTTGGACTTGAGTTCTTGTTTATTGTATATAGTTTGCCATGTGGTGCATTTAGCCCAATTTGATATTCTGTCGTGCATATACTGGAGCTTAAACACCCTCTTTTTAGTTTGTAGTTTAATTTTTTGGTCTTTTGACCATACTTATTGATTCCTCTACGGCTGATGAGCTCTTGATTCAACCTTTCAACTTTTTCTATTGATTGCTGCTTGTATTTTTCTTTTTCGCATCATTAATATTCTTAAAAATTGTTTAAAACTTGTTATTTGACTTGTACATTTATATATTTACTTGGCTTTTTAGTTTTGCTGCGTTGCGCATCTATGAGCTTTTAGTTTGGTTTTTTCAATATTCTTCACTTGTATTATAATTATATATATATATATATATATATATATATATATATATATATATATATATATATATATATATATATAGAGAGAGAGAGAGAGAGAGAGAGGGAGCGTGTGTTTTCTCTGTAATGTACGTGAGGGGCCCTGGTGTTGACGTTATGAAGTTTCTCGGGGATTTTTTGTTTTTTTTTGCTTTGTTTGTTTTGTATGGGGGGGGGGGGGCGCCGAAACGAGATCTTGCCCCTGTTCGAAAATGACATAGTTACGTACCTGAATCTATGAACCAATAGCAATTCTTGCCATCCAGTATCGCTCCCAGATCGGTGTTTGAGGATTTAGATGAATGGGGCAAATCCATACTTTACATCATGTTGCACAAGGGGTAAAAGAGTCGGGAGCGACATAGATTCGACTTTGTTCCTAGGCCATTCGGGTACTTCCAAAATTGGCCTCAACCAATGGTTCTCAACCCTTTAGGCTCTGCATCCCCTCCTTTTTAACACTAATGTTTGCCTCCTCTCCCCCTCCCCCCCCCCCTCAGACTATACCATATGTGGTCAATACAAGAGGACAATCAAAATTTGAAACTGAAGCTAATTGGGATTGTTCAAGCCGATTATTAAAAACATATTTTTTAAAATTTCTAAATTCAATGTTAAACACTATGCACTTTATTTTGAACATCTTCTTATTAGAACACACAACAAAGACTCAGATCAAACATCAAAGAACTAAATACAAATAAATTTCAAGTACTCTAGGATCTAGATATGATTGACATGCAATACCAGTCACTTTCACAACATTAGTAGGAGGATTTACCACCATTTGCTCTCAGAGACTCAGACTCAGATCAAACTTTAAAGAACTAAATACAAAAAAAATGAAGTAAGTAGGTGCGGGTATTAAAACCTCTCGGTTAATAGGGGCTAAACATCAAAAATACAATTTAAAATGTTCGTATCCACTCAAGAACGCACTCGTAGGTACTCGTAGATGGCACTTGATACTGGTCGCAACATGTTGCTCACTTGTCGCGACCAGTGCGACGCGATTCGTTTGTGCGGAACGGTAGTGCAACACGATTAATGAGTCATTCCACGTCAAATCAACACAATTTGGAGCAATTTTAGGACGCACCGTCACAGATCTGGATGAAACTTGGTACATCAAGAGATTTAACCTAGTTATGAATGAAAACGCTAAAAAAATTTTTTTCTTTCTCCTCATTTAGCAGTTATTAATTATTGATTATTCAAATTTTTGTTAAAAAATTCTACACTTTGAGACTGTTAATCCTTGTTTTCTCAGAAACTATAAAAGATGCAAGCCTTATATTGGTCTTGTTTTAAAGCTCCTTTAATCTGCTTCAATTTGATATGCAACTTAATAAAATTCAAAATTTTTTAATTTAAAATTAAATTTAAATAAATTTTAAAATTTAAATTTCTTAAAAACGGACAATTTTAAAATTTTGAAAAAAATCACAAAATTACTTTGTGTTATCCTCTCACATCTCACCAAGTTTCATATTGGGATCTTAATGGGATCAGTTTATACAGGGAGGACAAGTTTCACATATCTGCCAAAATATGGGTTATTGTGCTGAATAATTATTATTTTATGTGCAAATAAATAAATAAATAAATAAATATGCTTCATACATGTTCACTTTTTTATGCAGAACTGTCTACTAGAAATGAAGTTTTTCTTAGTACGATTTGTTCCTGAAAAATAACTCATTAATAAAAATATTAATCATCTAAATCTCATTTTATTGAGAAAAATAAATTAAAAAGAAATAAAATTTTAAAAAAAGAAAGGAAGAAAGGGAAAAAAATAAAATATTTTCTCTGGGGATATGAACTTAAAATAATCCACTACAAATTCAGATCTGAAACAGTAAGCTACCCTTTTCACCCCCCTTTGCTAACAAAATGAAACAGACTGGGGGTGGCTATTGAGAATGAGATCCAATGGTTCGTTCTGCCTCACTGCTTTTTTCTCCACCTGTCACTGGTTTGGGATTGACCAATTTTTTAACATGTTTCATGTTTTTGCTTGTGGAGTTCAGTCAGCAGTACCATAAAATCTCAAAAGCACCCCCCCCCCCCCTTAGTTTCAAAAGATAACTTACTAATTCCAAAAAAGGGGGGGGAGGTTATAATCAAATTTTGTTTTTGTAAAATTTGCCAAAATAATTGTTTGTAGCAATATTAATTTTAGAGTACACAAAATAAATAAGTAAATAATAGTTACTATTAATATTAAAGAAAAGGGAGAAATGAATTAATAAAAGCCTGTCATAATTTTATGGCATGGGGGCGACAATATTTTTTTGAAAGAAAGGATTTTGCACCTTAAGTTACCAAAACCCCTTCCAAAAATAATCAAAAGCAGTACACTCACATGAACTTCTTTTGTAACACATATGAACTGAACAAAAAGAAAAGTGACCTTGCATCAAAAGGCGTCTAGACTTTTGGAAGGAATAAAACTGAAACTATTTTTTTTTTTTTTTTGCAAGATCCTTTTTTTTTTTGTTCTGTTTAAGTCATAGTGTTTTCTTTTCTTCTTGTTGTCTTTTTTTAGAAAAGAAAACCAGCACATGAAGAGGGAAACTAAACCTCTAGAAATGCTTGTCAAATAGAGCATAAAATGTTCATTTTTATTTATTTATTTGGGGGGGGGGTGAAGGGATGAAGATGATCTGAAAATTTTTAGGAGAGGGGAGGGGGAGGGTATGTTTGGGATTGCAAAATGATCCTTCCACAAAAAGGGGGGGGGGATAGAGGGATTCTTTCTGGTGTTTATAATACTTTCTTGTTCTGTAATACACAATTCCTGTTAAAACTATCTTCAGTCAGCATTCAAGCCTTGTCTTCTGCTGTGCAAACTTTATTTCTTTAACTTTCAGTTATTTTATTTCAGTTGGTTTATATCAGAACTGAAACAGTCTATTTTTAAACTAATTTTGACACTCAGCGTATTTATATTATTTGCTAAGTATTTAATTTTATCATGAATCATTTAAATTGTTGCAATCCGTTCAAAAAGTATTCTCACTCACACATAAGAAAAGGATTGAGATCTGCAATGCCATGGATGTATTCATTTGTACCAGAAATGCCTGAAAAGTCTAAAATATGTGACAGATGCAGAAAGGAGCTTTCCATTATTATTTTAATTTCATCCAGTTTTAAAGTAGGTGTAAGACATTAGAAGGTTTTACATTACTATTAGCAGTTCATTTATAGTTTCCTGTGCTAATTTAATAACTTAGAATAATATTTGAGTAATCCATCAGAAAGGTATTTTGTCCAAAATGCAGAAACTTTGATATATGTAAAACTTGTCCTCCCTGTATCATCTGATCCCATTAAGATCCCATTATGAAACTTGGTAATATGCTAGAGGATAACACAAAGTAATTTTGTAAATTTTTTCAGAATTTTAAAATTGTCCATTTTTAAGAAATTAAAATTTTAAAATTTAATTTAATTATATTTTTAAATTATTATTTTTTGATTTTATCAAGTGGCACATCAAATTAAAGCACATTAAAAGAGCTTCAAAACAAGACCAATTTCAAGCTTGTATCTGTTATAGTTTCTGAGAAAATGAGATTTAACCATCTCAAAGTGTAGCATTTTTTGATGAAAATTTGAATAATTAATATTTAATAACTTTTGAATGAGGTGAAAGAAAATTTTTTTTTTTAACATTTTCATTCATAACTGGGCTAAATCTCTTCATGTACCAAGTTTCATCCAGTTCTGTGACGGTCCGTCCTAAACCGTGTGATGATCTGACACGGAATGACCCATGAGTCATTCCACGTCAAATCAACACAATTTGGAGCAATTTTAGGACGCACCGTCACAGATCTGGATGAAACTTGGTACATCAAGAGATTTAACCTAGTTATGAATGAAAACGCTAAAAAAAATTTTTTCTTTCTCCTCATTTAGCAGTTATTAATTATTGATTATTCAAATTTTTGTTAAAAAATTCTACACTTTGAGACTGTTAATCCTTGTTTTCTCAGAAACTATAAAAGATGCAAGCCTTATATTGGTCTTGTTTTAAAGCTCCTTTAATCTGCTTCAATTTGATATGCAACTTAATAAAATTCAAAATTTTTTAATTTAAAATTAAATTTAAATAAATTTTAAAATTTAAATTTCTTAAAAACGGACAATTTTAAAATTTTGAAAAAAATCACAAAATTACTTTGTGTTATCCTCTCACATCTCACCAAGTTTCATATTGGGATCTTAATGGGATCAGTTTATACAGGGAGGACAAGTTTCACATATCTGCCAAAATATGGGTTATTGTGCTGAATAATTATTATTTTATGTGCAAATAAATAAATAAATAAATAAATATGCTTCATACATGTTCACTTTTTTATGCAGAACTGTCTACTAGAAATGAAGTTTTTCTTAGTACGATTTGTTCCTGAAAAATAACTCATTAATAAAAATATTAATCATCTAAATCTCATTTTATTGAGAAAAATAAATTAAAAAGAAATAAAATTTTAAAAAAAGAAAGGAAGAAAGGGAAAAAAATAAAATATTTTCTCTGGGGATATGAACTTAAAATAATCCACTACAAATTCAGATCTGAAACAGTAAGCTACCCTTTTCACCCCCTTTGCTAACAAAATGAAACAGACTGGGGGTGGCTATTGAGAATGAGATCCAATGGTTCGTTCTGCCTCACTGCTTTTTTCTCCACCTGTCACTGGTTTGGGATTGACCAATTTTTTAACATGTTTCATGTTTTTGCTTGTGGAGTTCAGTCAGCAGTACCATAAAATCTCAAAAGCACCCCCCCCCCCCCCCCTTAGTTTCAAAAGATAACTTACTAATTCCAAAAAAGGGGGGGGAGGTTATAATCAAATTTTGTTTTTGTAAAATTTGCCAAAATAATTGTTTGTAGCAATATTAATTTTAGAGTACACAAAATAAATAAGTAAATAATAGTTACTATTAATATTAAAGAAAAGGGAGAAATGAATTAATAAAAGCCTGTCATAATTTTATGGCATGGGGGCGACAATATTTTTTTGAAAGAAAGGATTTTGCACCTTAAGTTACCAAAACCCCTTCCAAAAATAATCAAAAGCAGTACACTCACATGAACTTCTTTTGTAACACATATGAACTGAACAAAAAGAAAAGTGCCCTTGCATCAAAAGGCGTCTAGACTTTTGGAAGGAATAAAACTGAAACTATTTTTTTTTTTTTGCAAGATCCTTTTTTTTTTTGTTCTGTTTAAGTCATAGTGTTTTCTTTTCTTCTTGTTGTCTTTTTTTAGAAAAGAAAACCAGCACATGAAGAGGGAAACTAAACCTCTAGAAATGCTTGTCAAATAGAGCATAAAATGTTCATTTTTATTTATTTATTTGGGGGGGGGGGGTGAAGGGATGAAGATGATCTGAAAATTTTTAGGAGAGGGGAGGGGGAGGGTATATTTGGGATTGCAAAATGATCCTTCCACAAAAAGGGGGGGGGGGATAGAGGGATTCTTTCTGGTGTTTATAATACTTTCTTGTTCTGTAATACACAATTCCTGTTAAAACTATCTTCAGTCAGCATTCAAGCCTTGTCTTCTGCTGTGCAAACTTTATTTCTTTAACTTTCAGTTATTTTATTTCAGTTGGTTTATATCAGAACTGAAACAGTCTATTTTTAAACTAATTTTGACACTCAGCGTATTTATATTATTTGCTAAGTATTTAATTTTATCATGAATCATTTAAATTGTTGCAATCCGTTCAAAAAGTATTCTCACTCACACATAAGAAAAGGATTGAGATCTGCAATGCCATGGATGTATTCATTTGTACCAGAAATGCCTGAAAAGTCTAAAATATGTGACAGATGCAGAAAGGAGCTTTCCATTATTATTTTAATTTCATCCAATTTTAAAGTAGGTGTAAGACATTAGAAGGTTTTACATTACTATTAGCAGTTCATTTATAGTTTCCTGTGCTAATTTAATAACTTAGAATAATATTTGAGTAATCCATCAGAAAGGTATTTTGTCCAAAATGCAGAAACTTTGATATATGTAAAACTTGTCCTCCCTGTATCATCTGATCCCATTAAGATCCCATTATGAAACTTGGTAATATGCTAGAGGATAACACAAAGTAATTTTGTAAATTTTTTCAGAATTTTAAAATTGTCCATTTTTAAGAAATTAAAATTTTAAAATTTAATTTAATTATATTTTTAAATTATTATTTTTTGATTTTATCAAGTGGCACATCAAATTAAAGCACATTAAAAGAGCTTCAAAACAAGACCAATTTCAAGCTTGTATCTGTTATAGTTTCTGAGAAAATGAGATTTAACCATCTCAAAGTGTAGCATTTTTTGATGAAAATTTGAATAATTAATATTTAATAACTTTTGAATGAGGTGAAAGAAAATTTTTTTTTTTAACATTTTCATTCATAACTGGGCTAAATCTCTTCATGTACCAAGTTTCATCCAGTTCTGTGACGGTCCGTCCTAAACCGTGTGATGATCTGACACGGAATGACCCTAATAAAAAATCGTCCGACTGAATGTTAAATATTTTTTGTAATATTACACTTTTAGAGACACAGTTTTGCGCTCTAGTTTTCTGTTGCCAATGCTTCTATCGATCTTTGATGTCTCAATTATGTATATATAAACCAAATATTGTACTTTTGTGTACTTTGTACACCATGTCAGCAGCTAATAAGGCCTACCAAATTTGATCGTATGCCTTATTATAGTCCTTTGTTTTTGCAACAATGTTTGTCAGTTTTACATCTTATTTTAAATCTTTCTCAATATATTATAGATGTTTATAAGTAGTTACGACTCTTTACTAATTGGTTTAGTATTGTAGTAGTACCCCAAGCAGACCTTCTGAAAAGTTTTACCACGTGGTTCACGGTTCTAGCTCGGACGACGAAAAAGGCAATGTGTGGCTTGCTCCGTTAAAAAGTGCAGCATTTCAGGAGCTTATGACTACACCAAAAAAAAATGAAAAAAACACACCAATTGTTAGAAGAAAAGCCATTAATTATCAAAGAACCCCTGGGATCAAAGACGTGTTTGACAGACACAAGAAAGAGAAGAAAATAAAAAAGACGTAAACTCTCATTGAAGGAAATCATACTAAAGAAAACGATTATTCGAAAACGCTATTTCGTACTGTCACACTTGTGAGAACATTAGATGAATGACATGAGACTATATCTAAAATGCGGCAAGTGGCATCATAAGGAATACGTCGGTGTGATAGTCTATGACAAAAATAATTTTGAGTGTCCTAACGGCTGTTTACCAAAGAATTTTTTTGCAATTTTGAAGACATTAAGCATGATTAATGCATATATATATTACAATTGATCTTAATTATGAATGTTAGAAGCTTATCTTGATTATTTAAGAGCGTTAAAGTTTTTAGGCCTTACTATCCTACCATAATATAGAAAGGCCTAATGACAAGGTTTTAAAAAATATTTTATTTCATGCTTGTTTTCAGCAAAATGTTTTCTTGTAGTAATTGATTATTGATTTGTATGTTTAATTAATATTACAATTTGTTGAATGGAAACATAGTTTTTATTTTATTTCAAAATTTCCCTTATGTCGGCTTTATTACCCGCATTAACCTTACTCTAGAATTATTTGAGGTTGCCATGCAATGCCAGGTAACTACTTTCACAGCATCAATAGAAGGATTACCACTGTTTTGCTCTCTGAGACTCGGATCAAACGTCAAGGAACTAAACACAAATGAATTTGAAGTACTGTAGGATCTGGATGAGGTTGACATGCAATTCCAGTCACTTTCACAATTTCAATAAGAGGATTACCACCGTTTGCTCTTGACAAGTTTCTGAATATTAGGTTGTAACTTGTTAAAAAGAGTCACTTTTAATGTCCATCATCCTAGCTCGATATTTTGATTTTATGCTTGCTAATATTGCAAGTACGAATTCACAGAGATATGTGGATAAGAACTGCACTAAAAACTTTTAAAAACACCATAATATCAAAAATATTCACGTGTGACCTCGAAATTGAGTAAATAATAGCTAGTTTTACTTTTTTTCTCTATTTTTGGAATACATTCAAGTATCCCTTTAAATTCTTCTACGCCTTCCAGATTGACAAGCCCTGATATAAACCATGGTGAATTTTTACTTCTATTTTCGAGCGCTTGAGAGAGGGAGTTCCTGAAGGTTACAGGACAACTTCTTAACAATTAGCTTTACTGAATTTTACGGAAGTCCGGCGTGTGATGTTTGAAGGACAAAAGGTTCCTTTTTAGCCGCATCATCGGCAACCTCATTGCTCACAGTGGGCAGGAATCGAAGCTGGATCTCATTAAGTTGATTATTTTGCAGTAATAGAAGTTGCCCAGGTTACACTACGGGGAAGTAGATCTACTTTGTGTCCCAATAGTTTTATGTTAAGTGACACTTATAAAAATTCATAATTCAGAAACATATTCTGTGATGCCAAAGGGAGGGGATGTAAATGCAGTTGGAATTTCTTGACACTGCGTCTAAATTTTTTTTTTCTTTCTTTCCCAATAATAATTCAGGCTAGAAAATGAAAACAAAACGTCGATTATGAAGTTTTTAATGACTTTCTGCAGTATGCAATTTATTTACAATGTTTATAGCTTACTCTCACGTCCCCAGGGGAAGATTCAGCAACAGCGAAATTGTATGTGCTAAGATTCGGGAGGGATGGGCAAGAGATGAAACTACCCCCTTACTCTCAGAAACAAAGGAGTCTGCAACCTCCACTTTTCAAAGTTCGAAATTGACGTGGATCGAAAAAGATTTTTTTATTGTATGCATTCAAGGTTGACTCCTTGCTAAGTCGAAGTCGAACTGGTTTTGGGGTGCAGGAGTCCGAGTTGAAGTCGAAGGCTCGAAAATTCTAGGAGTAAGAGTCAGACTCCGCAGCCATGGTTTAAATATTGCGCTTTGATTTCTTTCTTTCTTTTCTTTTTTTTTTATTCTTTTTTTTTCAGTTATATTAATCTCTGACTTGCGTCTGTGTTAAGTATGCGAGAGATGTTATTTCGATTTTTATTAATAACTTTTGTCTTATTTCTTGAAACTAAAAATTGGGAACATATTCAGAATCTGCATAATTTTTCAATATTTTGATGTCTTCTCCCGAGGGCGTCAATGTTAAAAATTTTTGATCAGCTCAAAAAATACTCTTAAAATAGCCTTATCAAAAAAAAAAAAAAATTAATGAATAATAATAATAATTCATCTTTTTCATCAAGAGCTTTTCAAACAAATTTCTTTGAAGCAAATCAATCTTCAAGTGCAGGATTCTATGTTTGCTTTGAATTTCCTCGTAAACGCTAATGTTAAGTTTTTTTTTTTTTTTTTTGAACTGTTCAAATCAAAAAGTGAAATATGGGACTGAGGTGTCCTCGCCGAGATCTTTCGAACAAAAAGGAATGTATGTTCAAATCTGGCTATTCTCTCGAAAGTTATCATGGGGTGGGGGAACGGACAGGCGAACCGACAGACAAACATTTTCCCCACCTCAAACTCTACTTCCCTATTTTAAATTTCCAGAATTTTTTTTAAATCTTTGATTTTGTTTTTGTCTTTTTTTAGAGATATTTTAAAGGTGCATTTTGATTTTCTCTTTCACTTTTACGGGAAAGTAGGCTAAAAAGGAAAGTTAAAAGAAAAACAGCCTTAGGGGGCTATCCGCTTCCCCCTTCCCCTTTTCTTGGATCACCAGCTGCTTATGTGTTATTGAAAGAAATATTGGAAAGATGATTTTCAAACTCAGAAATATAGTAAGATCGGAAACATTCAGATTTTTAATCGAATTGATAACTTTCTTTTATCATTTGGGCCATTCCAGCGTTACGTGTGTGACTTTTTGACACCATTTCGTTGCAAATATCAATAAAAACCAATATGATATTTACAAAATATTTCTTATCAGTTTCTACTGGATTAACAGAAGATATGTAAGAGGTTTTAGGTGGCAGTTTTATTTTCGTAGGATAATTCTAAATTTTTTTATAAAATTTTAAATACAGCGTTACGTGTCTGAAAATTGGCTATGCCTCATACTATTTTGTAATTTTCTGTGAAGTTTTGAAAGATAAATTAACAGTATTTTTTGTGCATGTGTCTAAGTACACTGAGTAAATATTCCACAAATATTTTTTTCTAAAGCTCGTACAATAGCAACAAAAAATATTTTATTAGCTTTACGTGTGTGATCGCGTGCAACATTTGAAGGGGATTTCCTAATAAAAATACAGTTTACGTCGGATCTTTGCCAAACTGCGCACAGAGGTTCCTTGATGCTCAGGAACTCACATGGGGATTTCCCCCCTGGGCTTTGACCCTCCACCGCCACTGGGGGTTTTCATCTATTCAAGTTCAGTTTACATCGGGTCTTTTCCGAATTTGGCACAGAGGTCCGTCCTTTGATGCTCAAGAATACACATAGGGGTACTTTCGCCCCCTAGGGGGTGGGTCGACCCCTAGGGTTTTTTCCAAAAAATCCCTAAAGCAGGATAGTGAAGCTTATCAGTAACAATGATGATAACATTTTTTTAAATTAAAAAACATTCCAATGACGTCTGCAGTTAAATTTGAGGCATAAAATTACTCTTTTCTACACATTGACCGGAAACCTAAAGCTATTTTTTCCTTTTATTTAAGCCTGATTGTTGAAAATGCACCACCTGACGCAACTATTATTTTCGAGTTAGACCGTGCAACGCAGCTAGTAAATACTTAAATTGAAAGGATAATTTCACAAAATAAAGAATAAAGATGAGATTAATTTTTATTTGTACATGAATCAAATAGTAATGTCAAGCTTATAAACTATCACGAAGTTCTAACCTATACTTATGTGATTTAAAAGATTTGGAATGTTTTAAATCGTCTGTAGAATTTATTCACTTTTTTTTAAAAACCAAAGATTATCAAAAAAATATAAACGCAATTTAAGGTACTTATAACATTGTACTTTTGATCTTAAAGAATGCAGATTGCGAACACTTCGTTTAAATTCCTCTTTGGGTATGAAAACAACAACTCTTAATTTGTTCTTTTTATTTATTTATTTATTTATTTTCCATTATCATTATTTTTTAATGCTCTTTGAGTCTTGGATTCAGTGCTTGCACACAATATTTTTAGTTAAATTATGTTAAAAAAAAGTAGTTTTTTCCTTTACATTCAAAAGTAAAGACCTAATTCGTTATGAAAGCCTGTCGTGTGCGACATCTTTCAAAAAACCTCGTTAAAAATTTTCTGCTGAACGTTTGAAGATGAAAGTCTGTTCTTGGGTATCATGTATCGAGTTAATTTATGATATGGGATATTTTTCTTCTTAGTCCCCCAATTTGAACTTGGAGGAAAACTTTTGTTCCTTTTGCGTTACGTGTGTGACCAACAAATAGTGACCTGTATATTTTGGGGGGTTAAATACTTATCAAAAGTGTTCATTAACAAATTTGGCCCATAATTACAGTAAAGCATCTGTGTTCATGATGTTCGATAATTTTTTCAAAAAAAAAAAAAAAATGATTAAGTAAAAAAATGGCTTTTACATTTATTTCACTATTAATGCTCTTTTTCTTACTTCGTCCAAATGATATCAAATGAGGCTAAAATCTGATATAAAAATATTTTAAACACTAAATTGATGCTGGAATTGAAAAGAACACATATTTTTTTGTCAAAAAATAAGGTTTGTTTCTATATTATGTGGAAAAAAAATTTTGGTGTGTCAAGACCACTTTTCGTGGAATTGTCCGTTTAATGTTTGACTTGTGTATTTCCTACAACATAGATAATTATTATTATTATTCTTATTGCTATTATTTAATTGCTTCCTTTTTTTGTGCTAGTGTTTCACATACTATACAAAATACTACGATTCATTACTGTCCTTTTTTGTATGATATTTAGTATGAATGAAAAATCTGTAGAGATAGCCTGGAATCTAGGCAAAGAAATAATTTTTAGAAATATGGAGTAATCAAATGTAGAAATGTTTCAAAATATTTCAATCCTTGATTTCGAAAACTTTAAAATACCAGAAATGAATGTAATTTCTTTTTATCTTTTTTGATTTCAATTTTCTTTCTGAAGATGTGAATATCCTTGAACCGTCGGAGAAACCATTTCTCTGCCCTAACATCACTGGATGGCTCAAACTGGATACCACTTGTTATGGACTGTTCGAAGATCCTAGCCAAGAAGCCACATGGTTGGATGCACAGAGTATTTGCAGGCAACGAGGTGCTAATTTGGTTTCATTTAAAAATGTGGGTGTGAGCAATTTTCTGAAGCGAAGGTACACCAGAAAAAACGTTTATTATTGGACTGCCGTTAGAGAAAAAGTAAGTAATTCTCATTTAGTATTGTTACAAATTTTGTAGTTTGTTTTTATGAGCTTAATTTGTTGTAATCTTGCTAAATTTGGTGCATATTCCAAAAAATTTCACTCGAAATTGCATTAGTTCTTGGGTTCATTACCTGTATGTTTATTTTGCCTGCTGTGCACCATTTTACTTTGCGTCTATGGGACTGGCAAGAAAGTTAAGAGATATCGACAAGTTGGCATCATTTTTCGTAGTTAATTTTTGGCGTGAAATTTGGCGAGATTTCAAATCAAACAAGTAATTGAATCGTCAGGTTATTAATGGGAATGAAGTCCAAAAAAAATGTCAAAATTACTTTTTGAACTTTAAATCATCTCCAAGCTTTGCTCTACATGTGAGTGATAGAAAAAAGATCTAAAACCAGTCCCCGAAGGCAGATCTAGCAAAAATTTGGTGGTCATTGAATGAAAACTCTACCACTTATGCAAATTAGTTCGATTTCTCAAACATTTGATTTTTGAACATATTCCCTTCCTAAACCTGACGATTCAATTATAGTGTGCTAAAGTAAATTTGGCTGCCAGTTTGAAGGTAATCTCAGATTACTACTGCTGCCTCCAGCTCGGATTTAATTATTTCAGACTGATGAGTTTATAACAAGGACGAAAATGTAGTCTCTAGTAGGACTCGACCGATGCATCGGCCTGGCCGATGCATCGGCGCCGATGGTTCAACAATTTAGCCATCGGCATCGGCATCGGCGGCCGATGTTAACTTGCAGGAAACATCGGCCCATCGGCCTTAAAATACATCGAAAAGCCGATGGAATCGGCCGATGTTTTTGAAAAATGCTTTTTTATTTTTTAATACATAGTAAAGGGAGTTATTGTTTTCTTATAAAATTTTTTACTTAAATTTCAGTTTGAATTTCTATTTTAGTCACCCCTGAAGGAATTTTTAATTTTGTATTCAGGTACAAACAATTTAATTATTGCGTTGCTTCTTGCAGCTGGATGTACGTAAATATCTCTCATAAGTCATTACTCAAAAATGGTAAGCTGTAGAAGGTTAAATTTTCGCATGTGGGGTGTGCGTAAGTTCCAGTTGTGCACTTCACTTTTTGTTTTCGATCGGGTGTTCTGAAAAGCCAGTTTATTCATTTTTTGTGGCTATTAACTACATCAGACTGACGATCATTTGGTGATATATTGCCGAATTGGAGACCATGGAAACAAATATGAAATGGCGAAACCGGTTTTTGGGACATTTTGTTAGATTCCCGTTGAACCGACGGTAATTTTTAATTTTTTGATATTTGTAATATGAATCACACTAATGCAGTCCTTTCTGTATCGCTTCGGCGGAGTTACAAGTTTGGGGCTTGTTGAAATACATTTTAGGGCCCTATTTCTCTATCACAGAAGTTGTAAAACATTTATCATAAGCATTTTTGTAACTCCTACGATGCCCCTATGGTTATGGGGCCTCTCGCGCAATTGCAACATTTGCTGTATTTTAAATCCGCCACTGCACGTCAAAACTCGGGTGCAAGTTTTAAAAGGTTTTTTCTGCTCCATGTTTATGATTGTTTTGAACTCTATTTTTTACGACTATTTTTTGAATTTCCGAGAACATTTGCGTGCCTCTCCTCCCATTCCCTCAATTTCGGAAATTAAACTCTAGTTGTACTTCTGAGTTGTTTAAAACTAACACCATTCATAAAATTAGAGATTTGTTTTTTAAACTTTATCTATTGTTTAGAAAGTATTTAGAGCATTAATGTAAGAAATTGATTAAAGACGTTTTGAATGGTGACATAATTCGGAAATCAAAGGGACTTTTGAATTTTTTCTTCAGAAGTGCTGAAGTAGATTCAAAAACTCTTCCGAGACGTTGGTGCTAGCGGTTCTGTACTAAAAAAATGAGGCCGAAGTTGGGGCCAAAGTGTGAGTTGCTCCAAAATCAGAGGGTGACCCCCCCCCCAACCCTCCCTCGTCGTTTCAAGCATTTCTTGAATATATAGCGATTATTTATTTTGGTCATGAAATGTCATTTTGCGTATTTCTCATACTTGTTTCACCTATATTTCGTAATGCGCCATCTTTTTTACATCATTAATAGCGATCGATTTTTTTTCTGTTGTAACTATTTTTATGTATCTTATACATATAAAATCTGAGTATCTATCTATCTATCTATCTATCTATCTATGTCCAAGCTTCTTCTCCCGAACGACAGTGAACTGACCATCGAACCAGGTATCGATGGATTCGTCATCCTCCCGTCTTCATGTTTGGCTATTTAACATAATCCTCCGATAATAATTAGCGGAGATATCAATTAAAAACTATTAATTATGACTCTTAGGTTACAAAATAAAATCCATATTTTTCGAAGGCTTTCCTCCATTCAAATTATTATTCAGTGCTTCATCTCAACTTTCCATAACAATGCTTTTATTAAAATGTATACCACGGAAATATAAGTTCGTTGCTTGAGGCACCTGGGGCCCTGCCCCTTATCCTCTGGTGTGGTATGTTGATAGATAGTTCCCCGGTTGGGGCCATGGCTTTATTTTGGCGCAGAAGATGGTTGCGTGGATGTACGAGAGATGTGGCTTCCTCTAACGGGAGTACCATAATGGTTAGCCGAAGGCTCTTCAAAGTAAATTTCAACTAAAGTTCTTCTTTATTTAAATAAGTTTAAGTATTATTTTTTTTTCGCTTCCTACATATTTTTTTAAAGTTTTATACTTTTTTTCCCCGTGGGGGATTTCTAGACTATTTGAATGAATAAAAATAAAATAAAATTAAGACAATGATAAAATGTTGATAAGAAATTTAAAAAGAAAATAATGAAATGAAAATAGATAGGAGCATGCTCCCAGCCAGAGTGTAGCACAATAACTAGAGTCGAAACGAGGTATGAACCCGATAAGGGATTCACTCACCCCGTTTCGAAATTGAAACTAAGCTAGCAGAGCGCGAGGCCTGCGAGAATTTGCCGGATCCAATGGATCGTAATTTGGAAGGTTGTTAAGTAGTGGATTGCCAACACGGGGGATGTTGTAGTGAAATCTCTTGGCCAGCTTTTTGCAAAAGTTGTGGAGTGTCGGGATGCCAACCTCTTCCACCAGCTTGTCCGTACGGACGTACCAGGGAGGGTCGCACGCCGCTCGAACCATCACTCTCTGCAAGTTCTCAACTCTGTTAAAGTTAGAGATTGCAGAAGTCGCCCATATGGGCGCTCCATAGGTAATAATGGGTCTTAGGCAGGACTTATAAATGAGCAGTTTATTATCCGTTGATAAAACGCTTTTTTTGTGCAGGAGACAATTTAGTGGTTTTTTGGAAGTGAGGTACTTCTTGCGCACCTCTTCAATGTGAGGTCGCCAGGTTAAATTACGGTCGAACGTTATGCCTAAATATTTCGCCCGCTGAGACCAATCAATCGGGTCGGTATAAAGATGCAGTTTAATAGGAGGGAGCTCAGTTGTTCTTGTAAAAAAGCAGGTAGCTATACTTTTGTTGGCATTTACTTTGATTTTCCAAGTCCTTAGCCAGATATCTAGATGTGTTAAGTGGTTTTGAATTGCTGAAAAGGCTTGATAAAGTCCCTGAGCGGAGGCTAGTATGCAGGTGTCATCTGCATAAATGGCAAGATGCGTGTTGTCCATGTGTGGGATATCGTTTGAGAAAATTGAGTAAAGAGTTGGGCCTAAGAGGCTGCCTTGGGGGGGGGGGGAGGCACCCCGGCCCGTATGTGTCTAGGTGTTGAGAGAGTTTCTCTCACTCGAACGATAAAGTGCCTATTCATAAGATAGGAGCTGATAATGTTTATGAGTGCATGAGGTAACCCAAGGCGTATAAGTTTGTAAATTAGTGCATCAATCCAAACCCTATCGAATGCCTTCGCTATGTCAAGGAAAAGCCCGATGGTTTTCTGATGATTTTTTTCAGCCTCTCTGATTAGTTCTGTGACTCTAAGTAGTTGATGGTTTGTAGAGTACTTCCTGCGGAAGCCGAACTGTTCAGCTTGTATGATGTTGTGATCCGCAAGAAAGTCAAGAAGTTTATTGAGAATGCAGAATTCAGTAATTTTGGAGAGAGCAGAGAGCAAGCTGATTGGTCGGTATTCCGACGGCTCCGCTGTTGCTCTTTCCTTTTTTGGAATAGTGATTATTATAGCAGTTTTCCACTCCTGCGGAAAGTGACCCAACTCGAGTATTTTGTTGATGAGTTGGGTAATATAGAAAATAGTACGAATTGGCAGGTTTTTAATTAGAGAGTTGGTGATTCTATCAAGGCCTGGACTTTTCTTTTTCTTACACTTTTTGACATAGCTTAGAACATCTGAGGGCTGAATCTGAAGGGTGTTGCTAGCGTGTGGAGTTGTGAAGTAATTGTGTAGTGTGATGTTAACAAGTGATTCAGTTTCGTCATGTCTGGTGTTGTTAGGTGTGAACTGCTGTTCGAAATGATCGGCAAAAAGTTCTGCCTTTTCAATATCAGTCACAGCAGTTACAGTTTGGCCTCCTGGAAGGGTTTTGCCTTTAATGGGCGGAATGTGTCTATACGTCCCCCGATGCCGCTTGACGGCTTTCCAAATGGAAGCGTCGTCTGCAGTAAGGGAGGAAATATATTGAGTCCATGAGTCATTTTTGTGCCTTTTAATTGCTTGTTTAACTAGCTCCTGTGCCTAATTGAGGTCGGACTTGGAAGCAGGATCCCTGCGGAGTTGATAAGTTTTTCGTAGCTGATTTTTTGACCTAATTAAGTTTCTGATGTGGAGGGGGAGCTCCTTAGCATAGCTTTGCTTTAAAATGGGGATGGAGGTTTTGGAATGGATATTAATAATGGTATTAGTTAAATTGTGAACAGAAGAATCGAGCTCAGTCCCAGTATCGATGTCCTGAAAATCAAAGTGAATGGAGTTCAGGAGTTTACGAAACCTGGGCCAATCAGGTTTCGAGGCATGTGGAAGTGCAGTATTCACTGTAACCGTGTCAAAGACAAATTTGACTGGGTTGTGATCCGAGGAGAGCTTTGCAAGCGAAGTCACCTCGCAACTGTAGGGAAACAATTTGACCATCCCAAAGTCAATAGTAGATGCGCTGGTCACAGTGATACGTGTAGGTGTGGGAGGAGCTACGATGGTAATTCCTGCCTTTTGGGCAAAGTCAAAAATAGTTCTACCAGTGGCGGTGGTTCCATTGCAACCCCAGAAGGTATGGTGTGCGTTAAAATCTCCGCAAACTATTGTGCTATGAGGGTATTGAAAGACTGCTTCTAGATCCCGAAGGAGCTTCGAGGCTTTTTCTTTCGCCCTCATGTGTCTGAGTGTTAGGCCATACGCAGAGACAATCGTGATGGGGCAAAAGCCTTTTGGTGCAATTGTGATAGAGGTAGCTTCAAGTGCCAAAAGGCTTGGTGTTAGGTTCTGGTGGTGTGGAATAGAGCTCTTAACATAAATTAAGGTACCCCCCCATGCCCTAGTATAATTATTTTGATCTGGAAGTCGATCATTGCGGTAAAAGTTATAATTGGGGATCCCAATCCCACGATTGATTGGTCTAAGATGCGTCTCTTGCACACATATAATATCGGGCGCTTGTTCATAAACAAGCTGCCTAAGTTCAGTGATGTTGTCGAGCAGCCCGCAGGCATTCCATGACAAAAGAGAAAGACCGAGGGGGAAAGCCATTATGTGCGCTGAAATAACTCATCACTTTCCATGAAAGCTTGGAAAAGAGCCCAAAGTTTATTGATAGGGTCAGATTGTTTTCTAATTTCAGGCAGAACCAGTTTGATAGTTTTAATGATGGCAGGAAGGTTCAGAACTTTGAAAAAGTCCAAGATCTCCTTAATGGAGTCCCATGTTCCGGCAGCTTCCGAGAAAGCACCGGTTGATGGTTTGCGACGAGGCTGCTCTGGGGCCAGAGTGCTCACGTCGCTAGCAGAGGTGGCTTGAGCCGCTCTGTTTGAAGCTCCCGCGATGGCTGAGCCTCGGGCCTTTTGGGCGAATGAGTGTGTGAGAGCATTGGGGGCACTCACAGTGCCATCGCTCTTACTCTCAGCTTGTTTTTGACTAGGGAGTGCTGGGAAATTAGTTGAGTTGGAATTGGAAGCAAATGACCTGGGGTTGGGGGAAGTTTTAGAGGACTTCTTGATAAAGTTTTTATATTTTGGGCATCCTTTGTAAGAGGCAGGATGAGGGCCCTGGCAATTGGCACACATAGGTTTATCCATCTTAGCAGCCTTGTGCGGGCAGTCACTGGAGAGATGTTCACCCCCACACCGAACACACCTCGGGGTCATAAAACAGTTCTCGGAGCTGTGGTTAAACTTCTGGCATCTGTGACACTGAGAAGGCCCTTTCCTAGGTTTATATGCTTCCACAGTGACATATGTATATAGAATGTTGGTCAAGTCAAAGACTTTTTCAACCCCTTCAGTGTGTGATAGGTGAACTTGAAAAATCGGCAAAGGAGTGGAACCCTTTCGCACAAGCTGCGCGACCTTCTTAACTCCGTAGCCAAGCTCTTCAAGAGCCCACTTTAAATCATCTTTATCCGTTGTCAATGGCAATCCCTTAACAACAATTTTGACAGGGCGATTATGTTTAGCCAGCTGTACGTAATGCTGTATCTTAGTTCGGAGCAGGTACGCCGAAATGGCTCTGTGATCGTCAGAAGTGGCCGGAAAAATTCTGGCAAATTCTCCGGAAACCTTTACTTTGAACTCAGCTTGAGTCTCTGTTTTAAGCCCAGTGACAAAGTCCCTGTATTCTTTTGGGTACACGGCTAGTATGGGTTTGATTTTAGGAGGGACGGTTGCGACAACCTCCTCTTGTGTATCCATGTCTGGGTCAGACAAATCGGTGGAGATCCCCCCACCCTGGCTAAGAGCATTGAACATGTTTCCAACCTTTAAGGGTTGAACCTTCTCATTCTTTTTAACCTTGCAGGTTTTTGTAGGGCTCTGAAACCCGTCTTCAGTAGATTTTCTCTTTTGATACGGCACTGTGGCCTTAAAGTTAGGGGGTTTTTTGCCTGGCAGATTTGTCATGCTATGGTACTCCCGCAGAGTAATGAAATTTGGGTTTTTACCCTCTTCATCCAGCGGGAACTTCACCAGCATTATTTCGGCCAGACGGTTCATCTTCTTGACCCAAGGGGCCCAGGCGTTGGCGTCCAAAATCAGTCTCTTTTCATTCATTAAGGAGCATAGGTTCAGAAGGTAGTGGTCAGCTTCATCAGAAAGCCCTTTAAGTTGGCAGTAGGCATGTAAATGCCAATCGGTAAATTTGCAAATCTCGCTGGTCAACAGCGTCACCCCAGGAGGTGGATCAGAAGTCTCTTGATGCAGCGCACTCGGCGCGGCAGTTTCTGTTTCTTGCATAGCAATACTTCTTGCTTGCGAAATTTTTAAGCGTTGAAAAATGGCTCAAAAAATCAAACGAAATCTGGAAAAATTCCAGTTGTGCAAAACAAAATGATGTTAATAAGTTACATCATTTGAAAAGATACTTTTCGGCTCTTATAAGCAGACCATTGCAGTAAAATAAGACAAATGAAAATCGTTGTTCCACAATCAATCACAAAGAAATGGCGATGTGTGTATGAAAATGTATAGCGGGTGAAGAAAATCATTGAGATGAAAGATCTGTTGCCATTTTTTTCTCGAATATAAAGAAATAAAATTAGGCTTTTGTTTTAAGGCTTTTCCTGTAATCAGGGTGTTTAAGTTGTTTACTTTTCGATTATTTTGCCGTAATCTGCAGCAAAATTTTGCTGTTTTTTTTTTTTTTTTTTGTTCAAGCCTGATTGTTAAATACGCGTCACATGACATAACTTTCATTTTCGAGGAGGACCGTGCACGTCGTAAAGTAAATGAGTGATTTACATGCAGTTTATTTTTAGTTTGCATAGTACTGATTTAGAATGTGAGTTTCCCTGTTTTCGTGTGGACAATCTTAGAGAACACTTCCCACTGATATAAATCTTGGTGGGAAGATTTTGATAATGGGGTTATTTCCTTCAGTGAAGAGTACTACTTTTCGTCACTGAAATTGATTAAATAAGCAAAAAATAAAAAAATAAATAAAATAACATGGACCCTGAAAATACCTTTTTTTTCAACTTATTTTTTAATTATTTTTTTATATGCCAGATTTTTCAAACTTTGCGTTGTCTTTATTACGTCACAAATGATGCACTTTGACGCATCTTTCTGTGGCATTCCCACGTTATGATAATCAAGAAGCGAATTAAATATGGCGCTCTACGCTTGCTATCAACCCTATCGTTTCCAAAACACGTGAGTAAAGATGCGAATTAAATGTCACACGGCCACAATGAGGGAGTTCATTTGTAAAACATTACAAGGAGCGGGGAGAGGGGGGGGGGGGGTGCTTCTAAAAACTTAGTCGGCGCAAAAAAAATTCAAATATCTTTTGAATTGAGAAATTCAAGTCATAAATATTCAATTAAAACATCATATTTTGTGTTTTAAGGTAAAATAATAAGGCTTTCCTCCATTCAAATTATTATTGAATGCTCCATCTCAACTTTCCGTAACAACACTTTTATTAAAATTTGTAGCGTGAAGAAAATCACTGAGAAAAAATATCTGTTGCCATTTTTTCCTCGAATATGAACAAATAAAATTTTGAGCTTTGTTTTGAGGCTTTTCCTGAAATCAAAGAATTTAAAATGTTTACTTTTTGGTTATTTTTCCGCAATCTGATTTTTTTTTTGTTCAAGCCTGATTGTTGAACATGCGTCACAACTACTATTATTTTCGAGGTGCACCGTGCTTCATCTCAGCTTTCCGTCGATTGCTAATTTAACGTTTCATATTGTCTTTGTTTCATGAGTGATTTTTTGAGGCTTTTCTCAAGTCAAATAATTAAGTAATTTAAGTAAATTACCGCCCTATAGCACCACCACACTAGAGTCACTCTAGTGTGGTGATGCCTATAGCCAGGGCTTAGGCAGAAATACTCGAAATACATCGCCAGCTCAGACATTCCCAGTCGAGCTGGGAATGTCTGAGCTGGCGGTGTATTTCGAATTAAGTAATGTTTCTTTAGAGAGTATTCGACCTAAAGTATTTTAGGGCATCATCACAAATACAATAAATGAAGCATTTAAGCTTTATTTCACGTCGTAAAGTAAATGAGAGATTTATATGCGGTTTAATATTAGTTTGTATTACTGATTTAGAACGTGAATTTTCCTGTTTTCGCGTGGACCATCTTGGCAAACACTTCCACTGATATAAATCTTGGTGGGAAGTTTTTGATAATGGGGATGTTTCCTTCAGTCAAGAGCACTACTTTTAGTCATTGAAAGTGAAGGAATAAGCAAAAAATAATAATAATAACGTGAACCCAAAAAATACTTTCGTTTTCCCAACACTTATTTTTTAATTAATTTTTTAAAATGTCCCATTTTTCAAACAAGGCGCTGTCTTCATTACGTCACAAATGATGCACTTTGGCGCAGCTCTCTATCGCGTTTCCATGTTATGATAATCAAGAAGCGAATTAAATATTGCGCTCTACGCTTGCAATCAACCATATCGTTGCCAAGATATTTTGCTCTGTGAATTGCAACAGTAAATGGCATTTCGTCATTTGTAATGTCATTGGTTGCACAAATACTAGAGCGCAAAGGAAGAAAAAAAAAAAAAAAAAACCCCGAAGGGGCCCGCTCGAGGTGCAAAACGCGTTCGTGGCAGGCGAGCCAATACGCCCCTGCTTACGAAACGCCAAGACTATACTCGATTCAGCGAGAGCTGATAGAGGAAGTAAACAAAGTGGGGAACTACTTTCATGACTTACTCGCCCGATTGGCAATGTTATTCGCATTAAACGCGCGGACATTTCGCTTATCTGTTTGGCGCTGTTTTCAATCATCCCAGCGCAAAGCAGACATCAGTAACGCCAATTGTCACGTTGCTTTCTTTACTTCCACTATCAGCTCTCGCTAAATAGACTATAGAAGGTTCTGCCTGACGGAAAAAGTTCATTTGTAAATCATTACAAAGGGGGGGGGGGGGGGTGCTTCTAAAAACGGTGTCAGCACAAAAATATTCAAATATCTTTGAAATGGGGTCGTTTACAAAATTTTAAAAGTATTTTTTTCTGAAAGAGCATACTTAAAAACAAAAATGTAACGTAAAACCCCTCAAAGAACTCAAATATCACGCACGTAAATGCTTAACATTTCGTGATATTTGAGTTCTTTGAGGGTTTGTACCTGGAAAACGGATTGATGTAATTCTTGTACGACCATGTGGATAGAATCCATCCAAATATTTATCTGAGTGGTATGTTGCATTAATAAACACCCGGGCAACGCCGGGTAGTAGACTATTTTATGTAAAAAGCGGATTGTTATTGTGCATAAATATTTCCGATATAGTCTATCAGATGTAATTCAGTTTAACGTGGGTAAAGATTATAGTTGATAATGCATATATTTTCCCCTTTTGTGCTGACTGAAAATGTACTCATAACTTGTATCATTGATAACGATTATTAACGTTGATGAGGTGTTTTGGCAAAAATATGTTTTACTGGTGTTTTGCAAACCTTGCTTTACGCGCATTTATTTATTCCTTAACGCGTTAGAAACTAGTGTCAGTGTACTATTAAAGCATCAACTGGACTGCTCTTACATTTTTTAGGTAGCCCGTGCAACGCCGGGCACGCAGCTAGTTTATATAAAATCAATGAATAAATTATTTTCGTTTTGTATAGAAAAGTTTCAAGGATTTTCTACTATGCAATTAAAAAAAAAATTCAGAAAATTATTGTTAAATTGAAAACTTTAATTTGAACTTTTTTGTAAAGGTTCATAAAAAAATTAAACAATCAAATTGTTCAATATTATGTGTGCAAAAAACAGATCAAGTAGTATATTTATTCAGTTCTTAACTTGGTGTAAATATTGAGTTTGTTTATTGTAACTGCGTTTTAAGAACCTCGCTCTTTTTATGACTATTTCTTTTTTCAGCAAAATTTATGTCACTGTTATAGCTTTTATGAAGAATGCAAACTTTTCTATTCATAAATTTTAAATAAGTACAAAAATATTCCTATTATGATTTAATCTTGTAATTTATCTGTTATCTATTTTGTTTAATTTGATGAATAAAAAATGTCTACGTGCAATCTCTCCACTTTAATTGCGTAATTTGTTGACGATTTCATAGTTTTATTCTTTTTTTTTGAATGATTAAACAACATAATTTAAAGTTTTTAAACCATTTTTAGTGTACCTAAATATATACATCATTACAATATTACTGAAATCTTAGTTATATGTTCAATTAAAAAAAAAAAAAAACAAATCAATTGTTTATTAAACAGTCTCTTTGCTTTTCTTTCTTTTTCTTTCTTTCTTTCTTTCTTTTTTTTTTTTTTGACTGTTATTCTTTCTCTTTCATCATACAGTAGTCAAAAAAGGAAAAACATAACTCCATCCTATACAAATTGTACGCAATACGATCCAAAAGTACAAGGACAAGCTGTATAAAACCTTACCCGGAATAGTTCACATTACAGAAGCACATCCACCTTCAAAAGGTCAGGGACTATGTACTTCTGCCAGAGTTCATATAACTTTTGGAATCATTCCTGGAAGCCATTTTTCGCTACCTTCTATGATGCAGCTTTATCTTCTCCTGACGGAAGAAAGCGGCGTCCATGCAAATGTTTTTTTTTTGCTGGGAACAGGTAAAAGTCACACGGAGCTAAGTCCGACGAAACGTTATGTTATTTGTTTGTCATATCAGAGTATTGACCAATTGAACAGTGCATCTTCAACATGAAAGTCGCCTGCTTCCCCACAATGAAGTTAAAGCAGCACCGCAAGAGGCCTTACAGGAGATCGCGAATAATGTCTTTCGAATAATGTGCTTCTAAAAGCTATACGAACGTTGGCAGAAGTGAATAGTCGTCCAAGGCTATTTTGTAGATAGATGTGCTTCGGTAATGTGAACTATTCAGGATAAGGTTTTATACAACTTGTCCTCGAACGTTTAGATCATACTACGTACGTATGAGTTTTCAATTTACTATTTCATAACATTTTTGAGTGACGCAAGTTTACGCGCATGAAGACATCACAAGAGAATTTACCATAATTAACTGAGGAGGCGTTCAAAATGGATATTTTGGTCATCTATATGTTCTTAGGTACATATGCATGTACAGATGTGCCGAAAAAACTTGTGAAGTTTATATTGGGTGATAGTAAAACAGAAATTTAGGTCGAGAAATCTGTTTTTTTATTTATTTTTTTTTTTTTTGAGCAATCATGATTGCTTATTGCTTTCATTTGACTGTTTTGATGTGCTATCAGTTTTTTTTTCCGCCAGCACCCTCTGCAGCATCACCGTCGACCGGCTCCTCACGATGCTGCTCCTCTAGTGAAAACCGTCTCCAGGTTGCGTCCATATCCTACACACACACGCATACACTCACACACCTACACACTCATGCCTGCGCACAGACACACACACACACACATACACACACTCATGCCTGCACACAGACACAAACACGTATGCCTACATACACACACACGAACGCCTACACACACTTGCGCGTGCACACACAGCACTGCATACACAACACGCACACACGCATACATACACACACGAACGCCTACACTCACTCGCGCGTGCACACACAGCACTGCATACACAACACTCATACATACACACACACGCACCCACACACATGCGCCTACACAAACACACACGCGCATTCATACACACATACGCTCGGGATTGCGAAAAACATAATTTGAATTCAAGATGCCAAAAATTCAAATTAATACATTTTTTTTGTGATTACGATTCCTTATTCGTAGAAAGGAAGTAAAGTGAAATGAATCAATGATCCTTTAAATCCCTGATAATCTTATCAATTTATTTCAGTTTGATTTTTTTTTTTTTTTTTGCCATCGGCCAACGGCATCGGCCATCGGCAATCGGCCATTTGGAGGAAAACAATCGGCCATCGGCCGTCTTTGAACAATCGGCCAACAATCGGCATCGGCCCATCGGCCAAAAAATGCCATCGGTCGAGCCCTAGTCTCTAGGTGCTGTCGGTAAGTGCTTAGCTTGAAGTTTCATTGTGTTTCTTTTCCCCCTAAAGGACTGTTTTCTGAAAACTGTTTTCATTATTCTTACTCGTATGATCACCTGCCATTATTTTTTTCCAGTCTGTCGGCAAATATGAACTGGTCACGGGAGGATCAATGTTGTATGCCAACTGGATGCCTGGGCAGCCGCTAAGTGCTTCCTCGGTAATGGACAACTGCGTTGCAAGTAACACCGACAGCTCATGGGTCGTTAAAAGTTGCCGGGAGAAACACCAATTTATTTGCGAATGGACTCCAGGTAGTTATATTAAACAAAGTTGCTTTGTTGTCTTATGACCTACTGCAGGAACTTTCAACCTTTCGGGCCTTCTCCCCCCCCCCCCCCCTTGAAACACTGACATGAGGTTACGCCCACCACACCGTATGTGGTTAGCTAAAATTAGTTAATAAGTAAAAATCCATATAATTTCACACACAAAAT
Organism: Uloborus diversus; assembly: GCF_026930045.1. Lineage (NCBI taxonomy): Eukaryota > Metazoa > Arthropoda > Arachnida > Araneae > Uloboridae > Uloborus > Uloborus diversus. The sequence continues at coordinate 128,620,820 of NC_072732.1, forward strand.
TTAATATTAGTTCGCAAAACTTTATTTTTAACACATTACTGCTAGAACATATGTGATAGTGAGAAGCAAAATGATGTTAGTGGATTTCTTAAGTTTTGAGAAAACGCATTTGAAGTTCAGATCCTAGGCAGGCTTTCATAGATTTTTTTTTTCTAAATCATGCTGTATAGCAGAACCTAACAGGCATAGCCGGCTGGTGCACCGAAAAAGTGGGGGAACAAAAGAAGTGTAGGGGTTAGGGGGCGTAGTCCTTGAAGCTGATTTTTTTTTTTTTTTGTAAAATTGGGCTATAGGGGCCACAGGGAGCCAAGGCTGGCCAATTGTCAGTTATGTCGCCATGCCCCTCCCGCTCCTCAAAAAAAGAAAAGAAAAGGGGCAAAACAAAAAAAAGGAGGAAGAAGAAAAGAAAAGGGGGGCGAAAAAAGGGGGAAGAGAAAAGAAAAGGAAAAAAAAGAAGGAAAAAAAGGGAAGGGTGAGAGAGAGAAAAAAATCAAAACTGCCTACTAGAAAACAAATAACTATTTTAAGTGCCACAACAGTAAATACCAAAAGAGCAAATTTTGTCTTATTCGGAGTTTTTTCTTCCTTTTTCTTTCTTCCTTTCTTTTTTTACGTCAGTGTCGACACCACCTCCAAGGCCCGAGTCCCTAGTTTCTCATTAGGCTGACATGACCTCTCGTCGGGCCTGACTGGCTTTTAATATTACTGATTCAATAACTTCTAAAAATGTGGAATATGGCATCAAAAATCGGGACGGATGGTCACCGCAGACGTTTCCCTTCCATTTTAAAGAACTATTCTTACGAAATAAGATGAGAAAAGTTCATTTATTTGGAATTTTCAGTTTTTACTTTCTTGAAATAAATCAATCCATCCAATAAATAGAAAACAATTTTTCAACCAGTAATAATTTTTAACTCTGAAAAGTGACAGGGCAAGACCCCTTTATTTTTGGAAGTAAGGGGGAAGTTGGCCCCCTTGCCCCCTCCACGTACGAGCCGCCTATGCTACTAGGGCTACTAGTACAATCCCTCGCAACAGCGCAGAGGAGAGATCCTCTTACCATTTTTACAGATTTTCTCGAAATTTTTATTTTTCTCATTTACATCCCTTTGCTTCTCACGCCCTCATTATGAAATTCAAGAAGCAAAGAAATAAATACCCATTTTTGGAGGTAATTTAGCACCCGAGTGAGGTTGGCTCACACATTAGTCACTTTCGCCTCGTTAGTGAGATGGCGGACACATGCAATGACTTGTAGATTTCAAATATTTCAGAAGGCACATGATTGAAGTGCTCTGCTCCGGCCAGATTATCACATTGATGTCTGACATCATCGACGGACGCATTGTGGAAGTCTTGATCGGCTCGTCTCGTTTACTGTCCTTCCCCCAGGGCCGACGAGAAGCCCTGTCAGCCTAGTCGGAAACTAGGGGCCCTTCGCTTGAGGGGACTCAGCTCAGAATAGGAATAGTATGCATTTGGCAAGTTTTAGGGGTGGAGTGGTTCCTTGCGATCAAACTGACAAGGAGCCCGCCTTGACGCTCGGCGGCCCTGCCTTCTCCTTACCTACGTATACGATGTTTCTGACTCTTCCACAGAGCGCAAATAATGCTGAGGCGCACTATACGTCTATTAATGTACCTACTTTTGTATTCAGAGACTGCTACAGTCATTCTTACATCCTACACGCCTGTGAATCAAAGATTGCGGCTGCTTTTGTTTTCAATTTTTATTTCCTCGTATTATTTTAATCATTCCAAAAGACATCATACCTAGCGTTCTATCCTCCCCCCTTTTTTTGTTATAAAAACTTCGAACATTTTTTTCTCTTTCTAGCCTTTAAAAAATGAAAGGGAAAAAGCATTTACCCTTACGCATTTATTTAGGAAGCGCATGGTTTAATATGTAGTGCATATATTCCTAAATTGGACTTCTGCAGCTTTGTTTTAAAAAAAATGTTTTAAAAATTATCGTCATATTTACAGAAAATGTAAGTAACTAGGGCGGTTCTTAATTAAATTCCGCTTCAGATACCCCATTTTTTATTTCTGTTTAGCTTCACATTTAGCGACAATGGCCTCTTGTTCTTAGGGGGTCTAATGTAGACGTTCTTCCACCTCAAAGTAAAAAAGTACTATGTTAGCGTATATTGAAAACACAATATTAAACTTGTGATCCGTTCTTTTTTTCCAGAACTGCGAGAGAAAAAAATGCCTTCAAATTCGTCAAGTCGATGCCCTACTAATTCAACATTATGGACAGATTTAGGAGGAGCAGCATGTTATTATGCTCCCAAGTATTTCACTGAATCAGCAAATGATGCAGTGCGCACCTGTTTTATTATGGGTGAGTATTGTACATTGATTTTTTTAAACATGGAAAGAAAACAAAGGCTCAACTTAAAAAAAATTCTTCGCTCAAAAATGAATGAACAAATTAACAAATCAGTAAATATATCGCTCGTTCGGAAAAAAAAGTGCCACAATACAAAATGTTTAATTTTTTTTCCCCCGGTTAAAGGTCTTCAAAGGACGTTATCTTTTTTGAAGAAAAAAAAGACAGCTTTTTTGTTCCAGTACTAAGCACGTGAGAGCACAGCAAACTTACTTTTCTTAATGCTAATTTCCTGAAAAGTTCAACTTCAAACGCTTCTCCTGTAAAATTTAATTTCTTCGTATTGTGGCACTCTTCTTCCAAATGAGCTATATATATATATATATATATATATATATATATATATATATATATATATATATATATATATATATACTAGCTGCGTTGCCCGATTTTGCCCGATCTAGTTTGAAAACAAAAATTTTGTCAAGTGACGTATATTCAACAATTAGGCATAAATAAAAGAAAAAAAAACCATCATGCAAAATTTCCCCTCCAAACAATGACGACAAATATTAAAATACTTTTAAGAAATGAAAACAAAATGAGATAGATGGATTTAAAAAGCGTAACCATGAAAACACAAAATAAAATAAATTTAAGAATTTGAAATAAGAAAGATGGAAATAAACATGGATTCAAAAAGCGTTGCCGTGGAAACGCAAAATAAAATGGTTAAAAACTTGAATAGAGAACAAATTTTTGAACTTCATTTAATTCGCTTGTAACTTTTTTTCTAATGGAGATAGAGGGTTAAATTTTCGACCATAGGTCGAGTTAGATCTGGAGTAAAAAAAGAAGCTCTTTTGAATGGTGTTAAAAAGAAAACTGTGGGACAATTCCTTCGCTTTTTATTCATAGATTTAAGGAAGAAAGTAGTGCCTAAATTTCAGCTAAGCCTAAAGAAATTCGAGATAAAAATTCGAATAACTCCCGCCGTAAGTAAGTTGGAGCATTGGCTCACAGATAAGCTCCAGGTTGGCGAAAATATATCCCTGTAGGAGGGAGGCATTCACCAAGAAATATTATTACACGTAATGAAAATTCTCTAATATTTCTTAATACCGCTTTCTATGAACAATAATATGTCATCAAATTTTTCTTTTAGAATTTAAGTCGTATGTGTAATTTTTGAATTTTGAAGCTCTTAAATAATGGAATATCGAGTCTAGAACTAAGAAAGGCAAGAACTTCTTTAAAGACACTCTGCAGTACGATTTCAAGTGCATGATGATAGCAATACAAATGCAATATATAACCGTTCAGTTTTTGCTCTAAAAATTACATGCACAATTTATACGGCCGGTATTGTAAGCCGCTGTATAAAAACACTACAGCTTGAACAGTTAGCAACAAAGAGCAATCATCAAAGATAACACACATATACAACTGAAGAAATATCTCAGAAATTCTGAGTAGCTGTTCAACATTGGAAGCTATCATGGTAAGCCTATCGGCGTTTTTTTTTCCAGTTACATCTGGATGTAGCTTTGTATCCCAGGGAATAACTAAAAAATCTAAATTTAAATTCATGAAATCTAATTTTACCTCTCGAAGATTTTTTCTTACTCTCTTAAGGGATGTACGATTGATTATAAGATTATTTGGATTTAAATTTACTGTATCTACATAGGCTGTTAATAAATGAGCAGCATTTTTGTCCCTAATATGGCATTTGTCTAACATTGATGAAATTCGAGCAGATCTCAATATTTGTCAAGCTTTTTTGCGTTGTGGTAGACCAGATATAGAAAAAAGGTTCAACAGGTTAGGATAGATACCCATTTCAGTTCCTAAATCTTGTAAATTGCAAAAGGAATTTGATGATAATAAAGGACTATGGACTGAAATAAAAGGCAGTTTAAAGAATAGATTTTTACATTATTCCGATCTGGAATTTTTTTAAATTTATGTTTAAAATATGGAAAATAGAGTTTATTTTTATGATAGGGTAATCGAGGATTTTTCAAAATTTGAATTATAATAATGCATAAATATTTAAGAATATAACTAAAGAACATTGAATTAAAATATAATTGCCATTACTAATATTTATAGCATCGAACGAGCGCGAATAGCAGCGGTATGCCTGTCCCAAGGCCATTGGTGTACATGTACCCTATGTAATATGTAAAATTTTACAGAATGAATGGTTGGTCTGGCAGTAGCAACATCTATAGAAGGTTTAAAATTACTTTAAATATGAAACCTAGGAATATTTTTACATAAAAATGAGAAAATTCGCAATTTTTTCTTCAAAACTCAAAAAAGGGGGCCCTAAGGGCACGTGTTAATATTCATGGATTGACTTAAAGATTTGCATGGATCATTTATTTGTATAATGGAACAAATTGAGGGGGCGTCGTGTAAAATATCTACAACTTCAAAAATAAGGACCACCCTAATCTATATATATATATAATATGGATTGTCCGCGGTGCTTCATTTTTAGATCTACACTTCGAGTGGAAACTTGATTTTTAGATCAATGCTACTTAAAGCTTTAGATCTACACTACTAACTGATTTTCAGATCAATGCTACTTAAAGCTTTAGATCTACACTACTAACTGATTTTCAGATCTACATTACTTACGCGTGAAACGAGTGACCAGACCAGTTCCATTCGAACAAAAACCCTTTTTGTTATAATATATACCAAATTTGGTATAATGGCCTAACTCACATCTTTTAGTTATGTGTTTGCACAGTTTGCTCGCTTGTTTCTGTAACCCAGTTGCAATGATGAGCAATCTTTGTTTAGATTTTTCATACATTTTTTTTATGTACAGGGTTTTTATTTTTAGCTATAGTTTAAAGGTATGCAAGTTTGATTTTTTAAACATATACCTTACACTAGTTTTTTTTTTTTTTTTTTTTTTTTTTTTAAACTTATTTTGTGGATTATCCGCAAAATTCATTTATCCATTCTTACCCTGCCACCCAATTCCCTGATAATCGGGAGTTTATTGTAGATATAAATGGTATGACAAGTCCCCGGCGACTAAAATAAATGCCTTGACAACCAGTTCCTTCAGGGCAAGAATCTTTTAGAAGCTAGCTTACTTATGAATTCTCCAATAACCACTGAAAAATAATTTGTCTGGCGTCTAAAATGTTTTCCTGGTCCTAAAATTTTGCAATTTTTATTGGCCTCTGTGAGTGTATTAGGGTGTAGTGAAAAAAAAATGACATTTCGAGTTTCAAACCCCCTGGGGTCTCAAAAATTGCTTTTTAACATCAATAGATTACCATTTAAATTTCTAGTATAATATCTTCATTTTAAAATGGCGCAAAAAATGTCCACAAGTGCTAAAATACGATTTTTATTGATCTTTTTGTACGAAATTGAATAGACACAATGTTAAAAGTGCTCGCGGGGGTAATTGTTAACGCAACAATACAAATATTTCAAACACAGGTTGTAAAACGTTTTTACAAGTTATATATTTAATTTCTTATTTAGAAGATATTTTACATTGCATTTAAGAACTTTTATTATTTAACATTATAGTATAAGGGTTTGCCAAATGAAAAATGAACAGAAGTGAATAAGAAAGAATACCTTTATCAAAATCAAAAGAAATTCCAATAGGCTTTGAAACATAAGTTTGATCGTTTCCGCAGTTTTTGAGGTGGGGAAAAACCATTCATTTCGCGACACCGTCACCGGCATTTGGAACACAACGCATGCGCGGCTTCTCTCTGCCCCTTTACGTGCGTTGTTTTCGTTGGGATTACGGGCCTCGGTAGCGCAGTCGACAGCACGTCAGTCTCATGATCCGATTCCTGGCTGAACAATTTGCCGATCGTGAGTTCGATCCTCACCCATTGCATTGCACTTCTTCTTCAGAAGTGAACATGTTTAAGCTTATATAATATTTTTGCAGTGAAAACTTCTTTAGGCGCGTTAGGTATTTTTTGAGATGAGAAATACAATGTTTCTGATATCGGTGAGATATGTGTCTGCCGTTGCCACTCTGAAACTGGACAGCTAATTGTAATGGTTGCGGTTTATATTTCATCGGCTAAGTCTAAAAGCGCAACACAAGATTTTTTGTATGAAAATTTATTTATTTATTCCGAAGATGCTTCTGCATTACTTCAAAATAACATTGGAGAGAACTTTGATAATTTGCTAATGATTTTGAGTGGGGGGTTTCAACATCAACTTTGCAGGCGATAAAAATCTACCATTAATTGAATGGGGTGGTTTCCTTCAGTCAAAAGTACTTCTTTTAGTCATTGAAATGGATAGAATGAGAAAAAAAAAAAAAAAACAGGAACCCAGAAAATACTTTCATTTTTCCAACAGTTTTTTTAAAATTAATTTTTTAAAATGTTCGATTTTTCAAACAAGGCGTGGTCTTGATGACGTCACAAATGATGCATTTTACGGCATCTTTCTACTACGTTTCCACGTTATGATAATCAAGCAGCGAATTAGAATTGCGCTCTGCGCTTGCTATCAACCATATCGTTGCCAATACACGTGAGTAAAGATGCGAATTAAATATTTTGCTCTGTGAATAGCAACACAGAACGGCATTTCATCATTTGTGATGTCATCGGCAAGAAATGTAAACAATAAAAGCGCTCCGAATTAAGTAATTTTTTAAAAATATTAAACCTAAACAAATTTATTAAAAAATGGTCAGATCCTATGTTTTTAAACATGCTCTTTCAGAAAAAAATACTTTTAAAATTTTGGAAACGACCCCATTTTTAAATAGAGAATTTAATTTACCGATGTCCAATGATCGCAACCTTAGCACAACGAGATATAAAACTACAATTGATGCATTCTTTTATAAGATATTTAAATAGATTCGAATCAAAATTGTTCATTTCCTATTTTAGTTACAATAAACCTATAGTATCAATTTTGGAATATAATGATAATAATAAGGGTGTGTGTAAAAAATCATAATTTTTTTGAAAAAAATTTAAAACATGAATTTTTTTGATTTAAATCAGATTTTTTAAAATTTAAATCGGATGTTTTTGATTTTTTAAAAAGGCTTTCGACACTTTCGTAATTGATTAATTTACAGTTTTAAATATATTTTAACTTAAAATCGATATTATATAAATTTAAAAACAGTTAAATTTCAAATAATACCCCTCCAAAACGTTTTCATATCATCATGCAAAAGTAGTTAAAAACAGCTGAATATCATATGATTCAAATTAAACTTAAAATAGATTGCAAAGTTGTACAAATAAATTCATAAAAACAGGGCAAACAAATCGGCGCTTGGCTTTTGCCAAATGTTTTTTCATCCATACGCTCACCTTTTTTTTTTCTTCGAAATGAGCCCGAACTATCTGGCATGCCTCAAAACTCGAATTTCCCAGCGTGCTGGTCAATCTCACGGCACGTCGTCTCTTTTCCGCATGTCACCAGAAGAAGGGTAATACAGTAAATTGATTATGTGGAAAGTTCATTACGTGTATTGATTATTATTTTTATGCATGGAAAACTGAATAACACAAACAAAGAATTTATTTTCAAATATTTCCTATATTTGCATCAAAAGTTATTTTATAAACGAACTGAAGTAGACCATACCCAAATGTATATAATTGGGTGGTTTCCTTCGGTCAAAAGTACTACTTTTAGTCATTGAAATTGATAGAATGAGCAAAAAAAATAACATGGGTCACAAATGGTGCTCTTTGGCGCATCTTTTTATCGTTTACACGTTATGATAATCAAGAAGCGAATTAAAATTGCGCTCTATGCTTGCTATCAGCAATATCGTTGCCAATACACGTGAGTAAAGATGAAAATTAAATATTTAGCTCTGTGTTTGGCAACATTGAATGGCATTTCATCATTTGTGATGTCATCCGGCAGAAGCGTAAATAATGAAAGCGAACCGATTTAAGTATTTTTTTAAAAAATATTAAAACTTAAACAAATTATTTAGAAAACGGTTAGATCCTATGTTTTTAAGCATGCTCTTTCAGAAAAAAATACTTTTAAAATTTTGGAAACTACCCCATTGATGCTCGGATTACTGATAAACGTAAAAACTAGACTGTAGCTGATATTTTGAATTTACAAATTATAAAATTTTAATTTTTCAAACAACAATTAAATTTAAATGAAAATTAAACACCCACCACACACACACGCGCGCGCGTACATACCAAACACACCAAACTTATTTTGTAGTATTAAGTTTTCATTTCTGTCGGCAGTCCCGTGACAGCCTAATGTTTTTAAATGAAAGCCTGCCTAGGATCTCAACTTTAAACGCGATTTACTCGAATCTTTAAATAGTCCACTTGCTTCTCTTTGCTTTTCACTGCCTCATATATGCAAATCATTTTTCAACAGGTGGAAATTTAGCAAGTTTTCACTCCGAGGAGGAAGTTTTACAAGTTGCAAGTTACCTCAGAAATACTCTGAAGCCCTTCGTCAGCCATGTAATTATTGGTCTGTCTAAGCGAGGTGATGGTAAGTTCATAAAAAATATTTTAAAAGGAAATTTTAATTTTTGACATCTTTAATTCAAATTATGTTTTTGGCATTCACGAGTGAATCTGTGTAGGCGCGCTCGCACGCATGTGTGTGTTGTAGCCGGCAGTGATGAATCTAGAACTCAAGTAAGGGAAACCGAGGATCAGGGCTATAGAAATAGGAGGGCTGGGTCTTAGCGCCGAGAAAGAAGGAACGAGGGAGAAAACGTCAGTGACGTCACTGAGTACACTCCATCTGGGACATTTGTATAGTGAGTGCGTAACTCAAGATGAGTTCGGGCTCATTTTTGAGAGCCCAGGCCCGCTCAAGCCCAAAAATTTGTAATCGAGCCCGCCCGAACTCGAGTGATATTGTCTCGGACCAAAATCCGAGCCCGCCCGAGCCCGAAGGAAACTTTCTTGTATCAAAAACCGAGCCTTCTAACAGTCTGACATGATCTCTCTGTTAATGAAAAATGTTACGTCAAATTTTCTTCATTAACAGAGAGAAGTTTCTAAATTTTCTTAAAATGTTCCACTTCAAACGCATTACTGTATGACATATTGCAATAGTAATCGCAAAAAAAAATAAATAAATAAATAAATTAATTAATTAAAAATAATTAAAAAAAATTAATTTGAATTTTGACATCTTGAATTCAAATTATGTTTTTCGCAATCACGAGTGTGTGTATGTAGGCGTGTGTGTTTGTGTGTACGGGTTATGTGTATGTGTGTGTATGAATGTGTGTGGGGGGGTATGTGTATGTGTGTGTAGGCATATGTGTTTGTGTCTGTGTGCATGCATGAATGTGTGGGTAGTTGTGTATGTGTGTGTGTATGTGTGCGTGTCTGTATGCATGCGTGTGTGTAAGTGTTTGTATGTGTGTATGTGTGTATATGTGTTTGTGTGTGTGTGTGTTTGTGTGTGTATGTGTGTTTGTGTGTGTGTGTATGTGCGCGTGTGTGTATGCGCGTGTGTGTAGGACATGGATGCAACCTGGAGACGGCTTTCGCTATAGGAGCAGCATCGTGAGGAGCCAGCCGGTCCACGGTGATGGTGCGGTGGGAAAAACAGCGTAACGCCAAAAACAGTCAAATGAGAACAATAAACAATCGTGATTGCTCAAAAAAAAAAAAAAAAAAAAAAACACTATAAATAAATGTTAATTAATTAATTTGATTTTTTTTGGGGGGGGGGGAGTAAATTTGACATTGATTGAACTGATTTAAATGTTTCTTTCATTTTCTCATAGTAGGAAAATGTTTATTTGCTTTGAATTTGTATGGAGATTGGCAATTGAATATCTGTGCTTCAGCCCGAGCTCGAAACCTATTTTAGGTTCTAGAGCACGAACCCGCTTCGGGCTCGGGCTGTCGGGGCCGGGCTGAGCCCGTCTCATCTCTCTACACCCACTTTTCTTGTTTTAATTTTTAAAAGTTTCAGGGTTAAGCTGCTAAAAGTAATGAAATTAAGGGTGAATGTTTTAAATTCCATCGACATGTTGATAGGGCGATACTAAAGACAGTAAACCTAATTAAAATCTGTAATAGAAATTTTTAGTTTTTGTGTAGTTTCGGAAATACTTGATCCGATCTGCGTGTTTTGAAGGGGTCGAAAGCAGACATTTTGCACAATAAAACTGAGTTTATAAGGAAATGAAAATAATTTACTGTGTTCGTCAAGTTTACTCTTGTGTGTATTTTAATTTTGTTACTTTGAACTTAAAAAAATAATAATAATATTGTATTTCATTAAAGAAAATGAAAGAGCTAAGATATAAGGAATAACTAAAACATAATGTATAATACTGCTCATATTTTTTTGAGTAGTTTTTTTTCTTACGTTAAGTAAAAAGCTCTAACCAAGAATTTTAACGAACGTCCGTTTCTAAGAAAAAATGGTAACTCTCATGGAGAAGGGAAGGAAGCTAGCCACATCGCATTTTCTTTGGTTTCTTCCGAATTCTCATTGAAAGATAGAAAACGTTGAAAGATAGAAAACGTTATTAGCTTGCATTTGACAGAAAGTGACCCTACTGTTGTCCTGATTTTGACCTACATGTGCTTTGCAAAAGTTTGAACAAGATATTTGATTAAAATAATACATCTTCTCTTAGCTCAAGGAGAGGGGGGGGGGGGGTGCGAAAGATTTTACGCATTAGGCCAAGTGATTGAGTTGCTTCAACATTATCACGGTCAAGAACTAAAATAATGTATTTTTTCTCGCACACGTTGAAACTTGAAAATATTCCTATCGTTGTGAGAGTGCCAAAAAAGTACGTTTTATCGCAAATATTATTATTGAAAATCTCTGAATTAAGAATATTTACCTTAATTCTCGTTGAGAGGAATCCTACATTAAAAAATACCTTGCGTGCATCACATTTTAAGAAATTTTTCTTTCTCTTTGTCTCCACTTTTTAAATTTCTTCCGAAATTGTTTGTTGCCCGGCTTTAAATTTAGCGTTCCATTTTTGAAAAAATGAAAAGAAGGTTGCATTCCCAATTTTTTGGTGTGTTTTGGGCCCCTGAAAATCTTGACAGGGAGCTCAAGTTTCCAAAACTTTTTCAGTACCAGTGGGGAGTCACTGTTTTAGATCTTTTTCTTCGTTTTTGCGGGTACTACTTTCAATCTCGGAAGGGGGGGGGGGAACCATCACTTTTAGAGGGACAGACGCCCCTGTTTGAATAATGTGAAATTTTCTCCACAAGAGATTCCCCAACCCTCGTCATTCTCCCGAAAAATTTAGTACTTTAAATACGGTTCTTGACTTGAAATAAACGTATATACCTATGTAGTATACTGAAGAATATAAATACTTTCACGAAAATTTTAAAGGTCTGAAAACATTATATACACCTCAATTGGATATAAAGCTACAAACTACAGCCCCGAGGCCAAAGCTATGGTGTATTGCAAGCAAACGCCGAAAAGGTCAGTTACGGCATCTAGAGATTGCAACTGCGCTCTAGCTTTATTCTCATGAGCCTGGAGTAGCTAAACCACGCTTAGGCAAAAACCTCATATAAATTGAGCAGATCATCACATTAGTAGATAAAAATACATTAGCTTAACAGAGAGAGGTGTGCAAACATGGAATGGCTCCCTATCAAAAAAGTGAAGATAAAAACTACGGTATAAACAATATACCCCAGCTATTGCTAGAGAGAGGTAGTGAAAAGAAGCGTATGCGTGATGGCGGTTAAGACCCTCACTTAGAAATTTGCAAAATTGATGCCACAAAGCAATTTTCGGAACGTTTTAGCGTTAACGTCAGGTTGAGGTTCCTTCCCTAGTATTTTTCCTAACTATAGTCAATTTCATGATATCTTTGGCGATATTAGGGGATCGAATGCTCCTTCCAGAAATTTGCACAAATAAAAGTTTTGGCTGGTAAAATTCATCGCCATTTTCTCTAGACCCATGTGACTAACGATCGCCTTTCTTATTACATATCGATGAGCTAGACTAAAAACTTGAGTGACCACTGACCAGTAAACGAGCGCATCGATCTTTATGGGGCTGCATCAGTAGTTCCGGTGTTGGCGAACGTTAATGTGCTGGGGGGGGGGGCAGAGCCATGTGGTTGCTTGTTTACCACAAAATATGGTAAATAAGCCCATTTGTTTACCATATTTTGTGACTAACATTTTTCAGGTGGTGCCGATTCAATGAAGATAACCGTAATCCGTAAAAGTTGTTTCTCTGCTAACGTAGTGTCAATGCAGGGAAAACAATCTACCTTCACTATGAAGTCTAAGACAAAGCATCTCTTGTATTGCAAAAATTTTGCTAAAAATTGTCAGAAATTTTTTTAAAAATTATTAAAGGGTTACAGTACCTCAAAAATGATGAAACGATCAAAAAATTTTTTATTACTTATTTCAAAACTAAAAACTATTCTGAACACATGGAAAAAGTTTCATTGCTTTATTTCAAATATTTAAAAAGTTATGAGTGGTTTTAGGCCATGCTCGCTATGTGTTCTTATGCAAAAGAAATACTTTAAACTGCTTTTTCTCGATGATGGTATTTTTGTGTTTTCATGTCATTAGAATCACTAAGGATTTTTTTTCTATTAAAGATACAGCTTTAAAGTATAAATACTTTTTGCAATTGGGATAACATATTTGACAAAACTGTGCATTGGATAAGCATTTTATTAATTACTCAAATGTTTAGAGCATGTTAAACCTTTAAAAAACCAATATATTTTTTAAAAAACTTTGATTTTTTACATAATTAATCACAGAAAATTTTCTAATAAACTCATAAGCAAATGAATGCACAGATTTTTAGAGATGATTATAGTGATCGTTTAGCAAAAAAAAATTTTCAATTAGTGCAAAACTAAGAAAGCCTTAGAAATTTTAAAAAATTGAAATTTTTTTCAATTTTTTGAATTTTTTAAAAACGTAGACAGTATTTTTAAATTTTGAAAATTAATTATTGATCAAGAAATAAGTATGCATGTTATGGTTTCAAAGAAGTATAAAATTTACTTAAATTAAAAAAAAAATGTTTGAAAGGTATTGTGACCTCTTAAATAAACATCGAAAAATGAAACATTTGACAAAAGGGCAGACCATTATCACTGGCGCTGATGTAGGAAGACGAGAAGGGAGAGGACAACCTCGTTGGAGAGGATAAAAGATCACAAAGATCGACAAGAGTCAGGGGTGGACTGAGTCCCCCAACAGGGCGCCAACCTTAAGTACCAAAGGCAAAAGGCGCAAGAAAAAAATGGCGGTCAGTTTGAGAGCGTAAAAAAAGAAATTAAAATGGAGGCACGCACGTTCAAAGACGCAAATAAAGTAAAATCAAATTAAACAAAAAAAAAAAAAAAAAATATGTCTGCCGTATTGAATTCAAATTATGATTTTTGCAATGCAAATCGTTTGTATGTGTGTATGTGTGCAGGCATGTGTATGTGTTGACGTGTATGTGTGTGGGCATATGTGTGTGTGGTGTGCGTGCGTATGTAGGGCATAGACGCCACCACCCAGATTTGGTTCCGCTAGCGGATACCGGTGGACAGTGACAGTGAAGTTCGCAGGGTTAATTTTTATGCTTAAGTGAACGCAAACGATTTGCAACCATGACGACAAAAATTTGTCTTCTTAATAAGGCACAAAATAAAAAAGGGAGGCACACAAATTTGAGGGCGAAAAAAAAAACACTAAACGCTCATAGGTTTGAGAGAGCAAAAAAAAAAAAAACACTCGAGGGTGCACAGGTTTGAAAGCGTAAAAAGAAACGAAGGCGCACACGTTCGAGGGCGCATCGATCCGCGGGCCAATGCACCCCAGCAAGCAGTCATTACCTTAACTAACTCCGTGAGTGCGCCCCCACTCTGTAAAAACTGAGGTGTAAAAATACTCCGAGTTTGGTGTTAAGCAACTCCAAAAATTGTGCAAATCAACGCTTTATTTCAAATCAACACCATATCTAGCTTTCCCATTCACCATAAGTTTTGTAACTGAAACCAAACACCGATATTGGTGAATTCTTACACTTACGTCACATGCGCAAACACCATTTGAGAATCCGTTGACACCAACTTTGGTGTAAGATTGGAAAACAGCCAGTGGCAACCAAACATTGATCAGTCTCAAGCACGTTGCAACGTCGTCAACACACAATCGTCGTGTGCACAGGATTGAAAGTTTTCAAAAGGTATGTTAAATTTTATTTGTAATGAAATGTCAATTACTGTAAACCAAAGCTACTTTGCACCATTGTTAGAAAAATCTTTAGTCCATCCGAAAGATAAACTAACGAATATATTTTTTTTTATGAATGAACTTTAGCAGCCATTTTCAACATGGCTGCTTTACGGCTATGTTTACGGTATATCAATTTATAATAAAATAGCATGTTTGTGTGTTTATGCGTGTGGCGCGCTTTCCGGGAAAACGGTAAGGCCTAGTAAACACTTTATTATTATTTTTTTTTCTGTAATATAACTTTTTTTGAGGAGCGAGAAACTTTATCGTTATTGTATCGTGATTTTTGAAATTTTTATATTCTGCTGGTTTTTCTAATTCGTTTTTAAGGTTACCAGACTTTTAAGACTGATTAAGAAATCTTTTTGAATAAAGATTGAAATCTTAAACTTTTCCATTTTTATGTTGTTTTTTGAAAAGTGTTAATTTCATTGTTCTAATATACAGATAATTTTAGTTTCCTTAAGTGTTTTTGAAAGTTACTTTTTTGAACAACTTATAGGCATAAATGTCCATTCCTCGTATTAAAAGAAAAAGGTGAGAATCTTCATATACAAAATAGTTATATGTATTTGTGTTGTTAATAATCAATTGGGAAATTAAAACTTGTATAATATGTTCACTGTAAAAAAAAAAATTTAGTGTATCTCAACACAAAAAATGGTGGTAACTACTTTACACCAAGTGTCGTGTAGTGAAACACCACAGATTATTCTTGGTGTTAGCAAACACCATTTTTGGTGTTGACATACACTAAAATTTTTTACAGTGCACCTGTTACCCATTGGCGGGACTAAAAAACTAATGCTCCCTCGGTTTTTTACTTTCTTCTATATCTAATATATAGAAAAAGTATTGGATTCGTGCAAATTTTCGAATTTCGAATTTTGACGGATTCGAACGTTTTGAGGTGTGCTGAGTCCATTTCGACTATTTTTTTAAAATGTCTGTCTGTCTGTCTGTCTGTGTGTGTGTATGTGTGTGTGTGTGTGTGTGTGTCCGTCCATGTGTGTGTCACGTCTGTGTGTGACCAGTCTTTTGTGGCCGCTCTGCAGCAAAAACTACCGCATGAAATCGAACGAAATTTGGTACACATATGTGCCCCTATGTGAACTTGTGCCCATTGGTGTTTGGCGCGAATTCCTAAAAGGTGAGTGGAGCAATGGGACGCTTTTTGAGTTACGCATGCTTGCTATTCCTCAGGAAGTAACTGGCGGAATCAAACAAAATTTGGTTCACATGCTGCCCTTAACAGGAGCAGGTGCTGATTCAATTTTGGTGTCAATAACTCAAACGGGGGTTGAGTTATAGAACGTTTTTTGTCGTCAATTGTGACTGCTGTATCTCAAGAAATAACGAACGGAATCAAACAAAATTTTTTCGACAAGTAGCCCTTAGTGCAGGGCTTCGCAACCGGTGTGCCGCGGCACACTGGTGCGCCGCGACAAGGAACCCGGTGTGCCGCGATATTTTCGTAGTTATATAAAAAGAAAGAACCTTGATGTATTTTATTTTAAAGTTACGACCGAATAGCGTTTGTATCGTTCTGTAACTTCTCAATTCACCCTGTCGATCTTGTGCAATAAGACATACCCAAGAAGGGGAGAGGCGGGATTTGCTGCCTCGCCTCTTTTAACTTCTTGTGATCCTATTGCTTTCAGTTTTTGAAAACGGATTCTAATTTCCACGAAATCAACAAATAATACAGAATTTTTTCTAAATATTTCGCAAACGGGATTATCGCCCCCCCCCCCCCATGCAGGGATCGAGCCCACCCGCCCAGAATTTTAGCCACAGCTTTAACTTTTGTTTTCCTCTTTTCCGGTTCCGATACTAATTTCATTTGATCGTAGTTTCTCAAAGCTCGGTTCTGAGACTTAGAAAACTGGAAATTAAAACCATATACTGTTTCCACCAACGTGAAGCTCTCATGGCAAAGATCTTAACAGATGAGCTGAAGTCAGCTTTGGCTGAAGTCGTGAAAATCGTGAATTTCATAAAATCGAGGCCGTTTAATTCTCGCCTTTTCTCCGTATACTTAGTGAAGAACTGGGTGCAGATCACCAACTTACCTCCCTACTTACTTCTTCATACAAAGATTCGCTGGCTTTCATGTGGTAAGATACTATCAATAATTTTCGAATTTAGGAACGAGGTACGACAGTTTTGGATTTTAAAAAACGAAATGCAGTACGTCAGTTTATTGCGAGACAAATATTGGCTAGGGAAACTAGCGTACATGGCTGACATTTTTGAACACCTCAACAAATTGAATTGGAAAATGCAAGGACAAGGAGATAATTTGGGTTACATGTATGGACAAGCTAAACGGGTTCAAATCAAACATTCAGCTGTGAAGAGAAAAAGTAGATCGTGGCTCATTGGACATGTTCAAACGGATCGTCAACAGGGTATGTGAAGAAAACGGCATGGAAGAAAAGCTACTGAATGTGGTGGCAGAGCATTTAGTCATACATTAGGATAAGTTTAAGCACTATTTCAAGAATACTGACATAGAACAGTATGACTGGATTCGCGATCCATTCTCTTCATCTGCGGATGCATCAGTTAAAGACCTTTTTTTGAAGGCGCGAGAAGAATTTACAGACCTCAAGAGCGACCGTACTCTTAAACTTGGGTTGAGCGAAGTGTCTCTGGACGAATTTTGGTTGCTGGTTAAGAATGAGTATCCCACCAGCTCTTGTCTTGCTATTGTTGTGCTGCTACCATTTTCAACTACATATCTTTCCGAACTCAGCTTCTTAGCCCTCACACTTATAAAAAACAACAAGAGATAATCTCTTAAGAGCCTAGATCAAGAACTTTGTGTAGCTTTTTCCAGCACAGAGTCGAACATCAAACGTCTTTGCTCCTTAAGGTAGGCTCAAGTGTCTCATTAGTGTCAAACGGAAGTTAGGTGCTTGGTTTTAATCTCTTGCTTGCTTCTTTCTTGAAACATTATTTGATAAATCGTTTAACTGCACTGCGCACTTTAATGACATGTTTGACAGAAATACTTTGAAACATATGAAACAAAATTTTCTGTTAAGCCTGGTATAGGTAGTTTTATTGTTCATTATCAACCTCAATACATTCGAAATATTTCTACTTTCTAAATAAATTTAAATACACTACTTTAGTTATAATTGTTTTATTCATATAAAAAAATCCCCCCCCCCCCCGTCTTTTTACCTGTGAATGATAAAAACATTTCTGTATTACCATTGCGAAATTAAGTTCAGTGTGCCCCGTTGATCTAGAAATTTTTTAAGTGTGCCGCAAAGTAAAAAAGGTTGAGAAGCACTGCCTTAGTGGGTATAAGAGCTGATTTTATTTTGGTGTCAACAGCTGAAAAGGGGGTGACGCAATCGAACGTTCTCTTTTTCCATTGTGAGTACCCTATCTCAAGAAGTAAAGCTACGTTCTGGATGAAATTTGGAATAAATGTGAATCCATATGTGAACAGGCTTTGGTTCAATTTAGACGCCAATCGCTCCAAGAGGTGTTGATTTTTTTTTTTTTTTTTGAGAAAAAAAATAGCTTTATTAATGCAACAATAAGAAAGATAAATCATAACAGACTGTCGTCTGCGTATTTCGCGTGATTTTAATTTCATGGAAATGATCGGAAATATTATCTCAATGATTTAAAATTTTTAACTGTTGCCATCTTATGTTTGTTAACAAATAAAATATTTGTAATTAATTCAAGCAACGCTTTTAAAATAACTTTCAATTTTAGCTCTTTGCTTTGCTTTTGCAATAATTCAGACATTGGGATGGTCGTCAAGTTTTTGCATGTGTAGTTTTGTTTTCGTTGGGAATATTGCTTCCTCGTCAAGCATGGGGAGGGATCAGAAAAAAGGAAGAAAAATATAGAAGAAAGTTTCGTGATACATACTAGTGCCACAACATACTAGTTTCTTATGCCCTTGGTCATGAGTGCCTTCGTTTTTTTCCCCCTCGCTTCCTTAAACCTGAGCGCCTTTGGTTTTTTTTTTTTTTTTTTTTGCGCCCTCTCGAACCTTTTTTTTTTTAATTTTGTTTGTGCCTTTGAACGTGTGCGCCTTCACCCTCCCTCCCTTTTTTTTAGCGACTTCCCTTCGAATCAGTGCTCCTGATTCTTTTTGTGCTCTCAAACCTGTGTGCTTATTTTTAATTCTGTTTTGTTTGCGTCATCGAACGTGTACGCCTTATACAGTTAGCCATGCCTAGACAAACTGAAATTTTTAATTAATTCGCTCCGGTAATTTCCGAGTTTACCCCGGATATATAAATTTGGAGTTTGTGTTTTATTTATATAAAGAAGACCTATATATATAAAGACTACCTTAATCTGTTGTCGTAACTTCAAAAAATATAAATAATTCGGGAAGGTTTGTGACTGAAGATCTGAGATGTGACTCATATACAACATACGGTGCTTCAAGATTTATTATTTTTTGCTTTCTTCTATATCTAATATATAGAAGAAAGTATTGGATTCGTGCAAATTTTCGAATTTCGAAGGATTCGAACGTTTTAAGGTGTGCTGAATCCATTTCGACCATTTTTGGAAAATGTCTGTCTATGTGGGTGTCCGTGTGTGTGTCACGTATGTGTGTCACCAGTTTTTTGTGGCCGCTCTACAGCAAAAACTACCGCATGAAATCGAACGAAATTTGGTACACATATGTGTCCTTATGTGAACTTGTACCCATTGGTTTTTGGCGCGAATTCCTCGAAGGAGGGGGTGGTGGAGCAATGGGACGTTTCTTGAGTTATGCGTGCTTGCTATTACCCAAGAAGTAACTGGCGGAATCAAACAAAATTTGGTCCATATGTTGCCCCTAACAGAAACAGGTACTGATTCAATTTTGGTGTCAATAGCTCAAATGGGGGTTGTACTATAGAACGTTTTTTGTCATCAATTGGCAGGCTTCTTAATTTCCTGATATGGTCCCTTGCAACTTCTAGCTGTTCCCCAAACTCAAGAGACTATTGAAAGGAACGAGATTTGAAACAAGCGAGGACAATACGACTGCAAAAACAGCCGAGCTATACTTCATTCCGAAACGAGCCCTCTCAGTATGCAAATTGCAGTTGGTTTTGACAATAGCAGCACCGCGGGGAGAAGCGTGTAGTGTTTCAAAGAAACTAATTTGAGGGTGGCTAGATTTGCAACACTCCAGGTATGCCAGGTTTTTTTCATAGGCAAAAGGTGGGACACTTTTCTAACAGATTTTGTATATAGCATGTAGTCTCTTTTGTAAATAATGAGAACATTTTTTGAAAAATCATTGAAATGAACATTTAGCTTTCTTTTTTTTTTTTAGGTGCAAAACGAAATCTTTGTCCTGAAAAACATATAATTAGGTACAAAAACCTCATTTGTATGATTTATATTTAAAAACCTGCTGCATGTGTAACCGTTTTGAAAAATGCCACCATCTTGCATTGAATTCGCTTCCTTTGGGGGGGGGGGGGGGGGTATGTGACAGGGTTGTGTTCGGAATCAGAGATGTGCGGCTCAGCATCTGTCATCTTTGCGAACAATGCATTTTCGGGGTGTGCGAAGTAGCTATTTCTTTGGATTATGGATGTGGTTTTGCTTCCAATTTGGCAATCGATTGCAGCTAAGAGTTTGAACAGTATTTTTATATACAAGGTAATTTTTGATAGTAAATCTAACTGAAGCTTTAACTTCAACGACATGCAATGCAAGAACTACTGAATTTTCAGGTGAATATTTCTTCGAAATACACAATCATATAATTCAATGAACAGAAGTTAGCCGTCGAGCATGCAACATTTTGCCAGGCGATATGTTTTTTTTTCGCAGGAAATATACTTGAAGAAGTCGCTGAAACTAAGGGCGTATATAAGGGAGGGGCTGAGGGGGCCCGGGCCCCCTCCAAAATCTGGAAAAAAAATTAAATAAAGGTAGTTATTTATGGTTTTTGTTGTTCAGAAATAATTTGCAAACTTTTAGCTACAAAAAAAAAAGAATAAATAAATATGATAGTGACAATAACAACTATATAATTGTTATTATCACTATCATATTTATTAAATCAGATATTTCCGAACTGGGTACCGCAGGAAGGGGTGAGGGGTGCAGCGAAGTGTCCATGGTAACAATAATCTTTACTAATAATAAAGCTGAAAGTCTCTCTGTCTGGATGTCTGGATCTCTGTGACGCGCATAGCGCCTAGACCGTTCGGTCGATTTTCATGAAATTTGGCACAAAGTTAGTTTGTAGCATGGGGGTGCGCACCTCTAAGCGATTTTTCGAAAATTCGATTTTGTTCTTTTTCTATTTCAATTTTAAGAACATTTTCCCCGAGCAAAATTATTATAAGATGGACGAGTAAATTACGAAATTATCATGACGTGGAATGGGAGAGTGAATGAACATAGCCAATTTGCGAGAAATTCGTCATGCATTATTTGTAAATATACAGGCAAACCGAGTGACCTTTTAATTTTCAACTACGGGCAAAGCCATGCGGGTACCACTAGTATGTATATAAAAGTAGAATAGGATGTCGTGAGAAAATTCTAATTCTTCAAAGGGTGCCGCGAATCATTAAAGTTTGGGAACCCTGAGTTAGAAGGCCCCATGCAGTGGTGCTCAGAAGGGGTCAGAAGATCCGTACCCCTTACTCAAGAAAAGAACTAGCGTGTCTTGCTAAAGCGAAGTTATTTTAAAAAAAAGAAAAACAAATAATGTTGGGAAAATAATCACAAAATTCTTTCAAAAAGAAATCGATAAATCAAAATTTTTAAAACATACAGCTTATTGCTTATCAAATTAAGATCCCCTCTTTTTCTTTCATCCCTCCCCCCCCCCTTTTTTTTTCTTCCCAGTCAATCTGAAAAGAAGGGTCTTCAAAATGTTTCTCTCCTTTACTCTCGTCCGTGCAAGAAATTTAAAATAAGTTTTAGTTGTTCGGTTAGAGTAATAATGGAAATTGATGCCCTAAAACAGAATTTTTTAGGCGTTTTTTGGACACTAATTTCAAAACATTTCTGGAGGAGGGTCGCCGAACTAACGCTATTTCATTACAGTAACTACCAAAAATAGTCTGAATCTTTAAGATTTCAATTTTGAAAATTTTCGGAGGAAGATCCCTAACACCGCTCTTTACCTTTAAACGTGTTCAAAAATAACCTGAAATTGCGTTTTACCGTTCAGCGAAGGATTTTCAAACTCTTCCTTTCCAAAGATTGCCTAATGTTGCGGAAAAATCTGAATTGCTTTTGAAAATAACCTTAAAATAAAAAATTTGAAAAATGCTGACTATTAATCAGGTAATTACATCCAACACCTCCTATTTCTTTTACCATCCCCCAACCCTCCCCATTCCCCCCCCCCCCCTTTTTTTCTTAGTCGGTCTAAAAATAAGAAAGTCTTTAAAATGTTACGCTTCGCAAGCCCCCTCCACCCACTAAAACCATTAAAGAGCTTCACAAGCGTCGTTTTCAGCGCGTCAATGTCGAAATATTTCCAGGGGACAATTAACAAACGCCTTAATTTCTGAAAGCATCGAAAAGCGTTTAAAATTGCTTTTATGGAACTTCAAGTTCGAAAATGGCCGATGGTCCACAGTCGCGCTTTTAAGAGGGGTCATTTTCATGAGGATTCGACTGCTCCCGTATGAAATCTGAAAATAAAAAAACAACAATTTCTTAAAATTTAAGGTGGAGAGCGTTTAAATCCCTCTACCTAGTATATTTGTATATCTCTTCAAAACTTCGTTTTTTATGACTTTAATTTCAAAATAGTTTTTGGAGAGAGCCTTAGAATCGCCCTGCACGATACAGCCTCGAAGTTAGTCTGAAACTGCGTTTTTAGAACTTCAATTTCGAAAATTTGGGCGAAGGGGTGATGGATTTCACTCTATTCTTTAAAAAAATCACTCAACTTCAAGAAGTCCCATTCCTTTCATTACACTAACGTCAACAAATATAGCCTAATGCCATTTTTAAGATTTCAATTTCTAAAAAATTCCGGAGAAAGCCCCCCGAATTTTTTTCTTCCTGTAGCATCACCAGAGACCGTCTAAAACTGTGTTCTTAGGGCTAAAACTCGAAAAATTTTCCGGGGGAGAACCCCCGAACCCTGTCTCACCATTGATGCGAGATTTTTTTAAGAGTGCCCTCCTAAAACTATTTTCTTGGTTGCGCCAATAAGTGACAGTATAAAGTCCTTGCCCCACTTCCAAAAAAAAAAAAAATCAGGGCACTGTTGCTCTCCCCCCCCCCCCCCCCAAAAGAAAAGATTGAAATTTCTTGGCTGTATGGGCCCCCTCCAAAATAAAAACATATATACGCCACTGGCTGAAACTATCTCGTGAAAATATATTTACTTCGTGCTAATACCTTCAACAAAAAACTCTATTAAGACATCCATTGAAATAGACATAAGTTAAAGAATGTGTATTCTGCTTCCATACATTTCTAGATTTTTGTCGATTGAGCGTGAAAATCTTTTAGTCCTGATATGAAAGCAAGAGTCGCCCTTTCAGACTATCTGTATAAAAAATTCATGACTGTAGTGCAATAGGTGTAATAGATTTTTCTGGGCATCAGAAACAGAATGGAAACAAATTGGAATTCTGCTTTGTACCTAAAGTAGTAAATAAAGGTGATTCAAAGAGCATAGCTCCAGGTTACAAAGTAACAAGGGAAAAGAAATAGCTGGCCAAACTTTGCTTGTAACCGATGTTGAAAATGACCACTATTCATTTCTTGACACTTATAGGCCCTGGTGAACATGTTGTGGAATGCAGATCGAGGCTGAGCTTATAGATGTTCTAGAACAGCTGCAATCTCAACAGAAATGTTCTGCTGCTGTTCTTGGGCATTATGAAGATTCGTGAGATAATTCTATTTGTAGAAAACCATCAATTCAAAGGTGCGTCGCAACACATAGCGCTCAAGAACTGCAGCAGAACATTTCTGATGAGATTGCAGAAATTCCAGAAGCCAGTCAGATCTGCCTCCCGCAAGTTGCTTATTAAGATTCAAAAGTTCAGAGAGATAAATGCTGGTCAGTTCTCAACATCTGTTACATCCAAGTTAGCGAGCTTTTTCTCTCCTTTGCTGTGTTTCTTTGTAACCTGGAACTTTGTTTTCCGGGTCACTTTTATTTGCCCCACCTTGTATTATATTAGTATAGATACTTTGAAAAAAGTCTGAGAAGAAGCGAAAGCATTACCCACTGACTACATCAGTGTAATTTTACTATTTTATAGGCAGCTATGCTTGGTTGGATCACACACCATTAGATTTCACGTACTGGGATGAAGACGAGCCTGATGGTGCTCATTGCGTGAAGATGCGATTGAGTGACGGAAAATGGAGTGATACAGCTTGCAGTACGGGTAACCGAGAATTTGTATGCTCGATGCCAAAAGGTAAACCTTGTTGGAGTGCTTGTCTTTCAAATTGCTAAAATATTTCATCTGCTTCATCACTTTTCCATTGCAGAGAACTCATAAATTTACTCTTTCTTTATTTCTCTCAAAAAGTTTGGTGCATGGAATATGCAATATACCGTCAGTCCGTTACCCCATTCAATAACTGCATTTTCATGTTTGTTATCGACTCATCAGTCTGATTGGTTCTACATGGGGTAACCTGACTTTGGTGTTTCCATGGACGTCCATAGGTGTAATTTTACAATGGCGGGGGATGAGAAATTTTTTAAGTTTCAAGGTTTTAATTATGGAAAAAAACTTACTTTTCTCAGTTTATGAAGTATAACTTGAAAGTATTAAACTTGTGAAGATTTTAATTCTTGGAATTTGGAAGTATTTAACCATTTTAAGGGGATTTATATTTTTGTTTTCCTGAGAAGACAGGTGAAAATCTGTTATCTAACTAGTAAGATGCATTGTCGTAATTATGAAAGCAAACTAAGCGCTATTTAAAATTGTTAAAATTTTACAGTGTTTTTTTTTTATTTTTAAATAACAGCTATTCATTACTGACTTATGTTAAAATGGCTTTATATTTGTGCTCAAAAGTTATTTAAAAATTGACCGTATTAGTTCCTAGAGGTGGACTCAGCTCCCTCCCCCCATCACTCTTATGAACGCCCATGTGTGTTAGTGAGTTTGGTGCAGAGAATTAATTTAAGGAAGATTTCTCAATATGTTTCACCTTGAAATTATATTCATTTATTTTTTGTTCTTGTTTCTGTAGAACAGAAAGAAGACGAAGGAGAAAAGAGTGAAACCAAGATGAATGACACCTCTGCAGAGGAAGACGGTAAGAACATTACCTCTCTAATTTTTTGAGAGAGCTAGCAAAATTAGTTGTAGCCGGAATTTCAATGCAAATCATTTCATCTAAAGAAAATTGTACTTATAAATAGAAAAGACAAGAAGTAAACCTGTAGAAAATTAATTTCTTTTGCAGTAAAAGATAACAGCTCAAGCTAAAAGGCTTGTATTTATTTGGGATTGGGGGGGGGGGTTACGACAGTTATTCCATGCATGCATGCATGCATACATAAATTAACACAATAGGATCGGCTATATGGTTTAAAGCCAAGGGTTCTGACAGTATTTTATTTCGTAAAAAAAAAATGTGTGTGAAAGAAACATTTAAAATTTGAAAACTTCTTTTAACTTCTTTGTAAAATTTTAATAATTAAAATTTTTAGTAAATTGGTTGTGCAGGCAGCTTTTCGGATGTGTCTAGAACACGTGTGCATAAACAGTTAAGCTACATTCATTTTATATAATATTTTAGAACAACTTAAGTAAGATGGGGTAAAATGGTCGTAGGTTAAACTTAACATTCATCCTTCTTCTAAAATCATTTGGTCTTCACTTATAAGGTAGATAACAAAAATATTAAGTTTATTAACCATTTACTGTTTTTAAGCTAAACTGAATTAAATACAACTGAAATTGAATTCAATATAGCATATCGATTGAATTAAAGCAAAATTGTAATCCTGTAATATTTGTAACAAATATAGAAATTTTTCTGCAAAAACAGCTTTCAATTTATGCTAGTAGAATGATTTATTGCGACCCCCCCTTCCAGTCTTCAAAAAAAAAAATGTATCAGTAAAAAGTAGACACTGAGAACTAGAAGTACTTAAGCACATATTGAATAAACAGATTAAGATTATTTTTTCCCTTTAGTTTTTTAATTAAGTAATATTTTTCGGAACTCTATTTGAGTGTAATGTTTTTTCATTATGTACTTTGGTAGTTTAGACATTATTCAGACCCTTTCTTAAATATATTTCTTAAGAAATAAAACATTGCAAATTATCGCACCTTTCCTGGTGACATTGATGATATCCAGGAGTGAAATATCATTAAAATTCTTTGTGAACTAACTTTTGACCATAGTTGTACATCAAAAATTTACTTTAATAAAGTTAATTTCTTCAAAAAAACTTGGTATGTTGAGTATTAAAACGGGTAGTACGGGTATTTATGATGGTTTAGATCATTTTTTTTTAACTTATGACCACTTTACCCCGACCCAGGTCATTAACACACACGAAAAAGAAAATGTCATTAAGCTATTTAAATAAATTTTTTCCTGCCAAAAATTCAGTGTAGCGCATTCTTTATTAATGTAATGTAAAGCAATGACAAAAAAAATTTGAAGGGAAAAAAATCCTGCATTTATTACTTACCGAAATTGAAAAATCTGTATTTTATGACCACTTTACCCCACCAGACCCTATAAAATAGTCTTCAAAAAAGTGTATTGTTTAAATGCGCAAAACTCGAGAACTACCCGGCCGATTTCGCTGAAAATTTCAGTTTGTTTCTTTTAGATCCGGAAAGGTTTGGAGACTAGTTCGAAAAGGGTTTGATAAGTAGCTCTTATATTATTCCAATTTAAGTAGCAATTTTCACATAAATTCACGAATATGAGGGTGAAAAACTACTTCAATGCAATTTGTTCCAATTCTCTGTCTAGTTATGGCGAGAGTTTTTTTCGAATTTTTAATTCTAATTTTTTAAGGCTTTGCTTGAATCCAGGCATTCTTTTCTTTATTAAAACCATGAATAAAAAGTGAACAAATTATTCTTTTCGACAGCATTGAAAAGAGCAATTTTTTAAACTCTAGATCTAATCCAATATAAAGTGAAGATCCAAACTTCTATCTCAATTAGAAGAGAAATGACAAACGTTTTAATTGAAGTTGAAAATCTCTTCTCCATCTATGTTTTATTTTGTTTGCCGTGGTTATGTCTTTTAAATCTTTCGTTTGGTTCTTGATTATAACAGAGAAAATAATGCCTTTTATTTCAGGGCAATTCCATGTGGAACTGAATGACAGTTTTGATTTTTTTTTTTTTTTTTGTTCAAAAATAAGTAATTTCTGTAACATTTTCAAGGTCATAACTCAACTAACCAGAGCTGCACTATAGTTTGCTTTAAACTAATTTGAATAGTATGCCATTGTTCCAAATTGTTTTGATAGTTTTAATGTCTGAAATGCCATATTAATGTTTATTCTTTTCCAACAGTAGCCACAAAATTGACTGCTGGTGCCATTGCTGGAATAATTATCTGTATTTTAATGCTCCTAGCTGTTGTTGGACTAACTATATATCACCTGTGCCCTCCTCAAAAGATACGACTAACACTGCTTGAACAAGAAACTGAATAATGCTATATGGTGACAATTTCCTTGTTACGTTTTATAGTAAAAAATATTTATTATTACTTTTTCTGTGGCAATTGAATCTGCAGTTACGTGTGAATTTATCTAAAGGAATTTGGAAATTTCGGGACTACATCAATTTGCACATTTGCATTACATCGCCGCCCCAGAGCAACAGTAAGACTTCCTAGGAATAACAGTAAAATATCTTACTGTTGCTTTGAGGTGACATGTAGTTGGAAATGATAGGCTACAACTATGGATATAACCAAAGGCAAAGAATTTGAGAGCTTTTTTTAGAGTTGACCTCTCTGCAGATTCGGGGATCTTCTATATTCCCTTTTTGGGGATCAGTGGCATCATTCTTGGATATTTTTTTAAATACTTGTTCGAGTCAATGGATTTTTTTAGCAAAACATTTCCTTTTTCCCAGGTTCTCTCTCTCTCTCTCTCTCTCTTTTTTAAATTTTGAGTGGAAACTAATTTGGTGCAAGATATTTTCAGTTTTCAGCGCAATCTAGCAATATTTTAACTATGTTCTTGAACATGTACTGTCTGACCACGGATTGTATGGAAAGACAAACATCCGTTTTATAGTCGGAAATGGATTAATCTATTATTTTTTTACGGTGTCAGCTTTTGCAGAAGCAGAGTCTCATTAAAATGAGCAGAATATGCACATAAAATTTTTACTTTTCCCCGTTATTTACATAGATTCGTCTTATCTGTACATTTGAAAATTCCATGCAATTCGTGGTTGGACAGAAGTTGATTCCAGTCAAAAAATAAATAGCTCAAAAGAATAATTTTTATTACTATAAAATGATAAAGTATTTGAAATTACCATTTTAAATATTAACTGAGATTTACTGATGTTCAGTGCAGTACTTATTTAGTGAATATTAGGTAAGTTTTGATTCTAAATGATTAATTAAATTTGTCAAGTGCATTCAACGCAAAGAAAACATTTATTTTGTTCATTGATTAAATCCCGAATTCATTTATCAACTAATTCATTTTCATTCCTTAATTCACTTATTTATTTTTTCTCATACATTATTTCTTTATTCATTTGTTCGTTGATTTGATGAAACATATTTTAAATTAATTTTCCACTTGATCACTTTTTTTTTGAAAATACAAATTTACAGCCAAAAAAGAAAAAAAGAATTTCACTGCAATTTTATTACAAAATGCATAGTATTTTTTTATGTACTAACTTTCTCACACTCTGGTCATGTTAAGAAACTTTAAAAAAGCAACATGAACCTGAAGGGAATACAGGATTAGAATGCTTAATAGGGAAACCGCGGTTCCAACTTACGAAATTACATTTACTATTATCTATCTATCAACTATTTACTATTATCTGTATCAAGTTTTTATATGTATTCAAATTTATGTTTCATAGTATATATTTACATATCATCCTTTTTTTTTTTTTTTTTTTTGAATTCAAAAAAATTCTTAAAAAGCTGGGACTGGTGGGCCATAGCTTCATATATACAGGGTGGTTATAATTAAAGTTACCCTGTTTAGACCCCTCTAGTGACCGTTCTACACATCAGATTTCGATGAAACTTGGAATATAGATTATATAGACCATGGGCAGGGGCGGCATTTCAGCATTACATTTGGGGGGTCGAGCTTCTGAAATATGAGTTACCTCAGTATGGTACAAAACACACACTGACTAACAAGAGGTGGTCATAAAACTAGTCTAATATTGACAATCAATAATGTTTAAAAACATGATAACTTATAAAATGTATTGAAATTTATGATAAAATCTTAATTCGTTTTATATGAAACACCTTGATACTACAGTTTTTACCTTTTAGTGAATTGTTAATGATTGTTTTTCGGAATTCAGAAGAACAGGAAATCATGCACTAATCCATCAATGCCCAGGGTAGTGCTCTTTTTCCGGTAAAGCTAAAGATAAAAAATTTTTGATCCATGGTGCTCCAAAAAAGGTCGTCTCTAACCTCCTGAGACATAAAAATGATCTTGCTCAACTAGCTGAGCTGGTTGGAATAGTTAAAAAATTAATTGAGGTAACATATGCATAAAAATACACTTTTCAGATCTTGCTCTTCAAAATTACCCAGGCAACTTTAAAAATTGCGAGGGACTTCAGTTTTCATCATTGAATAATCTAGCCTCTATCTACAAAACAATGCTTCGTGACTCATTGAAATATTTTATTTTTTGTTTTCAACATCCAATCCAGATAATATAGAGCAAACAATACAGAAAAATATTCATCAAACCTTTAGTTATTTTCATTAAAAATGAATCTATTAGTTCATACAAAATATTAAATCAATGTTTAACTTTTCATCATCATGGAAATATTTGTTACATATCCTAAACTGATTTTTTTTTTTTTTAAATTGGAGCAGAGAAAGATTTTTTTTTTTTTTTTGAAAAGTTACACACTTGGTTGAAATAAACATACAAGTTAAAATCATTAACAGTTTCAATTGTAAACTGAACTGAAACTTGAATAGTCAAAAAATAAAGGTAACGGATTGAAGATGTTTTGATAGAGTAAAACATTGTTCAAAAACTTTCCACGATATAAACAAATTAAATAAACTTTAAACGAAGCCATTCATGTTAGAGGGCACCAGCTTTCTCACTATTGAAAGAATCGTTTTGCAATAATTCTGCCAGGCGTCAAATCACTGCTTTGAAATTATCCAGAAATACTTTATTGTTTTAACTGTAGAAGACCATCTTGTGTCACTCCGAGTCATAGTTAAAGAAGGAATTTTTTGATGTGTGATGTTAATGTTTTCAAAAATAGCGTGTATTTTTAAGAAGTTTCTGTGAATGAATGCTATGCATTGAGTAGCTGGAATGTTTCTCTACTTGAAGAAAGCAATATACACTCAATAAATAAACATACACTTAAAATATGAGCGTAAAATCAATTTTATGTCCCAAGGAATTTTCTTTTGAAAATCATGCACACCACTTGCTTGCACGGCCTCTCATACGGGATCTACCATCGTTCCAGATCCAGGCTCGGATCTGCGTTCCCATAGATCCCGCAGTGGGGAGGGGGGGCACGTCCTTAAGGGGCCAACGACCCAAGAAAAAAAAAAGCACTAAGGCTTGCAAATATACATTGCTGGCCATTGGGAAGAGGCCCTACATATTTTGTTGCAGGGGGCCCGAAATTTATAGATCCGGGTCTTATCGTTACACTGGGCACACACAATGAGGAATTTAGCCTTATATATAGGAAAATTACTTCTTTAGTTAAAGTTCACCATGGTTCTACGTCATTTTTTTCTGTGCTGAACAAGCCAGAAAGTGTTTCATGCATCCAACGGAGAACACTTGTTTGTGCCTGGTAATGTGTCGAGTTTCATCAACTATTTACTGAGAATGAGAGCGATTTTTTAAAAATGAAGAATGATTTGTGATTAACAAAAATTGAATTTACCCATTTTTTATCATTCTGCTCAAAAAAATTTGGGGGTGTGACCGCCCCCTCTTGCCCCTCCTATTTGCCGCCCCTGACCATGGGAGCAGAATTATGCAATAAAAAAAAATTAGTTCAAAAATCTACCACCAGGGTAGAAAAGGGCGCATGAATCAAATAAGACGGAGACTGTGTCACAAAATCTATTTTATTTTCTGAATTTGTTCAATGTGCATTCCATCTGCGTCAATCACGTGCTCAAAACGTGTTATAGCGTGAGCCACAGTTGCGCGAAGCATTTCCCTATCAACAGCATGAACACGGCGCCTTATGGTCCCTATGCTTCCACCATAGACCCAATCTTTCAGGAAGCCCCACAGCTAGAAGTCACACAGATTTAGGTCCGGCGATCGTGGGGGCCCTAGAAATTGTCCTGTCATCACCAAAATGCATACGAAGCAGTGCCTTTACTGGACGAGCAATGTGAGGGATGCACCATCTTACATAAAGACAGTCGAGTCCAAACACGCTCGTTGTTACAAAGCAGGAATGAATTGCTGCTAAAGAAGTGCACAATATCCGAGACCTGTGACGGAACACCTTTTCGGACATTGGGGCGGGGGTCTGCTCGAAGAAATAGGGTCAATAGGGTCCGAGGATGAAATCACTGGGGAAACCATACCATACGGTAATGTAATCGGGATGCAGTGACTGTTCATAAACAACATTGTTGTTGCCTTATGTTGTATTATGTACGTGTGTAAAGCGCCCCCTATCGTCGATTTTTGAACTTTTTTTTTAATTGCATAATCCTGCTCCCCATGGTCTATATAATCTATATTCCAAGTTTCATCGAAATCTGATGCGTAGAACGGTCACTAGAGGGGTCTAAACAGGGTAACTTTAATTATAACCACCCTGTATATTTATTCCTGAATTCACATTTATTAAAACATATTAGCTTGCAACAGAAATGTGAAGAATTCTTAACAGCCACGGAAAACGAAATTATCAGACACTAGTAAGGAGCACAGATAAGGTCTATACACTTTGATGAGGAATGAATGCTCTTTTAAAAGCCCCCCCCCATGTTTTTGTTCTAGAAACAACACTAGAAATAGTTTCAATTTGTATCACTGTACCCAAAACTCATATTTTAAAATCTTTTCATCAAACTGCGTCTCCTGTCTTGTTTTGAGTTTCGAACACTAAAAATGCAAGCGCCTATTTAAAGCGCCCTTGTCCATTTCAGTAGAGTTCTGTTTATCTTTCAAAAAGAAGCAATTTCTTTTTGGCCTTGAATTCACGCAAAAAGTAAATAGATAAATAAGTAAAAATAATAATAATTCTTTTTGGTTAATGGCGTCGATAGGGGAAATCACTTCGAACATTTTCACTGAATTTACTTCGATTCGCAACTCCAACGAACTATAGGGGGCGCTGCAGCCACTGTCTAATGGCGGATGAAAAAGGTAAAACAAACACATGCCATAACTTATAACTTGCTTTGACACTTTGTGAATGACAGTAATTTTTCATCGTGTTTGTGGAAAGTTTTCTTTTCTATTCTTCTGAAATTATATTACACCATAAACTGTCTGAAGCTTGTAATTTACCCTCAAAAAACATGCGGGATGTAATATTTTACCTTTTTCGGAAGCATTGTTAATCAACGTAAGGGAACGTATTCGAGCTCTAGAGTCGCGAATTGAAAACTTTTAATCTTAACCCTAGGAGAATGACTTCCTTCAGACTAAAAAGTTTTTTTAAAAAAAAGGGGGAGATTTATCTTTTTCTTAGGCCCGCTTCACGGGCCCCCCAATCTCTCACGGGCCCCTGTGCAATGCATAGGCTTGCCCCCCCCCCCCTCTCGACGGCCCTGCTCAAGTTCTCCATTATCACATCTCGAGTTCTAGATTATCAGATCCCGAGATCTTGATTTAGAATTATCGAAGAGTCAACTGCTCGGCATCTCGATTGCAATCGCTTAAGTTATCGATTTTAAAAGGTATTGATTGTCACAATCACTCAAGTTTTCAGTTTTGAACGATCTTGACTGTCAATCACTCAATTATGAGAAGTACTCGATTATCAAAAATTCTCGATCATGCCCATCACTAATCAGACACTACAAAATTGTAATTTTAAATTTGAGCTTTTAACTTTTGTATCATAATTTTCAAGTTTGATAATTTTTAATTTGTAGGATCCAAACATGTGAAATGAAAAACCTCTGCACACTATGCTGCAGGGTGATTTTATGTTGCCAACCTAGTTGATCGTGTCCTGTAGATCAAGTGTATGTTGTGAATTCCCTCTATGTTTCACACAATGAGTCAATGAAACTTAAAGTTCATATAAAAAATATTATAAAATTTAATATACTTTCATAAGAATACACACAGTAGATTGTGAAATCTACAGCTTTTGCTATTTACATAATGTACATGATTAACAATGGCTTTAGGATATGACACGGCAGTGACAAAGTCACGAGGCAAATTCTGTAACCGTACAACCTAAATCTAAACTTATTATACACAAAAATAAATAAATAGCTCTTGTTCCTGATTTGCCTCTTCTGATATTCCTTAAAAATAATTTAACAACATCATGAAAATACAAATATGTTACAACTGAAAATTAATATATAGCTTTCTTTTGTACTGAATGTCTTGCAGAAAACAAGTTACAGACAAAAATAATTCCCTGAAGCATTGATCACACTTATTTAAATAGGTAGTAAAAACCTTTTTGCAGATTTTCATGACTCAATGAGACTTAATTTTTCATGCTTAATTTTTCAAGAAGTTAATAGAATGAATTCCATTAAGAATTCCATGAAAAAAAAAAAAATAAATAAATAAAACTGCAACTTAAGCATTTAGTAGAAAGTAAATATTCTATAAAAGCATTACAGAAGAGACTTTTAGTGTTTAGCTCAAAGCAATAGAAATATATATATATATATTATAAAATGTGCTTTTTCAAGACTACAAATTTTAATTGCTTTTAGATGCCATTTTCAAATATTTGAAAGTTCAATTTGAACGTGTACTCTGAGTTCATGCAGTACTTTCTGGATAATCCAAGGTGACGTCAGCCTCAATTACCTAAGATTCTTGAAACGATACTGTAATAATATTTATTTCTTAATTTTTGATAACCGTACAATACTTCAGGGTTTTTTTCTTCTGGTTTATGAAAACAAATACAGTAAAACTATCAAAATATGAGTAAGGCAGTTTAAAACTATAAAACTAATCCTATTTGTTATAATCATTAAAGTTTAAATGCTTAAAGCTTTTTCTGTTTCGTTAATTTTTGTACATTGAAAATTTCAAATGATCCATTACTTTTTTATATTTTTAAAGAAATTTCCTCCAATGAAATTTTGTGAATTGTTTTAAGTATTTTCTATTTTCAACTAACACAAACCATTATTTTATTTAAAATTGTTTTCTTCAAATATGATCGTAAATTATCAAAAGCATCAAATTATCATTTGCTAAAAATTTATTCTCTAAACCATACGTTGTACAAAATATACTTTCAGAAATCCAAGTAAAAATTGGAATGTAAAGATTTCTTAATTGTCACAAATTATCTTTTCTAGAAAAAAAAACAAAAAAACATTTGTTTAAATTTGATCGTTACTTGCACAAGATAAAATACTCTTTTAATGCTTTGAGACTTCTCCCAACAATTCTTAAACATTTACAGGGGGGAATAAAAGCAAACACAGGACTAGTAAAGTAGTTCAGTTTTCAACAGCATTGTACTTAAAACCACATATAAACATTTTTTAAACGTATTTAATGTTTTTGAAAAATGCTTCAATATTACAATTCACTTTTAGACAAGAGTAGAACAAACTGAAAAAACAGGAAAAAGGTTTTTACTACACTTAAAAATTTCACAAAGCAAAACACAAACACTTATAGTGTGAAGAACATTCTTTGATTCGAAAAAGAAAAAAAATAAAGGAACAATATGCTCAAGTTCACAGTTGAGCTGATTTTATGAACTGGTTGAGCAGCATAAAAAAGATTTTGTAAACAGTTGATTTGGCATGAGAAAAAAATATAGTTTGTGTGTTCTGGACAAAACAAAAAGATCATTACAACAACATAATATATATAAAAACATATTTCTTTCTATATTACAAATGGACTAGTGACACTTTTTGATTTAATATAACTTTATTACTGAAAGGGCACTTACAACAATGGGGTTGAAACGTTGAAAAACGCATAACAAATTTGATCTTGCGTTAAACATTCATATATTAACATTAAATGCATAGAATTTGATCGTATTAGCAGTTATAATGAAGCCCTGAATATGTAAAACTAAAACATTTTAAAAACCCCCGAGATGTAGGTGCACTTGCAATAAATAAAGTATACGACTGCCAAATCAACCACTTACAAACAATACCTAAAATATGACCAGGTCAATTCTATTGCTCATTATCATGTTCAGAAACATGAAATAATTTCCCATTCTGGCAAAAACCATATTTGTCTCCCCACACTTCTCCAGAAGTGCCTGCCTCTGCATCTGCGCTAACTTTAGTCTTCTCTATACTGTTGAATCATCAGATCTAGCTTCCAACACCACACGGCCAGTGCAAGCGAGCTGAACCTTCAGCTAAGGAATGAAGTATTAAACAGCCTACAAAGTAAAAAAGGAAATAATTAGGCTAAAAGAAAAAGTCATGACAAAACAGCTTTTTATACCTCAAAAGAAAAAAATAAATCCAGCTTGTATTGAAAAAAGGTCTTATCAAAAATCATGACAAAAGCTGCCTTTTATTCAATACAGGCATTGAAGTGGAAACAAACTTATGTAGAGAAACCTAAGCTCTATGCTCCTTCCCGCCTATTATTCCAATAGAGAGCGCTGCAAGCACTTATTGAATTAAGTAAGTAGATTATGGAAAAATTTAGTGGCAACACTGAGAGAGTTTTAGAAATGGAATAGAATTCGGAACACGAGCACAAGCTCCGTAAAAGCGAGAATTTGCTGTTTAGAATAAATGGTTTCGTTTTCATCTCCAATATGTAAATATGTAGATAGTCTTCAATAAAGATGTTACGTTTTCTTAGAGTCATGATAAATCTGAATCTATCACTGAACCACCAAATTGATAAGAATTCCGAACAACCTATGTTAACGCAATACGAATGAGGCTAATTATTCTTTACATATGTATCAGTATGGTATTTAATATATTTTTTGATACAGTTAAAAGGTTTAACTGTAACTTAACTGTAAACGCAAAAACACTTCAAAAAAGTTAAAAACTGCAAACGCTTTGCATTATTTTAAAAAAAAGGACAAAAACTAAATATACCATCACCACTTTTGGCCGCATCAATTAGTTTTTTTTTCTTCAACTACACTCATTGGCCTTTTCTAACAGCCTTGTATTAATTATTTTCTTCCCAAGCAAAAAAATAAGTTTTTGAGAAAGGCAAGTTCTCTTTTCAAGGATTGTAATGCAGCCAGTTGAGAATGGGAGGGGGGGGGGAGAGTTAATAAAAACATTCAAGAAGGTGTCACAAACTGCAATCTGTCATCAACCATTAACAGTTCATTGGTTAGTTGTAGTGCGTGAGAATTGTGTTGGGATGAGGATGGGCTGATTAACTGCTATAAAGGAGGGCTGGCTGTATTATTCAAAAAATTGAAAAGCTTATGTCAAAACAATGCAATGTTTGCATATCTACAAAATATAGGCTCTTGTCTGTGCTACAAATTATGAAATTAAATTCCAACTACTGTAGTTATTTTTATTCTAATCTTCAAAAAAATTCAAATTTTTGCAAAACAAAAATGTTAGGAAGAAAAGTTTCAAAAAAGCATGCGTTTATCATTAAAAATTGAATTCTAATACATTAAATAGCTAGTTCATTCTGGCATTTATTCTATCGATTGGAAGGTTAAAAAAAAAAAAAATGGGTAAAGAAATCAAGTTTTACATAAGCAATAAATCCTAAAATTAAATTTTACAAAACAAAGTGGAGGGAAATCTCTCAAGAATTGAGTTTTGATTAATGCAGAGAACAAAGAGTAACAGGAGAGAGAAACCAACTCAAATACAAAACACTTTTTGGAAAAGAAAGTAGCTACACTAAGACATAAGGCAAGTCACAAACCACGATATCAAGATCAACAGAATCGTTAACTGTTGCAGGACATGAACATTTTCAGTAACATATGAGCATTAGAAATTTCGAGAGGGGGAGGGGGCCAAGACAAATTTAATGAGAATTTTCCAATTTTCAATTTTTAAGTTTTAAAATCCTTATTTACAATGAGCAGTTTTATTTCAGGAGGGGACAGTCCCCCTTGGCTCCCACCTTAAATACACAAAATTGTTTTTATACACTGAAATAAAAACTGTTAAAGAACCAAAAACTACGTCTTACCGTATACTTCAAATACTTTCAAGTAGGTGAACTACGAGCACTGGAACTTCTGGATGAGGAGCTATCACGCCTTCTACGATGCCTTGAGCTATCTAAACCTACAATAAAAATAAATTTTGCACATTAAGACAGATGAACTAAGATGCAGAAAAAATTAACAAACACTTTTAATGTTTTGAGTTTATACACTTCAAGGAAAAACAAGTTTTTATTTTAGCTATAGGTTTAAAATGATTTAGCAGCAGGAAGTATTTTTCTAAACATTTATTATTTATTTTTGGGGTATTTTTAAATTGCTAATAAAATATTTTAAAGCATAATCATGTAAACAGTATGCAGAATTAAAGCTTGAAAAATTCAATTTTTAAAAACCTCTCCAAGAGTTTCTAAATAACCAAAAATTAGAGGATTTAAACTGTTCTGGGTAAAAATTGAAAAAGGCTAATAATCTACGTTTTGGCAACCTCGTTTATATTAATGAGCATGTAACCAACAAGAAGACATGCAAAAATGAGAAATTCTTACTGGACAACAAGGGGGCATGAACTTCAACTTTAACTTTAGCAGTGGCAGTTACTCTTGTTGTGACAGCAGTCTGAGTAGTTACAGAAGGATGGGGGCCAAAACTTGTGCTGGTGTTTGTAGTAGTTGTAGTTGAAACATTTTCACCATTTGGAGTATTGCATTTTGAACTGTCATCAGATTGGCTGTCAGTATTCTGAAAAGAAAAATGTATTAGCTATCAGTTATGATTCTACACATCATTATCAATGCATTAAGAAACACCAAGCAAGATATTTTTATATTAAAATAGGAATTCATACTATATTACAGATAGTTTTTTTAAGGCTACATCTTTAAATTCAATGCATTACTTTATTTAACCTTACGTTACAAGTCTTTTAGAGAAAACACTAACTAAATATGCCTTAATTAATTTTTGGTTACTAAACATTCAAAAGATAAAAAGTGAACATTAATTAAAATTGAATATTTCGAAAAGGTACTTTTAGTTATATAAAGAAAATTTAATCGCTCAATGATTGAAATTTATATATGCTTTTCAATTGAATGTCTTGTCCTTGAAGTTTTTTGAACAATAACTTAATTTTAAAGTTGTGATTGATTCCAACACAGACACACATAGGCATACACATATTTAATTACCTCAGGGGTATTGGTAGAGGTATTAACAGTAGTAGATCCATTTGAAGTATTTGTAACTGTTGTCGTTTCAACAACAACTTCCGGCTGTACAATTATTTCATGAGAGGAATGACATGAGCTGGATTCTTCAGTTATTGTAGAGAGTGATATTTCAGAAGCCAATCTTGGATAGATTCTTCGGCCAAAGGGACGGGCATGTTTCATTCGCTGCCTAATTGGTGATGGCTCGGGAGAAGGTGTAGGAATCCTGTCAGAGTCGTTCAGTGGAATAACCTGAAACCAATACAGCATATAAATACATCATACTTCTCAACAATATAGGAACAACTCATTTTTAATCAAAAGCAATACATTAAAAAGAATTTTAAGCTACAGATTTTAACTCTGCATTTTTCTAGCACCAGCCTTTGGAACTAGAAAAACATAGCTTAAATTAAGGAGCTTTTCCCTTTGCTCATGACACTCTGCAACCCTTTGAGAATCACTATGAGAATAATGCATGATCGCTCTTGGTTTTACAAACTAACCATTCAGTTGGATTTTTCTAGGAACAATCAAGTGTGCATGTTATTTTCTTGACCAGTTTTCAATGGATGGATTTTATGTTCTAAAACTGAACTGTAATTACTTTAAAAGTGTAAAGCTTCAAAAAAGCACACGCAGTTCAAAAAACATTTTTCATCAATGATCTACCACAAATCTCAACAAACAATTATCAAACCTAATCCATTTTTATTTGCTCAACTATTTTAAAACAAGGATTGTTTTTCTGACACCATAGTAATAGTTCACTATTTTTTTCATATTACTTTTTTATCTGATTTCCATATTCCCCCAGATTCAAGGCACGCTCTTTTTAATATGGTAGCCAGGCCCACTCCGGCTATTAAACTTATAATGCTCAGACTCTCAGGTGCATTCTAAGCAGGAAAACGTAAAATTGGATTATAAAAATCTATTATTTAAAAATCGACTCTTATCCAATAAAATAGTGAGAAAAATTTGTTCTCTTTACTTGTTTTTTCTTAAGGTACACAATTTCATTTATAGCATGATCTATACTTTTTTTTTTTTGTAAATTTTGCTTGTTAGTTGGCATTTAGAAACAAAAATAGATAAAGAGTTTTTATGCTTAGAATCGCTTGATCAACTGTGAGGGCAATTTCTATTATTTCTTCTTCATCTTTATCATTATCATAAAGAGCGGGTAGCAAATCTGACATTGAAGGAATTCCTAATGTGATGAGACGATACATGCATCAACAAATTCTAGAAAATTTTCTAGAAGAGTGTCATCAGATCTTGTCCTCAACTGACATAAAGGAAGATTGGATGACCAAAGGAAATCCTTCTCAAAAAGGATACTTAGACAGAACAAAAAGTATGCCAGAGTGGGTTCAAACAGGTGTAAAACAAATTTACTTTGAAAATTAAAATCCTAAAAAAAGTTTGTCTTGTAGATGAAAATTGATTTTTATCTGTTTATATAAATAGGGGAATATTTTAATATCATTAGTATGATCTTTTTCAGGGACTAGCAGAAAGTGACGCCAGATGTGGCGCATGAAACGGACAACGTAAAATCAGAATCTCACTGCACAACAAATAACAAACAGCAGAAGTACTTCATTAAGCACCATTTTTAAAAAATTCATTGTGAATGGGTCAGAAAAAGTTTAGAAGAAAAATTAAATAATAATATAATAAAATATGTTTTATATTAATTAATATAAAAAACTAATACTGTAATTCTAACAAATGATGGATTAGAACTTACCTCTCCAGGAGGGCCAACAACGGAAAGAATGACAGGAAAAAGCACAAATCCATTTAAGAGGCCTAATATTACTAATGCACATAAAACAGTAAAAAAATACCTAAGGGAGTAAAAAAATAAAGATTTTAGTTTTTAAGCTCTTTTTACAAATTCTGACATAGATACTTAAAAATTTACAGTTGGGGGAAACCTAAACGGGAAGGGTCATATGCTGTGATTAGGATCTGGGTAGCCTTTACAACGCTGTAAGGTTAGGTTTGCTCCAACTATATATTATCATCAAAAAATGAGTTGTACAATTTTATCATGTCTTTTAAAATGTGGCATCACACAAGTTATACAAATTGGAAAGTTTTTAGCTTTTGCATGTTTAAATGTTTTTTTCCCTCTCTTTTGAGTGAAAGAGAAATAAACAAAATAATAAGTAGATGCAAATAACTATCCTGAGGAAGAATATTGCTGCTGCAGTTAAAGAGTTCTACATTTTTGTTATTTTTTCTTTTAACTTTCATTTCAAAGTTTAATAAAGTATTTGCTTCATTGTCAAGTCTAGCTTTAGTATCATAAATATTATATTTAAACCAGTTAAATTCACAGTTAAATCATTTCAGAAAGGGAAAACTGTTATGCCATGTATTATACTTGATTCAGCAAAATTGCCCCATTGATAACTTAGAATTTCATCAAATTCAGCAGAATGTCAGTTTTATCATGCTCTTAATGCTTTTTACCAGTAACGTCATTTTTAAAAGCAAAGAATGAAAAACATGATTTCAACCCCCGCCCTAGTTTAATACCTTTGAGCAATCTAGCAACTGCAATTTAAAAAAAAATTGCATCCACAAAAATTGAAATACATTTGCATTCACAGTCAGTCAGATATCCAAACCATGGTTTTTGAAGCCTTCTCATTGGTTGAAGAGGGCTTCAATCAGTGGTTTGGGTCTGGCAT
Source organism: Uloborus diversus (assembly GCF_026930045.1). Taxonomy (NCBI): domain Eukaryota; kingdom Metazoa; phylum Arthropoda; class Arachnida; order Araneae; family Uloboridae; genus Uloborus; species Uloborus diversus. The sequence goes on from NC_072732.1 coordinate 128,661,814, forward strand.
AGGTTCAAATTTAAAATATTTGCTAGTTTGCTAGTTAATACTTTAGGTATGAGTTTAAGTGGAATTATCAATCACACCTAAAGTAAAATATAAATTTATCCAGAAATTCATTAAATTTTATTTTTAAACTTGAATTTTTGGAATATTTTAAGTTTACAAGTTAAGTTTGAAAAAGAAAAAAAAAACCCTCTTTAATACATTACTATGTTGAATCAAAAATTACAATAAATACAGCATTGTTTTGTATGTCATCATTTCATACTCTGAAAATACTTTGCCATTTAAGTTTTACTCATTTGATAAGAAATGAAAAACTTTAAAAAATTCATTAATTAGTGAAACACATTCACCTTATTTTTTGTCACAAATATTTAAAACTACCACCAAGAACACCAAATACATTTAACGAAAATACAAACAGTAAACACAAATAAGTGCTCTTTAAATGAAAATATAAAGAGCACCATTCATACATACCTGAAAATAAAATCAAATTCAGAAAAAGCTAACATAACAACTCCTATCAATGTTGACATAGCACCATGAACTACAGGCGAAAACATCTGCTCCAAAGTCATAACCATCCGACGTTCCCTATCCCCTATGCTCGTCAAGAATCCCTACATTTAAAGAATTGATTTATTAGTCAACATGATACATTATCAAAAATTATAAAATTAATGTGTAGAAATAAGAACAATAAGAAATTTAACTCATGTTTCACAGAAGTTAAACACAACTCAGTTTTAAAAAATTCAATATCATTGCAATAAATATTTTGGACGAGTCTATTAATCCCCCCCCCCCATGAGGGTTGCGTAACTGGCAGATTTAGTGCAATTCAACGATATGGCATCCAGTCTTTAATGTGCCACCATTAAGATTCATTTGTTAACGGCAGATAATTTTGGGGTCCAGTTTCCATGAAGGCACCTGGGTTCTCTTCAATGCGAGACTATACTAAGAATAACATTTTGCCGAGAGCATTCAAAGCCAGTGCATAATCATCTGATATATGTATGCTGAAAGTTTTTTCATCTGGAAAATTCATAGCCTGGCTGCCACGGGTCAGAACCCGGGCTCAAATATAGAAGGCCAACGTTTCGGCAAGAAACAATCCAGTCGGCAGACAAGTATATATTAAAAACTATTATATTACTTTTTGAACCATGTGGTCACATAAATATATTTATTCCTATTGTAAATGAGTTTCATATATGTTGTCTCAATTGGGAAAACATGCTTTAAAAAAAATTCATTTTGTTTGAAATTAATGTCATAATAAATATCTATTAAACTGAATTCGAACATGACACTTTTTGGAACATTGCTAATTACCAATCTTATATAAGAATGATTAATATTTTATTGCACTTATTTTTCGTTTTATATCAGTATTGAAATCATCTTTCATGTTAATTTTTTTAAGTATCACAAATAATTGCTGTACATTTTTCAATGTTAAGAAACTTTTCCTCGCAAATGATAAATTAAGAATACAACATTATTTTAATTTTAAAACTAGATACTTCATTAAATTCATAACTTAATAATTTAATTTCACAAATGAATGATGTAAAGGGATCTTACCATGAGTATGTGAGCAGCAAATTCAAGACCAATGCCAACAGAAGCAATAAGAATAACAGCTGGAACAGCACTCAATTTTATACCCATTATTCCCATAAATCCAAATAGTTCAATTAATATCACAGCTAAAAGGAATACCTGAAAACAGAAGATGAAAAACATAATTAATACATGTTTAATGAAATATTTAGTTTGCAATAATAATCTTAATAGGTAACGGAAAGGTTATAGAAAAATATTGAAGATCATTTGTTTGCTGTCTTGAAAAAAAAATAAATAAATAAGAGGTGTTGATTATTTCATGTAACTAAGGAAAGCTTAATAAAATTACTGATTAATAATACATGTTTAAAATCGGTGGTGCTCAATGTATGACCTGCGGGTCAGATGTGGTCCGTGAAGACAATCCATGAGGCCTTTGATATGTTCAATATTACAAATTGAAAATATATATTCAGTAACCTTCCAAAGAATTTTTTAATAAAGTAATTTTTTTTTTAATCTTATTACAAGCAAATTTTCAAACAAAACGTTCAGTACGTATTACATTAAAACAAATAATTTTTAAACTGAAGTAGAAAAAAGATAAAAATAGTAATTAAGTTTGCCAAACACTGAAAACATATATTCTGCAAAGTTTTCATAGTAAACTTTCACTTACCACAACAATTCCAGCCCAAAAACTGAACAGAAGAATAGCTATCACAAAGAAGATGACAACAAAAATGCAGAGAATGGACAACCAAAGATAATATCTTAAGCTCAAATACTGCTCCCAATAAGTGAAAGGAAGTCCAGTGGGAAAATTTGGAAGTCCTCTTTCTCTAAACTTTTCACAAACAATGCGAATCTCTCGAATTGTTTCAGTTATATCTTCTGTGCTTCCCATCTTGTTCAGAAAGAAAGGTATCTGGGCATACACTAATGGTTGAGATTTTGGCATTTTCAGTTCAACGTCTAGAGGGTCATGGACCCAGCGTCGAGGTTCAGGCACAAAGTTAGCTTGAGAAGCAGAGTAAGCTAAAGCATCATTCGATACCCAAGCAGTGAGGTAGTTATAGAAAGCTTTTGGATTGATAATTCCGTTTTGATCCACAAGTCTCACTGAATTAACCTAGAAAATAAAAAGAATTTCATTTTTCATGTTATTCAAAACGATAATTAAAAAAAGAAAAAAAATGGCAATTCATGAATTAAATGGTTTAAGATAGCATGTTACAAGGTAGCTTTCTTTTTGTTGAACAATTTTCTTGCTCCATGGATGCAAGTTGCAGAAATTCTCAAAACAGAAATTTCTTAAGATACAAAGATGGTGTGCCCCAAATTTAGTGCTTTAGTCACGTAAAAGGGTAGAACATAAAATTTTATACTTAAAAGAAAAATGATAACATAAATGTAAAATAACTTATTTTCAATGAAAAGTGTTCAAAATGCAGAATATTCACAAACACAATAAAGAATTATAATAAATTTTAAGCAATAAAACAAGAAAATATTTTACTTAGTTTAAAAATAATTTATTTTTCATCATTAAGTAATCAGTAGCAGTTTTCTCTTGAATATGAACACAAAATACAAATTAAATTTTAAAAAATATCTCAGTTTCAGAGTTATAACTCAGTTATTGATTAATTATCCCATTTCAACTTTTTCTTCTTCAGTCCCACGTTAGAGCAGATAAGCAATTAGCAGATAACTACATTTGCATACAGCATTATAATATACATATTTAAATAATACAGCATAGCATAATTCAAACCATAACTACCAAAACAGGCACTAGTAGCAAAATAAAATATAGCTACTTAAAATACTTACAAGTGACTTATCCACAGGATTATCAATGCGCCCTGTCTGAACTATTAGCTTGTATGCCAAGATAGAATCCTCTGTTGCATTTGAACACCAACCTTCTTGATTAATGCAGTTACTTTTCCAATGAAAATCAAAAGATTTTTGAAGGGCTGCAAGAAAAAAATAACAATTTTCATACTTCACAACAACATGACACATTGTTCAGAACAGCATAACAACTTGTTCTGAAAGAAATTATCATAGGGCATTCAGGGAGAAGTGATAGAGGAAGTAAACAAAGAGGGTTGCTTTTTGGGGCCAACATTTGATACTTTCAAGAATTACTCACCGGATTGGCAATTTCGTTTATGAATATTTTGCTTATCTGACTGGTGCTTTTTCAATCATCCCAGCGTCAAGCACACAACAGTATCTCCAAGTAACCATTGCTTTGTTTACTTCTGCTATCATTTCTCGTTGATCGCACTCAAGTAAAAATTTTGAAAATTAAAAAATCAGTTCTTTTATTACAAAAGAGCCAAGTACACGTGTATCAAATGAGGCAATGAGAAGCAAAGGGATGCAAGTGGCAAAATTAAAAATTTGGAGATAACCAGTACAAATGGTAGGTGAACCTCTCCTCTGTCTTGGGGCAAGAGATTGTACTAGTAGCCCCTGGTAGGTGCTGCTGTACAGCATGATTTAGAAAAAAATTTCAATGAAAGCCTACCTAGGATCTGATTTTTAAACTCGTTTTACTCGAAACTTAAAATAGTCCACTTGCATCCCTTTGCTTCTCACTGCCTCAAATGTAAAAAGCATTTGTTAAGAGAAAACATGGGAAGCATTTCTGACAGATCCAGGGTTCGTACTCAATTTCAGAAATAAATTGAAGAAGTTTTGAAGGAGTAAAATGATATTTTGAAGGAGTACTAATGGGCCGACCTTAAAAGTCGCAATTTTTTTTACATATTTGGCCCCCTTCCCCCTTGGTAACATTTCACCTTACTACTCCTATTGTTACATGTCATATTTTTAAGAACATATTGTTATTATAACTCTAGTGATGTCACTTTGTCTCCCTATCTCTTCCCCTTGTCGCAATTTTATGAACTTGTCTCCCTTTCTAGGCATGACATTACTTCTGGACCCATTTTACAATATCATAACTATGATTTAATAAGCAATTGTTTTTTTTTTAACATAATCACTTAATATAGTACATCTACTTGTGTATTTTTAAATCTTTAAATGACGTCTGGAATGAATTAACCGCGATAAACAAGGGTTAACTGCAGGCTTGGAGTAATCGCCGATTACGTAATCGTAATCTGAGTAATCAATTACGTTTTTCTGTAATCATAATCATAATCGTAATCTGTTGATGGGATACTTCCGTAATCGTAATCGAAATCATAATCAGGATTTTCATGCGTAATCGTAACTGTAATCTAAGTAAAATAATCCGTAATTTCCCCCTTGTAATCGCGTAATCTTGACTTCCTAAAAGTGAAAAAATTTAAGCCGCCCTTTTACTAACATATGGAAAGATAACATAGTTCAATAATGAAATAGAAAACGACTTCTTTCTTTAAACGAGTACTCAGTGCTCGTCCCCGCTCGTCCCTGTTTGCAAACGAGTCATAAATCGAGCCCTATCTTAAGAACAATTAGTACCCTGTGGGCGCTTTTAACAGGAACGTATCAGAGCTTCTTGAGAAGTCTTCCCAAATCCTTACAATTGGTCATTCATCAGTTTCCCTTTCATCTGTCAATGTTAGGCAATCAAACAAAGCACATTGCCGCCTCAAAACGTATTTTAGCAGAAAAAGTACAATGATATCAAAAGTACAACATAGCTTCGCGCAACAAAAAGCTTTTGGGTATTTATACTTTCATGAGAAAGTAGTAATGACTGAAAAAAGATTTTGTCAAAAGAAAACCGAATTCGCATTTGTGTTTCAGTGATTCTTTAAACACTCTTGCCTTTACACTTATTGCATTTATTTTTTGGTACATGACATCTAATCTAAACCCTGGTGAGGAAGATTTTTTTTTGTATGTTTTCAAAATAATTTCTTGCATAGTTTCATCTTAAATGTATGTTTATATGTTTACAACTGATATTATCCCTAATTAATGAGTATGTATGAAGGTAAAAAGTTTGCATGGATAGATTTTATAAAATTTGCTTACGTTTCATTGAATCAAGGAATTAACACACATTTTGAAATTTAATTATCTTTTTATGCCACATTTTTAAAGTGAGAAAAACTGCACTTCACTGCTGCATTAAAACTGTGATGTATAAATATTATTACAAAATACTTATTTCTGCAAAAAAATAAGCTGTATGACTAAAAAGTGGAAGTCATAGCAAAGCATGTTATGCTCAATCTTGTTTTTTTTTTTTTTTTTTTTTTTTTTTTTTTTATGAATGTTAAGTTGAAACCTTTTAGCACTTGTGAAAGTGCAATTTCTTCAGTTAGTGATAGATTCAAGAATGAAATCAAAGCCTTTGCAAATAGCTTATCAAATGATCATTAAATTGGTCCTGTAGAGTTGTTGGAGTCTAATACTCATATATATATCCTTTAGCTAAAAATAATACCACCCAAGTATTTTTCTACTTTCTGCGTCGACTGCTCCAGTTCAACGATTGCTGGATTTTTTTTTCACTTCTCAAAGAATGAGAAAAAAAGAAGAAAAGAAAACAGATATCTTTAAAGTATTAACTACACTTAAATGCATTTAATTCCTTTTTTTTTAAATTTTCAGTTGTTTAGTTCTGTATCTTTTATTTACACTTTCTGCGTATTTTATTACATTGCAGTTTTTCTGCTTAAAGAAACATACGAGGTTCTTTTTTTTTTAATAGCTGCAGATTAAATTAACTGATAATATACTAAATAATTAAGAATACCACACAAATGGGAAATATGCCACACAGTTTTCAGAAATTATAAGCTCTAAAATGTTGAGCAGTTTAGCAGTAAGTTATCGCCCTTAAGCCAGGGCTAAAGCAACGGTAAATTAATAATGAACAGCTGAGCTGAGTCAAAAACAGTATGCGCAGTGCATACATTTGAATAAAAGTGCTTATACATGTACAATCATTGTAGCATTGTGTAATGTACGCAGTTAGAATTTTCTAGACGTATTTTTATCTTTCATATATTGCTCTTTTCCTGCAACAGCGCAATAATCTTTACTAATAATAAAGCTGAAAGTTTCTCTGTCTGTCAGGATCTCTGTCAGGATCTCTTTCTGTCAGGATCTCTGTGACGCGCATAGCGCCTAGACTGTTCGGTCGATTTTCATGAAATTTGGCACAAAGTTAGTTCGTGGCATGGGGGTGTGCACCTCGAAGCGATTTTTCGAAAATTCGAAGTGGTTCTTTTTCTATTCCAATTTTAAGAGCAAAATTATCGTATGGACGAGTAAATTACGAAATTTTCATAACGCGGAACCGTAACATGGGCACAAGCCAATTGGCGAGAAAATTCACCATACAACAATACCATAAATATACAGGCGAACCAAAAGACCTTTTAATTTTCTATTACGGGCAAAGCCGTGCGGGTGCCACTAGTACAAAATAAAGTCTTTAAGTTAATACTACACGGTAGTTGCAATTATCTCTTTAATATTAAATCAAAAATAATAATTTTCAAAAATCACGTTGTTGATGCAAATGAGTGATATATCTACATTATAATACAAGTCTGTAATCGTAATCAAAATCATAATCCGCATATTATAATCGTAATCGATTACATTTTCTACATAATCGGATAGTTGCTGTAATCGTAATTACGTTTTACCAGAGGATTATAATCGTAATCATAATTGTAATCCCCCTTTTTTTGTGCCCGTAATCATAATCGTAATCGATGACTCCAAGCCTGGTTAACTGTAAATGAGTTTTGGATCAAATGTGAATAAAATAGGAGATGAAGAGCGAAAACTCACCCAGAAGCCAATCTCTGAATATTGTAAGCCAAAAATCAGGAAGACCTCCATTGTCGTTTTTTATTATTTTCTCAATCCTCGTGAATGAATCATGATAGTCATAGAGGAGCCTTTGGTTTGTAGGATACTCAAAATTGCCCTGTGTCACAGCAAACATGTTGAAAAACCCAAAATACTTGGCTCTCTGCTGCAGAAATTGATATTCATTCGTATTTCTTGGAACTATGTCTGTCAAATCCAATCCATCTTTTACGTGGAAGATTCCCCAAACTCCAATGCATATCATGATGATGCATGACACAACAGTGAGAAACTAAAAAAATAAAGTAGCATTATAAGTAAACAGACTAATTAACAAACAAAGAATTTGAAGCAAAATTACAAAACTTTTTAATGCCACTGAGCAAAGACATTATATATTAATACCTTCATATACCAAAAACTATCCAAAATTAATTCAAGTGTAGAAAACGTTATTAAAATACTCTTTATGAAAAAAAGTAGTATTAATGTGTCGAAAGTAGTGATTTTTGAACACATCTATGTAACTAAGGTGTTCATCACTTCAAAAATACATGTAAAAAAAAGCTTCTCCTAGATAACAGGACACTCCTCAATATTTTTAGACTTGTGGATAGTAATATACTGGAAGAATTTTAGCTTATTATTTCAACTGAAATAAGGTGCTCATCCCCGTCCCCCAAACTTCATAAGTGTGAGGAGGGGGGTTGAAAAATACATCGAACTGAAAAAACAATGCTACATATAATATACATGAGTAATATGCATATACATTGCAATAAAATAATTATTTACCAAAAAAAAACAGCTAGGGAAATTAAATGATTTTAAATTTGTGACATTTTCTATGATACGGGTAATGTTAAAGTTAGGGGTTATTGAGCACCCTCTTTACATTTGAGTAAGAAGCTAAAATTTTTACAGCATAATACTATTAGTAAGTCCTAAAAAAATAGGGGGTGTCCTGGACTCTAGCTGAAAAAAGTTTTTTTGAACCACCCTTGTATACACAGTTATCACTAGTGTTTCAGAGCCAAACATTTTAACTGTATTAATATATAAATCACATAACTCTTGTTTTTCAAGTACTAAGCAGACTTTCATCTTACAGCATATTCCCCCCTCCTCATTTCAAACTTACATATAGCACAATGGTGGAAGTGCTATCAGATTTTTGTACTTATCTTACAACTTTTACTACAAAAAGCAAATATTAATATTTTGAGTGATTTATCTTTTTTTATTTTTATTTATTCTTTGATGAACTGGAAAAAAGGTCACTTTTGTCCGAATTCTACTAATTAATTATCGTTTTTTAAGACGCCAATACAGTCTAGCAAATATTTACCATACTTCATTGTTGAAAAGAAAAACCTAACATTTTTAACGATCATTGTTTCAAAAAATGCTTAATAAAAGTATTAACACTGACTCTCCATTTTTCTCACATTTTAACATTACACATACCTTTGTGGGTGTTTTCTGTAGAGTTGGGGCAAGATAACTGCTAACAAACCAAGATAATAAAGACCACTTCAAGTAACTTTTATTGTGTATGACCTTTAAATATTTTTCTCTGATTTTTTCTTTTGTCGGAGTTTCTTTGGTTTCAGGAGTGTTTGTTGAAGAAGTCAAATTTTCAACAGAAGGATCTGAAAGCAAAAAATTGTCGTCATTAAAAGATCCATATTTTTCTAAAAACAAAATATGCCAAGCCACTTTTGCGATGCCAGTTTATATAAGAGGTGAACTAGAATGCTTTATTCCATGATTATTTCACCTATGACTATTAGTCACATGAACCAAGACATTAATAATAAAAAACAAAGCTTTTCATGAACACAATAAATGCATGTTTTAAAAAGGCATTTACTTGCCAAAACAAAGCTATTATTCATGCATCATTTCAGTTTTTTTTTTTTTTTTTTTTTTACACTTGTAAAATAAAACCTTGCACAACTGTCAGTGAGAGACTGAATCATAAAGAGTTGTTGGGTAATTGAAAAAACTAAAAAGGAAAATAGCATACTTGGTGTGGCTGTAGTTTGCCAGCGTGTGGATTGCCGATTAGCAGATGGAGCAAGAACTGTAACAACATGGCCTTCCATCAGGAGGTAGTGCGTGTGTAACAGCTTGCCTTATAGGTACTACAACAGACGGACAAGATTGAGAATGCCGAAGGCCTTGCATCTGTTCTTTATCTTGTTCCGTCAGATCGCTACTTTTCCTGAAACATAACAAGGTTGCATTAGTTCATTCCCAGAAACTAATTTACTTGGTGTGAAAATCCAAATGCTTTATTCGATGAAAATAAAATAACAGTAATCAAAAACTCACACAGAAAACAACTGAATTGAAACAATCATAAAAATCAAGAGCAGACTAAATCATTATAAAACAGCGGTGGGAAACCCTTCAATCTTGAGCCTGTTTTCAGTCGATCACACTCTGGACCATGTTTTTTTATCAGAGAAAAACTTATATTATTTTCAGAGGAAAAAATTAGGCTCAACTTTTTAATCAAAAGCATTTGAATATTTTTCAAAACTTTTTATAATTGCTAAAAAGTTACCATGGATTTACATGCAAAATTTGGTACAAAGTTTTTTTTAATTTTTAAAGTAGGAAAATATTGTTTTGAATAAAAATTTTACCAGTAAACAGTCACTCATCGAGGAGAAGTACCCCTTGTTAGGACCAGTTTGGCCCTTTTGCGCCCTTTAATTCTAGGTGCTTCATTTTCCCATGAAAATAAATACATTTGGGTAACAGTTTTTTTATCTTTACTTTTTTATCTTAAAAATGTATTACTCACCCCTTAAAACAGCAGAGGATATCTATAAGTTTATATTTCCGCCTCTTGCTATCTATACTGACAACTGCTGGGAAAATGAGTAGAATAGCTGCTGCATTGAAGAGCACAAGAATTGCTGCCTGTTGAGCAAACGTCCTCAGGGCAGGAATAGGAATTATGGTAGCCGAAAAAAAAGCACATATACTACAGAAGGAAGTCAAAGAAATATTAACACCGGTTCTTTTGAGAACTTCTCCAGTAAGCAGCTCCTAAAAATAAGAAAAATATATGCATTTTTAATTTTAATTGATAACTGTATATAGAAAGATTTTTTTTTTAAATATGTCAGCAATACTTTCACAAATGTGTATATATTTGAGCAGATAATTTTAAATTATGATAGAAATAACAATGGACCAGAAGACAGTGGGTGAATACTTTGTCAAGAAATTAGGTAAAAACTGTTTTAATACTTTTAATGTCTTGTAAGCAATTTTATAACAAAATATTTTTTAATGACGTAATGAAAGGTAATGCTTATTTGAGGATTTGTTTAGCTAATTCTCATACTACTCAGATATCTGAATTTTCAATCATTTGGATTGCCTTCTGTCCCAGTTAGACCGGATAATTGAAGTGCTACTGTAAATCTTTTAATACTTCAGCAATTTTTCAATTTAAGGTTAGAAAATAGGCAACGAGCTTCTCGAAAGAAAAAAAAAAGTACAGTAGTACAACTTATAGCATATAGAATTATAGCATCTACTTCCCACTGTGCACTGCTTAACAGAGGTAGATTTTTTTTAAGTGCTTTGCGCAGCAGTTTAACTTTGTTGGCTGTAGCATAGCCTTGCCTGTTGAAGCTCTTAAGACCTCAATAGGCTTTAAGAACACTAACCCAAGGCCTGCACAGGGGTGGAGGGGAATAGAAGAAGGGACACTTGTTGGTTCAGGCCCGAGCCTGAATGTGGTCCGATATTTTTTACATGAAGATGAAATGTATGTAGGGATATGGGGTAAACAATTTGTAGGGAAGGTTTCAAAAAAAAAAAAAGGAACATAAAGGTGCATACTCATTTAACGGAAATATAGTATTGAAATGAATAGAATGATAAGATTACAGTCTTAAAACACGGACACCTTTTTGTTTTATCTTTAAAATAAAAATGGCAAAAAATTACCTTATAATTTGATTCTGACTTGGCACTTAGAGCATACTGATGAGCAATGAGGAACATATTATTCATACCTAAGCCTGAGGCAAGGAATGGAAGGACCTTAAAAAAAGAATAAAGTAAATTATTTACATTGATTGCAAATATCATGTGCAAGAAACACATTTGTTAAAGATCATAACTTCCAAGTAAATTAAAGATTAAAGGATATTTTGCAAAATGTCCTTTGTTCAAAAATAACCACTTAATATAATTACATTAATAATGGAAATATACACTGAAAAATAAGCATAATTTATTTCACATTTTTATTTATTTATTTATTTATTTTTGTTTAAAAAATATTTTTTTTAATATAAAACTTTTACTGAATAATTTTTACAAGTTGCATAAAATACTTCATAAGAACCTTAAAACTGCTATAATTGAATATAGTTGCATTACTGGTGTTTAAAATTGGCGTAAAAAGAAATTATTTACACCCCCTTTCACTCCAATCACTTGAATGACCTATAAATGATGCTTTACTCTGTAAGAATGTATAGAATTTGATGTAAAGAAAAAAATCTCACTCCTGATAATGTTCATGTTCTTAGACTTATTTACAGGAGAATAATTGACAATAAATTTTAATTTGATGTAAACTTTAATTTAAATCAATGTTATTTTATTAAGTCTGAAAAATAAACTCTGGCAATGCCAGGATCCACTGAGGGGTTTATCTATACTCAAAACCCATGATTTAAGCCAAATAGTTAATTCTAGTAACATATCCCCCCCCCCCCCCCACCTCATGAGAAAATTGTAGTAGTGCTAGCAAAAGGATGTATGCTTTCAAAATTGGGAATGATGTCATCAAAAAAGAATCTATCTTGTCTGTAAGGAAAAATTACAAAATCAAGCTTACAGCACTAGATTTTGCATATGCGTAAACATTAGGGATCAATTACCTGAGTAGTAGCAGCATTGAAAACAATGCCGAGTAGAGCACAGAAACCCAAACCAGCTGCAACAGAAAGAGGCGACTAAAACAACACCTGCAATACCAATGCCACTTTGAGACTTCACAAGGATCATAGCAGTTCATGAGGCAGAAAAAGACATAAACAAGCTAGAACAAATAAATTGGATGCATGAAAACATATAGAAAAAAATATTCATAAGACAGTTCAGAATTACTAACACAACTCCATAAAACACATACTAATGTTTTCCAGAATGGCTACACATGGTCATATTTTTAAGCTTTCATCAAGAAATCGCTTTTCCATATTTCATACTTTACTGTCTTAATATCCATAAATTTAACGAAAGATTTCTTCAAAGAACATTTAAGAATAAAAAAAATTATGGATAAATGAATATTCATGGATTTAAAAAATGAAAGCCTTAAAGAGCTCCCCCCCCCCCCCCAATCATAGTCCAGGGAATAAAATGTATGACCAAGTGATAAAATAGTTCCTGACATTAATCTTATTAATATTTTTAAAACTAAAAGCCAATAACCTGTAGTTAATACATATGGCCAAATAGAATTCAATCCATGGTTATCTATGGTATACCAAACTTGACTTCGCCAATACTTGACAAAGAAAAGAAAACAAGGTAAAAAATGGTATACAAACAAACACACAAAAAAGGAAGAGAGGTTGAGTTCGGGCAGTCCATGAGAATACGACCCAACACTATTTTTCAAAAGGAAATTGAAAAATTTTGCAGTGATCCCTATTCTGGCCTGAATTTTAGCCATGGCCCTAAGCACTAAAAAAGCATTCCTATTTCCATCATATATTAAATTTTATGTACAAAGTCATACTTTATGCATGCCCCATTCTGTTTTATAAGTGATGTAATAAATTCGTATATGACCTCCTCACAAGAAAAATTATTTTTTTTGTTCTAGGTGTTAAGCATTTACAGGCCATTAATCAATTTTTCAATCATTAAATTTATAAAAGTAGAGTATTGATTAGAAATAAAACTTTAAAACACACAAAATTCTCAAAAGTTGCAATCACAAGTTTTGGGATTACAAGAAAACCTAGAAAAATTGCAAAATGATGAGAGCTTTGGTTGATGTCAAGACATCCACCAAATTAACAGAAAAAAATACAAACTTACCATAGCAACATAACCAGCAACAACCCTAGTAACGCTCATTTCCGAAAAAATCTTTCATAATATCACCCAAAGAAGTTGTGGAAAAAGGCATTAATAGAGTTTCTCCTTGAGACATTTTGAGATTGAGATTCTTTGTACACAGCCTATAATCAAGAAAATATTTTAATTCTCCCAAATTTAAAACAAAACAATGATATAGTCGTAAATAAATCAAGCAGAAGCAAGAAACACAAGCTGTGAACCTTTCATTCACATAACATGAGAATAGAAGTTGTCATTTAGACATACCTCAGTAAATTTTCGCTGCCATGCTTCTAAAACTTTTTTTGCTTTCTCTACTGTCCAGTCCAAATTGTGAACCTTGATATGATCTTGCCAAAATTCATACATTTCTTTTTCAGCCATTAGTTGTATAATTGTCTGCAAAAGCCTCAGCTCTAAAAATGAAAACAGAATATTGCACTTTCATTTCATCCAAAAGAATATTTATAAGACCAAAGATTTAGAAATTAAAAACTTCAAACTAAACAAAAAAAAAAAAAAAAAAAAAAAATTCAATAAAATTCAATTTGTATTACCTGTTTTCAAAAAATTAAAAATATAATTAATATACAGTGAAAAAATAGTTATTACCCCACCCCCCTCCCCTTCCCATAAACTGTCACATGTCACCATTTAATCAGCATCAAATCAATATTAAAACCAACCAGAATACAAAACAAAATTACTCAAAGAAAATAGCTTTCCATCTGTTTTAATTAAATGTAAGATGAAAATATATATATATATATATATATATATATATATATATATATATATATATATATATATATATATATATATATATATATATAGTGAAACCTGTGTAAGTTGACCACTAGCGGTGCATTATTTTAGTGCTCACACTTACAAAGGTTGATTTATATGATAAGGGCTAATTCCGTGACTGAAAAAAGTGGTCAACTTAGACAGGTGGTCAACTTCACAGGTTTTACTGTATATATATATACATATATATATATATGTATATACATATACATATATATATATATATATATATATATATATATATATATATATATATATTCAATTTCATGACCCCTCTCTCCTCAAAATTTTATAATTTGAGAATGGCCCCAGGCCTGTCATTTGAAAATTTTACGAGAGGGGGGAGAAAAAAAACATTTGGGGGGAAAAACATCAAAATACACGCAAAATGTATAATTACAGTATGTTTTTAAAATCCGGGGGAAGGGATCAATTGATCACCCGGGTATGACATTTGATGGACCCCTAATACCAGACTTAGATAAAATTAAAAGCTTTCTGCGAACACAAATCCTAACAGGAAAATTTTCTGCAAATAATTATTTTGCCTAGCTCACCCTTGAATAAAGAATTAAATTTATATTCCAATATGAAAGAGACAAAAAAAGTACTTTAAATCATTCTTTTTTTTTTTTTACAATAACATAAAGTTTGTGTTTATTTTTCACCAACTGAAGAAAACTGCCAAAACCATTATTCTTTTCACACATGTGCTTTAAAAAGATTTTGAAAAAAGGTTTTAAGAGAAATAAATTGGGAAATTTTAAAAAATTCCCTTTAGCAGTTTGAAAAAAATTTCTGCAGAGCCAAAAATTTTCTGCGAACACAGTTCGCGCTGTTCGTCTATATTATGCAAGACTGCCTAATACAAACTTTAAAAAAATTTTGCTCACACAAATTCTTATAATAAATAAAAAGTATTTCTTATGATGCAATTTTTTTTCAAATTTAATTTAAAAAAAAAACCTTTCATTACATATCTACAAAGCATACCTCACTATGTGTCCAGTTTTGTTTTTGGTCACACCTCCAACAATCACATCTTCAGGCCAATGCATGTATTTCGTTGCAAATCCATAGCATCCTCCTGTCAATGTAGCACCAATATCTACAGGCTATAAATAAAAATAAATAAATGAATAAACAAACAAAAAAAATTTTTTTTTAACCAAATAAGGACTAAAGAAAACAATTTCCCACAAAAACTAAAAGAATTAAGAAAAAAAAAAGTTTAAAAAAAACTAACCTGAAAGCTCTTTTTGTTAGGGGCTGATGTGGGGCACTGTTCATCAGATGGAAGCAAACATGGTTTCTCTTGATAAGCTGATGAAATGCCTGCCTATAATAACAAAGCTTGTGTTTAAGTCAAAGTGCAGCACATATCTAAACAAAGCAACATTAAGAAATAGGTCCAAAAGAAAAACAACAGCGATGACAAAAAATACACTTAAAATGTAGGAATTAATGAACATTTCATGTTAAAATTGTTTTTATTTCAAAAAAAAAAGAAAAGAAAAATAAGCAACTAAGATAACACTGAAAAAATTGGGAAAGCAGGGGTGCTCCTCCCCCAAGAGCAAGGGGCACCCCCCTAAATAACGTAACGACCCCCCTAAAACCAAGAGCCAACCCCCCAAAAAGTAAAAATACCATTCAAAACACCCCCTAAAAATTTCAAAGGCGCAGTCTGCGCGATGACCCCTCCCCCCCCCCCCCAAGTGGACGCCCCTGGGGAAAAGCATGGAAGGCATTTCTTCCATAACATTTCAATATTTTTTTTCAAAGAATCACCAAAATTCAAAGATCAAAATGAAACTTCATTCAAACTAAGTCGAAAAAAATGTACATATTTGTATCACAGTCGCGCTCCTTTATAGCGAAGTCGAAGGGGACCAAATAAAAAAGTCGTCATAGCCGTTTTTAAAAAAACCGTCGTTGTAAAAAAATTAAATAATACTCACAAAAACATGAAAGGTAATTGAAGCTATTAGGCAACAACCATAAATTCGCTACATACGATTTCACAACCACGGGCGCAACAGCATTTCTAAAAACTTCGATTGAAATAAATAGCGAAACCCCTCCCTATCTCCGAACTGCAAAAAGGATATTTCAATCAAAGGTTTGAAAAAAAAAAAGAAAAAAAAAAGACTCAAGCAGCGAAAAGGAAAAAACAAACGTGCGCTGGCACCAAAATAATTCACGAGTAGTAACGAAAATAAATTAGAATAGAAAAGAAAAAAAAAATATTCTTTCATTCAGATTTCCCTAATAATTAATCTTCGCTGAGGGGGGAGTAAATTTGAAGAAGGCAAGGGAAAGAAAATTCGGAAACCGGAGTGGATATTAAGGGAGTATATAGAGAGCAGAGTTGTGTGTGTAGTACGTACTACTAACCCCATTGAAGATACGAGACCACACAAGATGCTTGGCACTGTGCCCAAGCGCTTCTTATGAGCTCCGAGTTCTTTCAGCAATCCGAATAGTAAAAGAGCTAAGTGCGTGTGGTGTTGCCAAAATCGCGTGCAGAGTTATGAATTTAAATAATATGGTGAAGAGGAAAGGGGGGGGGGTATTGATGAATGCAATTTTATTTGTTCTTCAAGTCCATTCTTTTTAAGGTCAAGAACCGTAGCGGAGTTAGTGCAGTAGATTCTCTCTGTTCTGAACGCTCATGGGATCGAACAAAAGTGTTCAGGTTATGGAGGTGCTTCATTAAAGAAAGGACACCCCGAACTTAAATTTGGGAGGGGGGGGGGGATTCTCAATTTGCCGAATGGAACTATGGAACTCCAAATGTTGCCGAAAGGAACTCCGAATTTCGCCGGATGATGGTAATTTTGTCGAATCGTCAGAAAAAAAATTTCTGGAAGGTCACAGTGACCTTAAGAGCATGTTTACGACTCATGGGAGACGACATCTACTTTTATTTTGCATTTTTCAAAACAAAATCGATTTTCACATATGCCGGCAAATCATATTATTTTTTCACTTAGATGATACCTGAACCAACGAGCTAGCTAAACGCATTTTCACAGTAAAGTACTTTACACAACGCTAAATCGTAACAAATCCGCATATACACATAGACAACTGCGATTAACGCATTATTAGTTTCGTAGTTATTAGCGATTGAATCCGATAGTAATTGTGCAAAATCAGACATTTTAATCGGGTTCACTGAGCATTACAAGCAGAGGCTTGTTAATTATTTTTAGGCCCTTAAATTAGGAAGGGAGAAATTTTCAATTTGCTGAATGAAACTCTGCCCAATGATGATAATTTTGCGGAATAGAACTTCAAATTTCCTAGAATCATGATAGTTCTGCAGCATAAAACATCAAAATTTCGCAGAATGATGATAATTTTGCAGAATGAAACTCCAAATTTTGCCGAATTTTCAGACAAATTTTGCCGAATAAGGAAAATTTTGGAAGGTCACGGTGTCCTTCCATCGGAGCGCCCCTGATTACAAGCGAATAGACGTTTTCCCCCGGAGGGGGGGGGAGTGTGTAGCCTCAAGTAGGGCTCAAACTGAAGCAAAATGAAACTAACAATGAACCATATTGTACGTAGGAAATTCAGGAGATGAAATATGGAAATGGCATGAAAATGAATTTCAGTAGTCAGTAAACGACAAGGAAAATATCGATTTCCTATCCCCTCCTGCCCCCAAAATACATTTGATACATTTGACACTGACACTGTCACTTGAGCGAATTCATCAGCGGAGGAAGGAATACACACAATGACACCAAATGGTCGCGGCGTTACCCGAGTCATGTTTCAAACACCCGAGAGGCAAATGTCACTTCGTTTCTGCAGAGCAGACACCGTGCCACAGGAGGGCTCATTAAAAAAAGTGTCCTTCTACCAAGAAAAAAAAACATACGAAGCATGTCTACCCGCCATCCATACAACAAATGAAATTAAATCCGAAATAAGAGAAGAAAAGGAAATTCCATCACCAATGCCACACACAGTTCCAGTATTTTTTCCTTCTTGCCTCATTTCTTAAGAGGTCAAAACCCCTACGTGAGCGTAAAACGCCTTTAAGAACGCAGCTTGTTTTTATTGAGCTGTAACAATAGATGAATGTGACAAGAGATTAGAAAGAGGGATACTGCAAGCTATCCTCCACAACTATTTTCTCGAAGCTGAATGAATGTGGGTGGCTGGAGGAACGGAATGAAATTGCTGCATTGAAGACGCCACGTGGTAAAATCCGAGTTCGGCACTGATAATGCACCAACCAGAATAGAAAAATCTTAATTTATATTTTGGCGAACGTAGTTGCTCACCTCTACTAAAATCGGTTATGTATTTTTCGGTGGAAGCTATTTTTTCTGAATTTCTTAAATTGGGAAATGAGACTTTTATATGATTCAGGCTGTTGTATTGAGTCTTTCATATCGTTGCCGGTTCCTTAGAAAGAGGAATGTTACTAACAAAAAAAAAGAAGAAATGTAACTGAAAAAAGATAAGAAAACTATACAGCGAGAAACAATTTTGAGAAAAGTGTTTCAAACGTTCTCGCCAGTACAAGCTCACTTTACTTAATCCTTAAAAAAATATAGCTAACAAAAGAAATTACAGTTCACTCTCGATTATCCGCGGGATGCAGTACTTAAATTAAAAATTAGTATTTTATGTCCTCAAGCACAGGGGCGTGCACGGGGGGAGAAGGGACATACGTTGGTCCGGGCTAGAGCATGAAGGGGGCCTGAGATTAAAAATGAGGGGGGAAATATATGCAGAGGCGTAAAGGTAAACAATATGGAGGGGCCCATAAAAGTCATTTGTGCAAAGTCATCAAAGTGCCCCAAAATTTCTGTGCAAGCCCCAGCTAAAGCATATAAAAGCAGTAAAAAAAGTTAACGATAACTCAAACGTAAGCTAATTCATTCGTCAAACTATAGTATAACTTCTAGTTAACGTAACCCGATCTAATGGTTTCCTCAATGATACATTTCACTGGTCTAGATTTGATTATTAACTGTAAATGCTACCCTATTTAACGATATCCTTGATTTAACGATGGCTTTTTTCAACCATCGTTAAATCGAGGTTGTACTGTACAGTTCCTTAGTCTGAAGGACATGTACAATAAAAGTAAAAAATCTAAAAATTTATGATCCCCCCCCATGAAAATATTAGTCATTTGTTTTTGTTTCTTGCACATGCGAAAAAATCCACTCGCAGATAATCGGTACTTCATTGTACATGTGTAAATACCAGGGGTGCCCACCTTGGGGCGGGGTTCATGGCGTAGATTGCGCCATTAAAATTTGCAGGGGAGGTTAAGGGGTATTTCCCTCCTTTTTTGGGGGCTCTTGCTCTTGGGGGTCTTTGCAATATTTAGGGGGATGCGCCTTTGCTTTTTTTTTTGGGGGGGGAGCAACGCGTGTCACTTGTTTATATATTCATCAAATTTTTACAATTTTTTTTTTTTTTTTTCAAATATTCGAACGAGATAGCATTAGATTGCTTCAGGGCTGTTAGTTTTAACACTATTTTGCTTTTTTATTTATTTATTAAGGCGACATGCATAACGATGCAGAGAAAAATTGCTCGAATAACGATTTCAAGCGAAATGAAAATTGTTTTCTGACATGAAAACTAACACATTTATAGCATTAAAAACATTCCGGAAATACAGTTAAAGACGTATTATTCCAGCGATGCGAGATATTTTAATACGGAAATACTACGCAACACATAATTTTAAAAAAAATAATAAATAAATATGGGGGAAGAGGTCGTTTCTAATAATGAACTGAGAATGAACGTGCGGCGGGGGACCGCTAAAGGGTGGGGTGGAATTTCCAGCGTCAGCGGTGGGAGAAAGAATGGGGGGGGGGGGGGGGATAAAGGACTATGACGTAGAGGGGGACCACCACGATCGTCAAGCGGGTGGTCATCATGAGGCCCGCCTGGGGCTATATCCTCGCATTTATCCCACTGGCGTTTGGCTTGTAATGAAATCGGCTTCCTTCGTTTATTTGGCTACATTGTGTTCGTCTTCATTAACTTCCTTTTCGTTTCCAGTTTTGGCAATGATGAATCCGGCACACTCACATTCATTCATCAATGTGTTTTATTTATTTATTTAATTCTTTATTTGTAATACAGTGAAACTTCGATTTTACGATCCCCGAATTTACATTTTCCCCGGAACCACGTGTTTTAATCGGGTTTCAAGTCCTCCGTATACTAATGATGTTAATTAAGCCCGGATGAAAAGTTATTTATAGGCTTGCCATACGTCCCGGTTTGACCGGGACAACCGAGTCAGTCCCGGTTTTCAGACAAAATATCGGTGTCCGGCCGGTTTATTTCACGTCCCGGAAAAAGACTAATTTGATTACAAATAACCAAAGAGGTCCAAAAACAATTAACTGTGAAGGATCATTTAGGATAATTACTTTATCATTTGTGACATTGACTTGTAAAATTAATACCAGATTAGCTTGTGAGGATTTTTACAAGATTAAAACCGGAAAAGTCCTATAAAATGAAAAGTTTTCCCAAATATTGTTCACTTTTTTATTCCTCATTCAAAATGTTTTTTCTTACTAAAATAAATTGCAAATATTTATTTTGAAGACGTGAAATGTTCAAGTTTTATCTGCTTATGTGAATTTTTACTATTCCTGTTTTAGGTTCATAATTTTAGTACCTAACCATTAATTCACAGCATTGAGAATAAACTGCCCTATAAAACACTCCAAAAATCAGTTACAGGTGTGTACTCTTTTGAATACTAGCGACGCTGGGGAGGGAGGGGGGAGATTCCTGTGTCTCGGTTGAATATTTCAAAAATCTGGCAAGCCTAGTTATTTGTGACTTTCCTGTACTTTACGTTTTCCCTGATGAGTAAAAAAAAATTAAAAATGAGCAATATGTTTTCTTTTGAGCTTTTTTAAAGAATGACTAAAAACAATTCACGGACGACAGTACCTGCGGACAATCCGAATAATAGGTTTTAAAAAAAACGATCATAGCAAAAAAAAATGTGTATAACACTCACATATACATTTAAATTATAGCTAAAAACGACAACATTGAATGTAAAAAAATACACGTAACAGCTAAAAACGAATAATAGAACAATCATACGTTTGCCAATAACTATATTAGCACATACCGTTAACGAGCTGATGTGTGCATCACATGACTTCCTTTTACTCCAAATTAATGTCATTTTCCCATTACTGGCAATTTTAATGTGATTCAATAGTTTACTCTCTAAATATCACCAACAGTGGCCAAATTGAAACAAATTTAAAAAAAAAAAAAAAAATCCGCCAAATTTGTCGCCAAGTTGGTGACAAAACTTGGCGACCAAAAGACTGGTGATATATCGCCAGTCAAGTGTTCGCCAACATTACACCACTTGAGTTTACATCGAAATTAACAACGATCCTACCCCCAAACGGGGCAAAGGACCCCTTTAGAAACACCCGAATGCAACCAAAAGGGGAGGACCACAACTAGACCCCACCAGGAGCCTACGTACCAAATTTCAACTTTCTAGGACTTACTGTTCTTGAGTTATTCGACATACATACGCACATACAGACGTCACGTGAAAATTCGTTATAATTAACTCAGGAATTATCATTATGGATATTTCGCGTGTCTATACGTTCTTAGGTACTTATCCATGTGTAGTCGAGTCGAAAAAAAAAAAAACTCAACATTTATTCAGTGGTGAGCAAAATGGAAATTAAGGTCGATTTTTGAGTGAAATTTTTTTCGCGAATACAGTACTTCCTTTTTTGTAAAAGGAAGTTAAAAAAAATGTGAAAAGACCCATGGATAATTCGCCGCGCCGATAATCGGGACTTTACTGTATTTCCAACTTAAACGCCCGAAGTCTTAACTAAAAATGTGTTAAAATGATCTAAAATGGTATGTATAGTGATGTTCTTTTCGTAAAATATAGGTACTATTCCTTTTAAAACAGCTGTCTTCATTACCTTCAGTTTTTCTACTTGAGTTCTCTTTTTATGTATTTCCCGTATTTTACGTTTTTCTAAAACCCAATCCACTGAAAAACATAAAATCGGGGTTTCACAGTATGTGAAACGGAATAACATATAAAAAAGAATGCAGCTATATTTGTTTTAATAGTACATAGGACATATAGGTATAGGTGACATAGGAGTTGAGAGGAATTATAAACTTGTCGAATTATGTTAATTTTTGCCTGGTTGGGATAATGCATACGTAAATAACAATAAAATCGCGAAGATGAGATTCTAATAAACAATATAGAGTATAACCCTGATTTAACGATTGTCAAGGGACTGGAAAAAGTTAAATCAGGGATATCGTTAAATCGTGGACCATAGATATTCAATGCAGTCGAATGCGGGGACCAGTGAAATGTATCATTGAATTGTGGAAATCGTTAAATCGGGAATCGTTAAATCGAAGTTATACTGTATAGCTCATTTCTTTTGCATAGAAAAATGCATTCCTTATTACGCCAAAACACGTATCTGCAGTAATCTGCAATGTGCTTTTTGTTGACGTTGTTATTCCTTACTTTACTGTATTTTTATTTTTATTCTAAAGTATGCTGTAATATTTCATTGTGGAGATTAGTACATGTAAGTTACAATTAAAAAATTCAGTTCTGCACGTCAAACTGCCTTAAAATTGAAATGAAATGCAGCAAAATTTCTAACACTCAGCTTAAGTTGCGCAGTTGCAATTTTAGCTCTTAGAACGCCGCACTCAAGTGCCAAGTCATATAGGCCGGGGCCACTAACCTTGCTACAGGTGCGAATGTATAAAATACTGTACCGCGAGAAAAAATCTCAAAATAAAAAAACTTTGAAGATCTTGAAAAAACAGCAACGCGCAAAGAAGCAAAATTAATGTGGTGTAGTCTTGTAAACATGAAATGTTTTAGGGGTAAGCATTTGATTCGTTCCATTCAAAAATTCTTCAGTTGGATAGTAGGAGGTTTACAAAAGCAATTATCGTAGTGTTTCAGTGTCCATGCTAACACGATTAGACGGCGGAATCAATTCTAAAAACAAACACATCACAGAACATCTAGCGATGACCAATGATAATATTTAAGGACACATTATAATGTACAACAGCAAAATCTCGTAATCATCAAGAAACTGGAAAACCAGAGCAACGTACTAATTCTGTTCAAAACAAAAATTTAAAAAATAAATAAAATAAAACACTCACCCGTTTCATGAAAGTTTCTATTTTGAGTAACGGAAATGAAGACATGTAGTTAGTTCCGAACCTTTTTACAGTATTTATTAAATATTGCGGATTTAAATTTGTCCACTGTACATTCATATTTAAACCACTGAAAGGATAAAAGAAAAGAAATATGAACATAAAACTTCAAAAAATGATAATAAATGGAAAAGAATTCAGAAAGATAAAAGTAAATAAATCATAATAACAATAACAAAAAAATTTAAAAAAAAGAAAGAAAAAAAAACGAAAAACCGCCCTGCAACCAAAAGAAAAATTAATGAAAAAGTCTTGTTTTTAAGTGCTTGTTATCGCTTGGAATGAGAAGTCGCATTGTTCAGATTGAAATTACGATGCAGCGGTTCCCAACCGGTGGTTCGCGAACCCCTGGGGGTTCGCGAGAGGTTTTCAAGGGGGTTCGCGTAAAAAATATTGTAATGGCGGAGTTTTATCATGCCTGTTTCTGATAAAGTATTTCATGTTCAAGCGATTTCAAGCAAATTTTGCTTTCTTTTATTCATTTGGCTCCTGCGCATTCAATACTCTTAACATGAAAATATTTGCGTACTTCCCGACACATTTTACAATTAAATAATTTAGTCTGTCATTGCAAAGTGTTGGTTTTAGCGCTTCCATTGAGAATTAGAGCCCTGAAAATGCTCTACTTATGAATACTGTCCGCAGATGAAAGAATTTGAAAGCGTTCGTATCCTCAGAAGCGTTTTATCGAGAAGATTGATTAAAGTTGATGAAAACATTACATGGAACATTTGCGAGAGTCTAAAATTATTTTGATGCTTAGTTTCTTTACCATTTGAGTCCAGCGAAGAGCTACCCCTCTTCTCTTGTGTCGAATCAAAAATGCATAGAAGTGAGATCACGCTGTTATTATAGACTACAATTTACTTCAAATTTTATTGTTGAAAAAGGGAAAGTATGGCTAGCAACTAAAACATATCACGGGAAGTATGAAAAATCAATTGCTATAGAAAATTTCGTGGGTGAAAGTTTGGCAGTTTGAGGTTTACGCAGTAAAAAAAAAAAAAAGAACCAACAGAATTTAACCATGCAACTTAATTTGCGCTTATATGTAAATACGGAATTTTAGAAATTTGTGTAGAAAATTACTCTTGTAGTAAGTGAGCTTAAAAATATTTGTTTTGATAAAAATTATCTTTTGAGTAAACATTAGAGTAAATGTGTATATTGAAAATAGACGCTTCTATTATTTTCAATACACGCATTTCACTTCGCACTTATATAGCATAATTACAAGAAAATTCTTCAAAAACCAAACGATTAATGTGCGCAGTATATCTTTATTAAACAGCTAGACACATAGTCCTTTTGAAGCAGACTTAAACCTAGAGATATTTCTCATTTTACTGTAAGAAAAAAGTTCATATAGTTGAGACAGTTCCCTGAAAGGTACTTTAAAGGTCATTCTTTAATTGACTTCTGATTTATTGATAATATTGATGAATGTACTTTTGTGTCAGAAAAACTTCAGCCAATCTTTTTTTTTTTTTTGAACCTCTTTGTTCCACAAATATCCCATTTTCAAAATTTTTTCAAAGTTGATTGAAGTTCAACACAGAATAATTAACGCGTTTATTTTTGAGTGAATTTGTTTTGCATTTATTTTTTACCGATCATTCTAAATTCGTAGCAATATTTGTAATTCTATATTTTGCAATCATGTTTTAGTTCTACTTATAAACTATGCAACAGCATCAAACTAAAAAAGATCTCCCAAATTTTACTGTGTGTGTGTGCAGGCCCGTTTTTTCCTTTTTGCTTGTTACTTACTATTACCTTTTATCCAAGGGGTTGCCGACTTCTTTCGGAATTTGTAAGGGGCTCGCAAGAGGGAAAAGGTTCGGAACCGCTGCGATATAGTGACAAATTTTATACTATTCGAAACTAAAAATAGAGATTCGAATAACGCTTAAAATTCGTCAAAACTATTGCCCTGCTCTTTCGGATAAATTCTTCTTTTCTCTCCATCTCCCCCTTTTTTTGAAGAATAAGTTTTAAAATGTAGTTTATTAAAAAAGAAAAAAAGAGGGGGAGGGGGGGGGGAGATGAGCACATACATTAAAAATAGCATAGGCGAAAGTGAGATAGCATTTCACGATATAAAGTATTAAAAATAATAAGATTATAAAATATTTTTAAAATACGAAAAGAAACGCAAATACATTGCAATTACACAATGAAGAACGCAATACTACAAAAGAAAAAAAAAACTTAGACAAAACACACTAAGTTACCTCTGGAAAAACGCTATAAAAGAGAGCAGACTTTTCTATTCAGAAAAAAATAAATACAATAAAAATATAAAAAATAATAAAAAATGCATTAAAACTAAGCGCATTTCTTCGATTTTTGTCACAAGAAATCGCTGGTTAGCACGCTTATTTATTACTCTTTTTTTAAACTAACCTATTCATTAAGAGTTAGGTGAGCAGCGAGTTGAGGCAACTGAAAATTCTTTGGTTCGAGACCCTTCCCCCCGTTTTTCATTCTTCCTGCAAAACGTAAAAAAAAGTGCAGAAAACAAAAACATTTAAATTTATCCACACAATGAACGACTCGTTGTATTTTATACAAATAGGTTCAAGGCCACCGAGAGCCAAGATGGGCCCTTTATCAGTTTGTTTGTCGCCTCCCCCCCCCCCTCCCCTCGGCTCCCTAGTTTCCCGACTTGGTTGACATGGTCTCTCGCCGGCCCTGTATATGTTGCAGTGAAAGTCTGAAATTTGATTAATGTCGACATCAGGCAGTGAATATCAACATTCACACACCAAAGACTTCAGGGAGAGAAACACCGAAAATTTCCCGTGAATCACTAGTGAAAGTCGACATTCGCCAATTTCGGTTTTTCATTTTGAGAAAAAATGGAAATTTTGTAACAGTCTTCAAATTTGTCGGACTGTCAGCCAACGTTTGCCATATGAGGATTTTTTGGGAGGTCACAGTGACCTTCCGTGACCTCCTCTCGGAGCGCCACTGACTCGACTCCAACTCCGCTGTCAACTGCAGAATCGGATCTGACTCCTGAAACTTTAAAATCTCCCAACTATTTTACTCCAAAATCGGTCCAACTCCGACTCATCAGTCCTTGTTATAACCATAGTCAGATAACGGCTTTACTATTCTGCTATGTAGCCATCTGACTTTGAAAGTACTCAAATAACTGGAGTGCGCGTGTCATTTTGCGCACTTCATCAAAATTGTCACGTAAGTGTTAAAAGTGCGGCAAGTGGGCGACTAGTACACTTGCATAGTTAAAAAAGGAAAATTCATTTTCTAGCATCAACCATACACGGTGGGCAATGGTAGTGAAATTATATTCGAAGGTACCAAGGAAAGACGCTTCCAGATGGAATAACACACTTCAAGCCATTGTAGCAGTAAGGGACTATTCATTTGTTACGTAAGAGTGGTTTCAGCAATATCTTAGATCACTGGAATTGTTATTAAATTAACTAATTATTTAATTAAATATTTTTGTGCAAAAAAATATTTACTAAAAAGCTGGAATGTAGACTGAATGTTTTTCTAACTTTTTCGTATAATATTGCGAAATGCGATGCTAAATAAAAATAAAACGTGCCATACATAGTGCAATTCTTTTTTTCACTTTCTTTGTAAATCAAATAAAAAACAGCTCATTCTAAAACGTTTTAACCTTCCAGACGCAAATGAAATATCATCCCTGCCAAACCGCTTTACTGCGCGATTTCTACTGTAAAATATAGACTAGGAAAATATCACGTAAGAATGGGTTTCACCCTCCCCCCTTCCACAAGTAAGGGTATGCAGAGATTTTTAACCCCCACCCCCCCACCTCCCTTTCGAGACCCTTACGTAATTAATGAGTGGTCCCTAATAGTTTTTTATGTTTTTGGAAAAAAAATTGCTACTCTAGCTCGGCTATTTAAATTGGAAAAACTTTTATCACACACACAAAGAAAATCTCGATTTCTTACAACACAATTTTCCGATCGTCTCGACTTCAATAACAATGTTATATATTTTAATGGGCTTTTAAGCAAATCAAATTCCACGTTGTTGATGCATAAACGGTTCAGCGAAAATTTATTCAAGTTCAAGAGCACTGAAACGAGTAGTAGGAGAAAAAAACAGGCACGATAGCGCAAAAAAAATAACTTATCAAAACATGAACGAAATAAAATCTTTAAAAAGCGAAAGAAAAAGCCCGTAAAAAAAAAGAAGAAAAAACTCGGCATAAATGCAAGGTCGAAACGTAAGTGAGCACCAACACAAGAGGGGCTACCTTCGCGTTCTAAGAATAAGAAATCTCGACTCTACTTGGGAGGTCTTCGAACTAACTTGAGTTCCTTTCTCGGTTGAGAGGAAAGAACGGTTCTGCCGTCTTGCAGGCGATGGAGGATTATCGATATTGTTTTCATATAGGAGAAATCATTTGGCGCGGAAGTTTTCCATTAGTGTAAACAAGTTTTGTTGTTATTTCCAGGGCCGATCCTAGGGTATCGGCCGCCCGTGTGCAAAGACCTAATGTGCCGCCCCTCAAGAGTAATTTGCAAATTTTGACTAATCTTTAACTTCTATATAAATCTTTCTATAAATTTCTATGCCAAGTTCGAATTAAAAAAAGGGGGGAGGACAAAAGAATGATATTATGAAAAGGAAGAAATTTTTTATAGTAAGAAACTCCTTAGGTATAACTTATATCTTTGAAGAAAGTAATCGATAAAAAATTTACTAGTCGTAAAAACGCATTTTATAATCTTTCTGCGGTGACATCAGAGAAGGGACGGAGGAAGGGGAAGCGTGGGGGAAGGTGTCAGGGGTTCAGGGTTACGGTTCAGGGGAGGAGGATTGCTTTAAGAAAATTATCGAAATTGGCGTATGAAAAATATTTTTAGTTAATCTTTAGTTGTGTTTGGTTGCAAGGAGAAAAGAGTCAAGTATATTCAAGTAGCATGGAGAAATTTTCGAAATTGACGTCAAATATCGCAATTTTAGGAACTTTTTCGAGAGTTTAGGTGAAAGTAATGTTGCAGTTCTTTCCTAAAATTCTTTCAAAATTGAAATCAATTTGAAGCTATTTTTTGAGACCGTAGCTTAGGAAGGATCGACGTTCTTCCCGAAAAATCTCTGAACTGAAATTTTAAACCTGCAATTTTTTGGGTTACCTCTGTTGACGTTGCAAGAGGGAGGGAGATTCAATCGTCTCCCATCGAAAGATTTCGAAATATAAGTTAAAACGTAAATTTAGGCCGTCTTTGGTGACGGTAGGGGATCTGGCGGCTATCCTCCGGTAATTTCTCGGCACTATTTTTTCAAAAACCTGTTTTTGGCTAGATTTGAAAACAATAGGGGAAACGTGAAAATATTCCGAACCAAAATATTTTTCGGAACTGAAATCCATTATAGGCTGTTTTTGGGAAGGAAGAATTTTAGGGCTCTTAATCAGATATTTCTAAAATCGCAATTTTATATTATCTTTGGTAACGTTAACAAAACTCGGAAGCTTCTACGGATCTTTCTCATATTTTTCAACATTAATATCTGAAAAATATAACTATAGACTTTTGTCCACCTCACCAATTATCCTCGACAATTGATGGATATGCCATAGCGCAGTAAAAAGTTACATAAGCCTGGCAGTTCTCCCCAGGAATTCTTTAGAAATATATGTCACAAAATCGTATTTTTAGCATTGTTTGATAACGATGGGATTAAGAGCGGGCGGGGGTTCATTGTGCCCTCACGAACTGTGTTTTTGAAACTGAAGTCAATTTCAGGCTAGTTTAGGCAGGAAGCTGTGGCTCTCCACGGAACCGTCTAAAAACGAAATTTTCAGGTAACAGTGATTGCGTTGGAGAAAATGGGGATCCGGGGACTTCCCCAAAAGTTCTTGAAACTGATGTTTGAAAAACGCAATTTTAGTTTGTTTTTCAATACGTCAAGTGAGAGGGGGTGGAATTAGGGGCTTCTCTAAAGACGCTAACTGAGACTGTCTTCGGTAGTAATGTTTGCGAATGGATTTCGGGGTCCTCCACTGCAAAAATTTCGAAAAATGCCAAAGCAATTTTATATAACGTTTGATAATAGGAAGGGCTGTCGTTTGAAAATACGTTTTGGATTTTGGAGCCAACATTTTCATGCTATTTTTGGTTAAGTTAAGGTGAAAGAGGTGAATCAGACTCTTAATTGGGTCCTTAAGATCGATGGTTCAACCAGCGAAATTTTCCAAAAGTAAAATCATAGAAACGTAATTTTAAGCCTTCTTTAGTTTCGTCAAGCAGGTCATGGCATCTTTTTGGATCTTCGTTTCGGAGCCACATTTAAATTTGCTTCCCGGGGCTAGGGCCCTGTTCTCCTAACTGATCTGAAACCGGGCAGTTCATTCAAGATTTTAATCAGAAAAATTGTCGTAAAGAGGGAAAAGTACAACATTTTAGTTCGTCATTCATATATGTTACCCTCAAGGGAGTCGTAATTTTCCACTTTCTCTCCACGCATCCACGATTGTTAAACACAGGGTTTGTTACAATGTTGTTTGAAATGCTTGCGAGAGTATCTAATCAGTATAGCTTTTTTTTAATAAATAAAATATGTCTTCATTGCTTAGGTCAGGCACGTAGCTAGAACTTTGTTAAGGGGGGGGTCCAAGGTTTCACGAACTTCAAAAGAGGAGGCATGCTAAAGCAAAATTAGTAGCTCATATTTACGTTAAAAAATAAATCCAATTAAAACTAATTATTAAAATATGATAATTAACTAAAATTAATTAAATAATTGAAATTGATAGAGCATTTATTAAAAAATTATTTAACAAAAATTTTACATTAAGTGGCAAAAAAATTAATCAGTTTATAAAATTAACATTAAACTAAAAGTTTTCCCATACTAAGTTTTCATACATGAATAGAAAAATTCCATCACATAAGCTTCCTCTGTTCTGATGCTTTGAAAAGGAGTGATAAAATTCCTATTAATAAAAAGTTCACAATAAAAGAAAATCGGAAAACGAAAACTGTTCTATGGATTACTTGGAAAACGCAGGTAATAGTTTAATAAAATATTAAAGCTTTGTAATATATTTCAACAAAAGATGTACAAGTCATTTTAATTGAAAAAATAAAGAAATCTATATCTATCGAGTCGAATGTATAACTATGAATGCAATATAACGTAATTCCGCCACCCTGTCCGATTTGAACAAGATTTCTGGCAAAATTCAACCACCCTCTCGACGAAAATATTAGCAAGGTTTCATTTAAAAAGCTTGAACTAGTTCTTTATTTCAAATAATCAGTAATCCAAGTTTCAGCACAAAGGTATTTATTTGTTATTTAGTTCTTTATTTATCTACTTCATAACATTCTTTTGATTATACGAAATTGAATGAAGTTTCTAATTTTATCCGTTTTCTAATTATCATTTCTAACCATCATTTAAAAACTTGAACAAACTATTAACTCTTTGATGGATGGAGACTTCCATTGTTGCAATCATTAAAAAAAAAAAAAAAATGCGTATTGCCGTTTTTTTTAAATCGTTATTATTATTTTTTTGCAAAACGAATTGGTAAAATAAGCTATCTTAGGATCCGTTATGGTATTTTTTTTTTTTTCTTTCTAATGGGGCTTCGTTAGAGGCTTTAGCCTTTTCGGACCTAGTGCGAACCACCGATATGGCATCTAGTCTTTCAAATGCTACCATTAAGGCGCGGAAGTGACTGCACAGGAAATTTCGATGCCGAGTTTCCACCAGATGGAGACACTTGAGCTCTCTTCGGTGCGAAACTGCACTAGGGGTTTAATTTTGTCAAGCCAAACGAATACCTGAGAGATCTTTTACCTGTCGAGTAGTGGAATGTATGGTGAATGAAATTAAGCATCTATGTATTTTTATTTTAACAATATTTTGGAAAAATTGCAAATGATTGCTTTTTATAAATGTTTTTTATAAGGTCATGAATGATTTAAACATTATTGGCGATTTTCCTCTGATGTTTTCAATTTGATGTTTCATTTAAAAGATCAAGAGGAGGCATCGCACCCACCTATCTCACCACCAAACACGAGTTCAGTTTATTCTGCCAATACAAAAAAAAACTTCTGTACAAATCAGTCTTTTTCAAATTAAAAATATAATTGTAAACAACTACAGGGAAAATGGCAATATACTCTATTACGAATTATCGTGTCAATATTTGATTATAACTTGGTTACTTTACTGTCTTTATTAGCAGTAAGCAAGTGTTCTACTCGAAAATTCCATCAAGGACGTAGCCAAGGGGGGGGTCCATGGGGTCCGGA
The DNA here is from genome assembly GCF_026930045.1 of Uloborus diversus. Classification (NCBI taxonomy): domain Eukaryota; kingdom Metazoa; phylum Arthropoda; class Arachnida; order Araneae; family Uloboridae; genus Uloborus; species Uloborus diversus. The sequence continues at coordinate 128,693,664 of NC_072732.1, forward strand.
CCCCCCCTTCCCGAAAGACCACTGTCTGCTTTTTCTCGGTTGTTGCACCTCACGACAACAAAAATTTTCCAAAGAGAGAAATTTTATGAAACCCGGTATTTCCCCATAAATATTCCCATTTATCGACAATTTTCCCGCGTCCGAGTCGATTCAGAACACGAGAACCTCGCGAAATAACTGCGGGTTCCGAGTTGCCGCCGGTCTCTTCCTGTGTCGCGAAGAATCCGTCCGAAAACGACGAATTTCCAATTCAACCCAACTGGGTTGTGACCTTGAAATTCGGCCCCTCTCCCTCAGCCCACGAAATTGCCATTGGCAAAGTAATTGAAAACAAACATTCCCCAGTCTCATTGGGGTGGTTTTCTTTCTTTCTTCTTTTCGTTTTGACTCTTTTCCCGTTTGGACTTGATTTCCTAGACACATGCTGCACGAAGGACAGCCAGAGTGAGGTGCATCCCTGGTGAATTAGTAATTGAAATTCCTATTATTTTCTGTTTTAACACACAGTTTTTTTCTACCACGCGCTTATAGGAAACATATCTTGAACAAAATTGTAATCAGAAGAAAGTACATAAACTAGGTAAGTTGTAGTGTTTCCTTTTAAAGTTTTCTTAACAATACGAGCAATTTATGTGTTAATATGTTTTCCCATTTAAAAACTAAGTTCCGACAGCAACGAAAAAAAAATTCTACACATTTCGTGTGATTGAGGATGAGAAAAAATAAATATTAATTATTAATTTATTTTTGAACTTGATATTTTTGGTATGATTTATTTCAGATTCATTTTATATTTTGATTAATAATGTTATTTAAACTTTTTATTTTTAACAATAATAGATTACTTATCTCCCCGGAAGCTTACAACTTTTAAACTGTAATCCTGAAAAGTTCGTTTTTTTTTTTTTTTTTTTTTTTTTTTTGAACATAAGTGAATAAATAAATTTGAAGTTGATGCAACGAAATTACTTTTCGCTGTATCAAAATTTTATGAAGCGAAGAATGAAATTGAAAATTACTTGAATATTTTACTGTAGTCAGTTTATGAAATTGCAAGTTCGGCCATATTAACACATGTAATTTAAAAGTAATTATTAGAAATTCGTACTTTTAAATCTTACTGAAATGTGAGTCTATGGTCCCAAGAGAAGAGCAGCTAGTCATTTTTAACTGAAGAAAAAAATCTTTCTTCGATGTTGTTCCGTTTTTCAAGAAAAGCATATTTGTATTTGTTTCATTGGAATAAATTTTCTGATTAGTATTTACCGCCTTTTTACTGAGGAATTATTTAATAAGCGTCTATGCATCCATCATTAGTAAATTGCGAAGGTAGCATTAAACGTAACAAAAAACGGACATGTGCATTTAACTATAAAATTACTAGGTGAAAGTTTCTGCTATTTACTACGCATATAATTAAAAAAAGGTCAATGCGAGGTACATATACTTGTGTTTTTCACGTCAATATTAGATTTTTTTTTTAACTCTTAATTTCTTCAAGTTAAAATTATTTGCTATTTCTTGCAATAGAATATCTTTTACTAACATCACATAAAAGAAAGAAAAAAAAAAGTCAATACCTACGTTATAAAATATGATATGCTTTCGAGAATACATGATGATTACAAAATCGCTCCTAGAATGGAAGTTATACCAATTTGAAAATGAAAGAATCAGAAGTGTTATTATTGTTAGATGAATTTTGGAAGGTAGATTTAAATCATTACTGGATTTTTAACCACAATCATTCTAAGATTTTTTTACAAAAGATTGTCTTTAGGCTTTTGAACATCAGATGACTGTTGAGCAAAAAATTTATAAACTGAGGCTATAAGAAACCTATAAGTTTTGATTTCAAAAATTGGCTAGCTTTATGCATATTACATATTGTTGAAAATGTATCTAATTTAATGCTACTGTATTAACGCAGTCGCAAACGGGACGAAGATTACCTTAATGATCAAAATTTGACGTTTGACTCCAAATCATGGAATTTTCGAGTAGAACACTTGCTTACTGCTAATAAAGACAGTAAAGTAACCAAGTTATAATCAAATATTGACACGATAATTCGTAATAGAGTATATTGCCATTTTCCCTGTAGTTGTTTACAATTATATTTTTAATTTGAAAAAGACTGATTTGTACAGAAGTTTTTTTTTTTGTATTGGCAGAATAAACTGAACTCGTGTTTGGTGGTGAGATAGGTGGGTGCGATGCCTCCTCTTGATCTTTTAAATGAAACATCAAATTGAAAACATCAGAGGAAAATCGCCAATAATGTTTAAATCATTCATGACCTTATAAAAAACATTTATAAAAAGCAATCATTTGCAATTTTTCCAAAATATTGTTAAAATAAAAATACATAGATGCTTAATTTCATTCACCATACATTCCACTACTCGACAGGTAAAAGATCTCTCAGGTATTCGTTTGGCTTGACAAAATTAAACCCCTAGTGCAGTTTCGCACCGAAGAGAGCTCAAGTGTCTCCATCTGGTGGAAACTCGGCATCGAAATTTCCTGTGCAGTCACTTCCGCGCCTTAATGGTAGCATTTGAAAGACTAGATGCCATATCGGTGGTTCGCACTAGGTCCGAAAAGGCTAAAGCCTCTAACGAAGCCCCATTAGAAAGAAAAAAAAATACCATAACGGATCCTAAGATAGCTTATTTTACCAATTCGTTTTGCAAAAAAATAATAATAACGATTTAAAAAAAACGGCAATACGCATTTTTTTTTTTTTTTTTTTTAATGATTGCAACAATGGAAGTCTCCATCCATCAAAGAGTTAATAGTTTGTTCAAGTTTTTAAATGATGGTTAGAAATGATAATTAGAAAACGGATAAAATTAGAAACTTCATTCAATTTCGTATAATCAAAAGAATGTTATAAAGTAGATAAATAAAGAACTAAATAACAAATAAATACCTTTGTGCTGAAACTTGGATTACTGATTATTTGAAATAAAGAACTAGTTCAAGCTTTTTAAATGAAACCTTGCTAATATTTTCGTCGAGAGGGTGGTTGAATTTTGCCAGAAATCTTGTTCAAATCGGACAGGGTGGCGGAATTACGTTATATTGCATTCATAGTTATACATTCGACTCGATAGATATAGATTTCTTTATTTTTTCAATTAAAATGACTTGTACATCTTTTGTTGAAATATATTACAAAGCTTTAATATTTTATTAAACTATTACCTGCGTTTTCCAAGTAATCCATAGAACAGTTTTCGTTTTCCGATTTTCTTTTATTGTGAACTTTTTATTAATAGGAATTATATCACTCCTTTTCAAAGCATCAGAACAGAGGAAGCTTATGTGATGGAATTTTTCTATTCATGTATGAAAACTTAGTATGGGAAAACTTTTAGTTTAATGTTAATTTTATAAACTGATTAATTTTTTTGCCACTTAATGTAAAATTTTTGTTAAATAATTTTTTAATAAATGCTCTATCAATTTCAATTATTTAATTAATTTTAGTTAATTATCATATTTTAATAATTAGTTTTAATTGGATTTATTTTTTAACGTAAATATGAGCTACTAATTTTGCTTTAGCATGCCTCCTCTTTTGAAGTTCGTGAAACCTTGGACCCCCCCCTTAACAAAGTTCTTGCTACGTGCCTGATTCCATGATTTGGAGTCAAACGTCAAATTTTGATCATTAAGGTAATCTTCGTCCCGTTTGCGACTGCGTTAATACAGTAGCATTAAATTAGATACATTTTCAACAATATGTAATATGCATAAAGCTAGCCAATTTTTGAAATCAAAACTTATAGGTTTCTTATAGCCTCAGTTTATAAATTTTTTGCTCAACAGTCATCTGATGTTCAAAAGCCTAAAGACAATCTTTTGTAAAAAAATCTTAGAATGATTGTGGTTAAAAATCCAGTAATGATTTAAATCTACCTTCCAAAATTCATCTAACAATAATAACACTTCTGATTCTTTCATTTTCAAATTGGTATAACTTCCATTCTAGGAGCGATTTTGTAATCATCATGTATTCTCGAAAGCATATCATATTTTATAACGTAGGTATTGACTTTTTTTTTTTCTTTCTTTTATGTGATGTTAGTAAAAGATATTCTATTGCAAGAAATAGCAAATAATTTTAACTTGAAGAAATTAAGAGTTAAAAAAAAAATCTAATATAGACGTGAAAAACACAAGTATATGTACCTCGCATTGACCTTTTTTTAATTATATGCGTAGTAAATAGCAGAAACTTTCACCTAGTAATTTTATAGTTAAATGCACATGTCCGTTTTTTGTTACGTTTAATGCTACCTTCGCAATTTACTAATGATGGATGCATAGACGCTTATTAAATAATTCCTCAGTAAAAAGGCGGTAAATACTAATCAGAAAATTTATTCCAATGAAACAAATACAAATATGCTTTTCTTGAAAAACGGAACAACATCGAAGAAAGATTTTTTTCTTCAGTTAAAAATGACTAGCTGCTCTTCTCTTGGGACCATAGACTCACATTTCAGTAAGATTTAAAAGTACGAATTTCTAATAATTACTTTTAAATTACATGTGTTAATATGGCCGAACTTGCAATTTCATAAACTGATTACAGTAAAATATTCAAGTAATTTTCAATTTCATTCTTCGCTTCATAAAATTTTGATACAGCGAAAAGTAATTTCGTTGCATCAACTTCAAATTTATTTATTCACTTATGTTCAAAAAAAAAAAAAAAAAAAACGAACTTTTCAGGATTACAGTTTAAAAGTTGTAAGCTTCCGGGGAGATAAGTAATCTATTATTGTTAAAAATAAAAAGTTTAAATAAGATTATTAATCAAAATATAAAATGAATCTGAAATAAATCATACCAAAAATATCAAGTTCAAAAATAAATTAATAATTAATATTTATTTTTTCTCATCCTCAATCACACGAAATGTGTAGAATTTTTTTTTCGTTGCTGTCGGAACTTAGTTTTTAAATGGGAAAACATATTAACACATAAATTGCTCGTATTGTTAAGAAAACTTTAAAAGGAAACACTACAACTTACCTAGTTTATGTACTTTCTTCTGATTACAATTTTGTTCAAGATATGTTTCCTATAAGCGCGTGGTAGAAAAAAACTGTGTGTTAAAACAGAAAATAATAGGAATTTCAATTACTAATTCACCAGGGATGCACCTCACTCTGGCTGTCCTTCGTGCAGCATGTGTCTAGGAAATCAAGTCCAAACGGGAAAAGAGTCAAAACGAAAAGAAGAAAGAAAGAAAACCACCCCAATGAGACTGGGGAATGTTTGTTTTCAATTACTTTGCCAATGGCAATTTCGTGGGCTGAGGGAGAGGGGCCGAATTTCAAGGTCACAACCCAGTTGGGTTGAATTGGAAATTCGTCGTTTTCGGACGGATTCTTCGCGACACAGGAAGAGACCGGCGGCAACTCGGAACCCGCAGTTATTTCGCGAGGTTCTCGTGTTCTGAATCGACTCGGACGCGGGAAAATTGTCGATAAATGGGAATATTTAAGGGGAAATACCGGGTTTCATAAAATTTCTCTCTTTGGAAAATTTTTGTTGTCGTGAGGTGCAACAACCGAGAAAAAGCAGACAGTGGTCTTTCGGGAAGGGGGGGGTCCGGACCCCATGGACCCCCCCCCTTGGCTACGTCCTTGCTTAGGTCTATAAAAGCTTGGGGGTTAAACATTAGTGGCCGCCCTCGGTGCTCCTTTTAGACGGCACCATTTCGTGCTTCAGAAGGGGGCCTTTCCCCTCCCCTGTATCCATGTCTGATTACCGGTTCTGTCGCAAACTTTGCAACCAAATGAAGCATGTGTGTTAAGAGTAAATATTAATGGACAATAAACCAACACAATGTTCCCTAACACTCTATTTTTCTTAAACTATGCTATGCTGTCGGGAAATCGACACATACTTTGACAATTGAACATTTAAAAATCAGCATATTTATTCTACTTATTATAAGTTATCTTGGAGATTCTTGACGAATTTTGCTTGATTATAAGAACTATATAATGCGGCCTGCGGCCGCCCCTTGCTTTGGCCGCCCCTTGCTTTGGCCGCCCTTGTGCGGCGCACACTCTGCACACCTGCTAGGATCGGCCCTGGTTATTTCACTCCAAAGTTCCAGATCGTACTCCTCGTTTTAGCATCTGTCGCACCACAGCCTAGCAGAATTCATCTCCCCTGTCTCAGAAAACAACTGGAGATGCTTTTCGATCTCCTTGTCCAAAGATGCAGCCGGACATAGGAACGATTGCAAAATTTTAGCCGAAAGTCAAAGGTCAGCTTGGGGTCGTAAAACAGTATCGTATGGATTTGCAAGAATTCGACACAACTTGCTTTAAACAGTGGCGTCCGTTGGCAGGAAAACGTCACACCACAACAACTAGTTAAAGCAGTACGTCACTAAGATTTCAATTTCGAACTAATTTTTCAAAGCTCCCAAACTTCTCCTATTCGCGGCACCCTTTGAAAAATAAAATTAGAATTTGATTACGTCATGCTATTCTATGTCTATGACATACACATATATTGATACAATGGACGTCTCGCGGCACCCCTAGCCTCCTCCTACGGCACCCATTTTGAGAACCCCTGAGCAAAAGTCAACTGGTAGTTTTTTTTTTTTTTTTTAATTTTTTTTATGCGCATGCTGTAACAATGTTTGAAAATAAAACTTTCGTATTAAGTGACTTTGGTTCGTTGAGCTATGACCTTGACAATGTCTATCTCTTTTAGGAAGTTCAGTAAGAAAGGGACGCGCGTTATATTGGCGCGAATTTGAGTTGAAATACCTTTGTAAAAATACTAAGAAAGAAACGTAACTCAACTCAGTGCAAATTACTTTTTCTTATCCCCCCCCCCCAAAAAAAAAGAGGCAAGCATTGTCAAGGTCATAGCTCAACTTGTTGGAACCGTACTATAAAAGCTTGACATTCTCCAATACAGTTCGAGATGTGCCAGTATTGTGGGCGGTGGTATTGTTTAATATGTGTATTTTAATTGTTAAACCAAAACACTTACGGAATTTTTACAGGATATTCAGGTCCCAAGAGTTTGGATCCCTCCCAGAAGCAATCCAAAGGGGTGATAATGGCACAAGGAAATAAATTTTCTAAAGGCTGAAAAAAAAAAACGAAAACAACTAAGAAAGAGTTAAAAACATACTCTGATAAACTAAAGAAAAAATATAGCATAAAGACCTACCATATCTATATAATGTTTTTCAAAATAAGGAAAACTTGGCGAATAACACAAATCTTTTAAGCTCCATGGTCTACAAATAAAACAAAAAATGCATATAATTGAACCATTTTTGAAGAAAAGACATGACATTTTCTAAACTAAAATTGAATTTAATTAATTCTGATTGAGTGTAGGGGAAAGTGGGGTAAAACCGTCGTTTTTGCGTAATACATACTACTGTCTGATGAAAATAACATTAATTATTAAAGTAAGTGCTAATAAATGCAGTTGAAGCTGTACTTAGTTTTCGGCCGGCTATATACTTTCGGAATGAAATTAAAAAAAGAAAAACTTCAACACTTTTTGCCTGATTTTGAGGTGATCAAGATCTACTTCATTAGAAAGGCTAATACTTTTGTGTGGAGTAAGTAAATGAATTCACTATATCTAGTGTTATATTTCAGCTCAGTAATGAATTTCCATGTTTTGTATTTTGCCTCAAGTTATAATGCAAAAAGTAAAATTCCATTACTGAGTATATTTTATGTTTCGTAAATGTCATTTTGCAAAGGTATGCACCCCCCCTCCCCCAAATGCCCCAACCGAGAGGCACTTTTCGGCGGCAAACTTTCGCCTTTTTCAATTTCTTGTAGGAAAAAGAAATTGGCTATATACGCTTCCTTTAACACGAACAGAATCGCCTATTTCGCGAAATAACCGTAAATGTGGCAATCATTAGAGACAAAACAGCAACCCTTTATGTTTAAAACCAATATCGCTCTTCGTGAAAAATATAGCTTAAATATTTCACTTAATGTTAATTTGAATGCAGTATACTCAAGTGTATACACATTATAGATCATAATAATGTTTGCAGTTTGGGAATTTCGGCCCGCGATAGGATTTTTATCAGGGCTCGAAAACATATTTTCCAAAATATCGAAAATACCCGATATTTTGATACATATCGGATATTTTGATACACATCCGATATTTTCAATCAGCATAAACTAAAGCCTTCAAAACAGTAAATGCATCCTCAAAACACTCATTATTGCAATATGTAGACTTACAATTAATGTTTCTTTCATTATTCATATGTAATTCTTCATTTTACATTACTTCATTATCATTTCACAGTTAATTTCGCATTAGCTGTTTTCCTCATTTTTCTTCTCTTAGCTATTTTTTCAGTTATATTATTCAGAAATAAAAAAATATGCATTAAATAGTGCGCAGTCATTAGACATTTTCTTTTTTTCTGACCAACATTTAATATTTAATTAGGTACTTTTAATATGAATTAAAATTGTTACGTTAATACTAATATTTTATGAATATAAAATAAAAAGAAATATGATATTACTTTGCTACATTAATGATGTAGTATTGATCCCATAAAAACATAGTACATAACTTATTGGTTATTTTTAATAATAAATGAACAATATTAGTATGATTAAGTCCCCCCCCCCCCCGTCCTTTCTTTCAATAGTTGCCGTTAATTGCAACCTTGGGGTATCATTACCACTTCAAGAAATTTTAGTTATACTTCCTCCGTAAATATTACTGCTCATTACTCCCATTCAGTTTCAAACATAAGATACATCTGTGGCGGAGATTTTTTTTTCTTCCATTTTTCACTAATTTCATGCACAAGTATCGAAGAAATACCATTCGCGTTAGTTTTGTTGTTTTGCATGCTTTTTTTTTTTTTTTTTTTCCTTCCTTTTTTTTTTTTTTTTTTTGCTGCAATGTCATGAGGAAAAAAAAAGACGAAGGAACATTCTTTCATGAAATGAAAAATTAAAGCTCTTGAATATCATAGTCAATAATTTTAGCAAAAAATTTATGTGTCGTCGAAGAGCCACACAAAAGTCGCTAAAAAATAAACAGTTTTTTTCACAGATATTTACCCGTCCATACGGAAACGGAAAAAACCTCACTAAAAGAGGAGAAAGTGGGGGGGGAAAGGGACTATGAAATACAAGAAGAAAAGAGTGCTCACATGTCAAAGACCTCCACCGAAACTTGGATGGCTGCCTTGAGTACTTGTAGGTGAGTAAGCAGAGTGTCAGGATGGAGCACGTTGGATCCTTCTTCTCGTGGTGTGTGGATGAGGATCTGATTGGTGCTGCCGACACCTTCGCCGAGGGTCTTCTTTATGTATTTCAGCTCTTTTTCTAACCGGCCTCCGTCTAAAAAATTGAGAACAAATTACTAAAAAAAAAATGTCTCCAAATTTAAAAAATCAAAACATTCGATTACAAAACTCATTGGAAAATATTTTACAAATGAATATCGTACCGGTAACCAGGGTCGAAGAGAGGAACGAAAAGAACTAGTTGAAACTAAGGGCCTGTCCTTTGAGAGGGCCCGGCTCGGAATCTCATTGGATTGGTTCGGATAACTCATTGGAAAATATTTTACAAATGAATGGCGTACCGGTAACCAGGGTCGACGAGAGGAACGATCAGCCTAGTTGAAACTAAGGGCCTGTCCCTTGAGAGGGCCCGGCTAGGAATCTCATTGGATTGGTTCGGATAACTCATTGGAAAATATTTTACAAATGAATGGCGTACCGGTAACCAGGGTCGACGAGAGGAACGATCAGCCTGTTGGAAACTAAGGGCCCGTCCCTTGAGAAGGCCCGTCTCGGAATCGAAGTTGTATAAGTTTTAGGAGTGAAGGAGGGCCCGATGATTTGAGCCCGCTTTGGCCTTCAGCGGCCATACCGGCAACACTCGTAATTTGGATTTTGTAGTTCAACTCTGTTTATTGCAAATTTATCACAACGTCTTCGTATTCAAGAGTTGTTGGTGCTGCAGAGTAGATGAAAAATATTTGGTGGATAACGAACCTCTTTTTGGGTGTGTTCGAATAGACATAGAGCAACCGGTGACCAACTAGGCGGGGGGGGGGGGGGGGGCGCCGCCGCTGACGTCACAAAATCCACCAATAAGTTACTCTATTCGAAACATACTCTTTATGGGGTAGGTGTCCACTTCGAAATAAAAAAAATAGATATTATTAAAGGGACTTCATACCAATTTGCATAAAACTTGCATTGTTTTTATTAGAACTAGTATAAGTAAATATTTCGAAGTGGCAAGGGCCGTTCCCCGACTACAGCACCTGTTCCTGTTAGTGTACATATTTAGAGTTTTCGCAAACAGCATCCCAAATTCCCCCCCCCCCCCCCCAAAAAAAAAGAAAAGACGCCAGATAAGAGAAATCCTCTAGAGATGTTTTCAGATTACCCAGGAGATAGACAGGGGTAGTCAAAAATTGGAGCCTTGATGATGTCCATGAAATTTAAAATATGGAAATGGAAAACAACGTCGAGGAAAAAAGAGCGAAATTAACTGCAGAACGCTTAACTGTGACTGTAACTTTGTTTTCTGTTATTCTGTTGATAAAATGAACACTTTAAATTCTGCGAAGGAAATGGCAGAATCTGTATTATGTATATAACTGTATGCGCGTAAATTTTTATAAACTATTTAAATGCAGTTTTGTAACCAGGAAGTCTTCCTTAGTAGCAATGAGTTTCATTTTTAATTGCCATTTCATGTGGAACGAAATACTAATCAAGATATAGTGAAACCTGTGTTGCGGTGCACTACTTTAGTGGTCAACTTATAAGGGTAGTCAACTTTACAGGTTTTACTGTATTCAACTAGCAGTGTGGGAAACAAAATAATTGCGACAGTTCAGCTATTAGAAAGGTAAGCAAATTTGATTTATCTTTGACATTTGAAGTTAGAAACCTAACTAAAATTTAACACGTCCTTCCTGGAGTAGGTGCGAACTTAAAACGATAAAGTGGGGCAAACCTAACCTGGCACACTGGGTATAACTACGCAGGTCCTAATCACGGCATTACGACGCTGCCAGGTTTGCCCCAAATAGTACATCAAATGACATTCTGCCGTGGGAAGGTAAACGGCAGTATCTGCAGAAATGGGTTTTGAAATGCTATTTGAAGAAGCGCGTTTTGGATTCCATACTAACGACAGGGAAATCTTGGAATTTGACGTTTGTTTTCACTCTTTCATTTTTAGCGGACACCAAATAAGTAAGATTGTACATAAAAGCTTAAGTACAATTAATGACAAATATAAAAAAAAAAGTAAGAAAAATTTGCAGATGGTACTGTCATTTACCTTCCCATGGCAAAGTAATCAAAAGCTGCTAGCTATTCTTATTAGAAAACTACTATGCACCTTGCTAATAATCCAAAATTATCTGATAGATAAACGATAGCAGGGCAGTGAGTAGTGACAGATTTACAATATCGGGAATACCGCAACAGCAAAGAGACTCTGTGACATAAGGGATCCAAAAAGCATTGAAGAAATAGTTTTACTAAGTTTTGTAAATCTGTAAACAGCAATAGTACACCAAGCATTAGTTTTTGCCCATTAGTTCCCTTTTAATCCCTTCTCAATGCATCAACCATGCTACAAAAGCGGACTTTCAAATGAAAACGACAGTTATAAAAGAATATTTTTTTCACAACCCTGTTATTACTAAGAAAGATGCTTTTGGTGTTAAAATCTGAATCATTTTAAGTTTTTTTCAAATTCATGGGTTAAACGTAAGCAGTTAAAACTTTTAAGGAACACACCTTTCTACTTAAAGATTCGAATTTTATCCAACTTGCGAATGATTTCCATTGATGGCTAAATCAATGCGAATGATTTCATCAATCCAATTCAGAATTTGAAATGATAAGGTGGGCATGAAGAAAAATAGTAAGAAATCTTTTAATGGGTAAATTAAGCAAATGCGCTTGGTCGTTTTACTTCCAGACGCATTGCTTTGCAAGTAAATCTGACTGTCAGCTTTCCAGGGAGACTTTGATTCTTTTCTATTATTCCATTCCCGCTCTGCGAGCGAACACATAATCGCCTTATTTGATGCTTTATTAATGCAATTCGGAGCTTCACTTTTTTCCCCATGGCATGCACTGTTGGAGGTCCAAAAAGTTGATTAAAATAAAAGGAATAGAGTTAAAAAACAAAGCGCGCATTAGTTGGCTAGTAGCTAAAAGCACGGTCAAATGAATTGATCATACAGATTCCCGATTAAGAAATATTTAATGGAACGAAATCAAGCAGTGTAATGAACCTAGAGTGGAAATACTTGCCAATTGCCCAACAAATCGTAACCTTGGACGAAAATAATTTCATCTCTTAAGCAACAAGGTCAAAATAACATGAGGGAAAAAAAAAAGCTTTAAAAAAGCGATTAAACTATGACTTGAATTCAAAGAAAGTCACGAAAATCTGCATTATCTGAAAATATTACAGAAGGATTGACTATGTTGCACAAATCATAATATTAAAGGATGCTTTTTAACATCACCCATAAGAAGTAAAGTACGAAGCATAAGATCACTTCTTTAGAAGTCTTTTGAGGCATTAGCGCAGGAATTATGCAAAACGTTTTTTGTTATTTCTTGATGAATATTTTCTAATCTATAAGCGATACATAAGAAAAAAATATTAAAACTTCAGAATACAAACACTTTTTTAGATTTAAATTTTGAATAAAATTAATTTAGACAACATAATTTACTTCATAAAAGTCACATGATATTAATAAAATGTTTTTAAAAACAAATATGCAACTGAGTTAAATATTTAAGAATCATTTCTTTTCAAAACTGGACAAAGTGAATGGCGGCGTTACAGTTGATACTTTCAATTTCTGTAAAACTAATAGGACATGGTGGTACTGCAGAGACGAAAAAAAGTGAAGTTTCTTCTTAATCTGACTTTTTGACCTTGAATAGAGGTCAAAGATTAAGATCGTGAATATATGGTGTTAACTGTATGATCTTTATGCTTTTAAAGCAATGAGCGACTAATGACATTTTGTAAAAAATATGGATAATTGGATACTACTTGAAGCTAGGTACATATTAGCAAAAACAATGTGGTGGATCACTCATGGTTTTGGCGGAAAACGTCATTCGAAACTGTCGATTACTTTTACTGCAGTTAATTTGGTGT